>NC_091514.1:1132607-1478440 GCF_947461875.1 Haliaeetus albicilla
AACATTCTTCTCATACTGAACCCAAAACATAGCACTATGCCAGCTACTAGAAAGAAAATTAACTCTATTCTGGCTGAAACTAGGACATATGGCATGCCAAAATCCTCTTCAGTCTGACTACAAGTACAAAAAAGCATTAGGAATACCACGCTTAAGTCCCTCTGGATTAGTATTTCATCTGCTTGTGTTGTGAATACTGAAGGACTGCATCTGAAGTGGAGAGATGCTTTTTCCCAGTTTTATCCTTTTGCTTCCACCAGGCAGCAGATTAGGGCTGAGACAGGGCAACTCTAGCCCACCAAGTTTATTACCCAGTTATATGCTCACCCACCCCAAGTTTGCCGAATTCCTTTGTTATGGCTGTTTATAGCTCCTGCCTCCACAGTCTTCCATGGCAATGAGTTTGAGTTGCACCGTGTAATTGAGTCTTGGCGGGGAAGTGGAACTCTTCCCCCCCACACACCTTTTCTTTATTTTAAACCTGTTATTTGATTGTTTCTTTAGGTTTCAGCCAGTTCTTGTCTTGTAAGAAAGAGTGTATAATCATTGGGGTATTGCTATTCATAATTTCACATTTATTTTACAGCACTCATACAGAAACAGTTTGGCATTGTGGGTTGCTCTTCTTGCCTTTGGCTGTCTGCTCGTCAGATCCTCTTCATTTTGAGGTGGGGTGATCTGGTTCGTGCATGATGTGAGAGAACACAGGGAATTAATGAGGTGTAATCACACAAGACCAAAACGTAGTTATTCCCTGTCAAATCAGCTGATAAGAGCAGTCTATTTTTTTCAAGTGATGTATCCAAACGTGACTTCATCCTGAGACATGCTCATCAGCGAGTGTCTCTCTTCACTGTAATGGCTATATATCTCATCACGTGATGGGAGATTGTGTGCAGCCTCTTACGTGTCCTTCGTGTCCTTCCTCATCCTCTTACAAGCACACATGCCACTTTTAAGTCAAGCGGACATTCATCCATCGTACATCAGTAAACTAGAGCAGGCATCATCATGGTATGCCTGTTTCTAGGTAAGTGAAGAGAGAAGAGCTGTGATCAGTCCATAAACATTATGACAGGGAGCAAGATGTGTGAATAATTCATGCAGCCCCAGCTTGCCTTTATCTCTGAAAAAGAGGACAAGAGGGAGAAAGCTGTAGCTACGTGCAGAAGGACTTATTCCAGGGAGCCAAATCCAGTACGTAATTTGGGGCACCTCCGTTCCAAATGACCTTTCTGCCTCGGAAGAAGTATTACATTGTTTAAAGTTTTTTTGTCATTGCTGTGTTTTGTATCGGAGCATAGGTAAAAGTTTGAATTGTGATTGCTTCCAGGAGTTTTAAGTATAACAGTAAAAGCTCTGCTTGAAGACAAAAATAAGATTTGGCAATATTGCTGACAGAAAAAAATTAAGCTTTCAACAGTGTACGTAGGCAACAAAGAGAAATTATTTCTAATTAAATATAAACACACCACTTTTCCTAAACTTAGCGTGCTAAACAACCTGGAATACTCTTTGCATATCAAAAATATGTGACTGTTCTGATTTGTTAAGGAGTTTAAGAATCATAAACTAAAGAAGTTAAATTTGTAAATCTAAGAGTTCTTTTGGCTTATGTTCTTTTATTTACTCAGTTGTATATCCCAAATAAACATATTAAGTCAGTAGTTACTCTGGGTTTTAGGCACTGAGTGAGATCCTGGGTAGCAGCAGCCTAGTGCAAAGCAAGACCGCGTGCTGCATCGGGCATCTGGTAAAACTTGCGGGGTGGCTTTGAACTTCTGGTAGAAACTGTGCTGGGATAATGGATCCCCATTTCCTAGGCAAGCATTCAGGATACTAAACCATAGATAAAAAGTGGCCACTGGCCCCCTCCACTAAGTGGATTTTTTAGATGGAAGCGCCTGTTGCACCTTGCACAAAACTCAAGCTTGTCAGGCTGTGTGAAATGCCTTCAGAGCGTGCCAGCGTAATCAGCTTCTTGGGGAGATTCCCCTTGGCAACCCTTCTTCGTGAGTCCCGGAGAATGGTACGTGTGCAGTGGGTGCCACGACACACTACTTTTTCAAACTGGTAAGCGAGCATAGTTAAGTATAGTGAAACGTCATAGCTGAGGGGAGTGAGCACGCTTAGACAGAAGATGCAACTCCAGCTTGTTTTGTCATCCAGGTAAACGTGGCCAGATCTAGTGCTGTTTTGTGTGGCATGAGATAAAAGTATGTTAGATGTGTCTTTGGTGTACATCAGATGCTTCCTATTATAGGTCAGAAAAAAACTATTAGAATAGTCCCTTACTTACAGGACTTACGAGTTAATGAAGCCATGGGTGGCTGAAAATAACAAGGACCCGCTTTACCTTCGTTGGAGCTCATGCTGGTGGGGTCCTGGGTCACAGCTGCTGCTCTGAGGTCTCCCATCTGACCTCGCTGTAATTCCTACATGGGGTGCAGGCTACTGACAGTACTGAAGGGGTATTATTTTTCATAGCAGTGTTGGATCTAGTAACATTGTGTCCAAAACCACTGGGCAAGTCCCTGGTCCAAAGAGATCAATGATTTTTTACTTTTTCCTCCCCTAAGAAGTTGAGGCCCTGCTTTAAAAGATATTTAAAAGATCCTGACCTCAAAATGGCAACAATTCGGGCACAGGCAACGGGCCAGGTCATTTGTTTTAGTGTTCTCCTAAAACCCAAGGCAGGTGTTTTATCTATTCCAAAACTAATTTTCTCTTCTCTTCACATTCCTCCCCCAAAAGAGAAAAAAATGCCTGGAATAGTCCCATTCCTTGTCCGAAAGCTGCTCTGCGCCTGCCTGACACCAGACACAATCCACACAGAGAGCAATCGGAGCCAAACCCTGCACTTCCACTGGGAAGGCAGCCTTGGAAAACTTCTTTGCTGGGTTGCTTGAAGACCTGTAACTGCAACAAAACCTCCCTGACGGGTAGACTAGAACACCAATTTGTTGCCAATTAAAAAGGGAGCAGGAGAGCAGCAACAAACCCAAACGAGAACAGCTTCCCCCAGCCCCGCTCTTCCCAGGCTCAGCCTCACTCCTCCCTTCCCAACTCCTCCACCCCCTCTCCCCCCCGAGCAGTGCAGGAGCACGGGGAATGGGGCTGCTGGACAGCCCAGAGCACCTCGTCTCTGCCGCCCTGTCCTCACACCATTCCCCTGCTCCCGCCTGGACCCCACGGGCCACAGCTCCGGCCAGAGAACCTGCTGCTGCCTGGGCTCCTCTCCAGGGGCTGCAGCTTCCTGGTGGAGCTGTCGATGCCTGCCTGAAGGCGACAGCGGTGGTGGCTGGATCCTCTTCCAGGCACCCATTTCACAGAATCACAGACTACTTGAGGCTGCCCAGGAGGTCACCTGGAGGGTGAAGTCACCTGGTCCCAGCCCCCTGCTCAAGCAGGGCCACCTGCAGCTGGTTGGCCATGACCATGTCCAGAGGGCTGTGGAACATCTCCAAGGATGGAGACTCCACAGGCTCGTCACCCGCACAGCACCCTTTGCATACCCCTTGCTGAACTGCGTGAGGTCTGTCAGCCCATCTCTCCAGCCTGCCCAGGCCCCTCGGGATGGCAGCACGACCCCCTGGCTGAAGCACCTCTCCTCCCAGCCTGGTGTCATCTGCCAACTTGCTGAGGGCGCACTCTGCCCATCACCCAGACCATTAGTTAAGGAAGATGTTAAAAAGGATTGGACCCAGTACTGACACCCGGGAGACACCGCTAGCTCCTGGCCTCACACTAGACTTGGTGCCACTGAGCAGCACCCTCAGGGCCCGGCCGTTCAGCCTGATGCAGTCCCACTTGCTGTTGGCTCATCCAGCCCACATCCATTCAAGTGACTTGAACTCCATCTTTAAAAAGAAGAGATTGCAAGATGGGCACATGCAAGCACACTGCTTTCAAAATCCCACAATGAAAACTTCTCGGACTGGGTATTTCCACCAATTGCCGCAAAACCTACAGAGAAAGAAACACCCTGTAAATTCCACAGGCAAGGCCAATGAGTCTTTTTAATTCTGGCTTTGGCTTTTCTGCCTGCTGGGTCCAGATGAGTGTTGTTTCTGCAAGGCAATCCCAAAAGCTGAACACGGATTAAAGCTCTTCCTGGAGGGACCTGTGGGCAGGCAGGCCAGCCAGCAGAGCTGTCCGAGTCTCCGGAAGGTCTCTCTGAGCTCTTCCTGGCCAGAGGCAGCACTGGGAGGAGGGACAGGGTGGGCTGCTGGTGCCCTTTGTGCAGCTTGGTCCCTGCTGGGGGAAGTTTTGATGCTTCCTGGATTCCTCAATTCCTCTCCGGCACTGCAGCAGTCAGATGCCGTGCTCCTTCCTCATCCAGGTCAACAATCTGCCCCCATCACCATCTCGGCACCCCGAGTGATTGCCTGATGTGCATCTCTGGGGTGCTGAAACCCTCCTCCTTCCTGCTGAGGGGTCACACTCGGTGGTATCCACAAACCGGCTGCAGAGGTCATAGCCCCAATGTGGGGATCTGCTCCGCTCTCTCAGCCACAGCTGAGTGTGCTCCCGAGTGGCCCTGGGTGTGGGAGCCTGCTTGGAGCTGGCATTGGAGGGCCCTGCAGCCGCATCATCCCTTGGGGCTCGGTCATGACGTGGAGGACTTGCTCTCCACCTCCCCTTCCTCCTCGCTGAGCAGTGGTAGTCTGTGGTCTCCAAAACCCGGCTGCGGAGAGCGTAGCCCTGCCGCAGGGATCTGCTCTGCTTCTGCATTGGCAGGGTTTGCTCCTGAGCAGCACTGGGTGCAGGAGCCGACTGGGAGGTGCCGTTGGAGGGCCCTGGAGCAGCATCATCCCTGGGAGTGTGATCACAGCTTGGAGGACTACTTCTCCTCCTCCTCCTCCTCCTCCCTGTTGAGTGGTCGTAGTCTGTGGTGTCCACCAACCAGCTGCGGACATCTCTTCCCCACTGCGGGGATCTGCTCCGGGCCCTCTCCCTGGCACCGTTCCTCTGGCAGCGGGAAGAAGGGCTGAATCCATGCTCCTCTTTGTTGCTGTCTTCTTGCAGAGGGGCAAATGGTGGAGAGCGGACTGGGCACGCAGCTTTCCTTCTGGACACCAGCCTTAGGCAGCCGCAGAAGCGATACAAGCAGGAGGCCACGTGGGAGGCGATGCTGAGCCTGCCTGGCCAGCCGGCAGATGCCTCCCGTGCACCTGCCCGGGTTAGCTGGCTGGTGCTGGCTGGTGCAGAGGAGCTGCTGTCCCCTGGAGAGTCCTCCATGCCCACCGCCATGTCCTGCAAAGAGAGCTGTGCAAAGGTCCTGCCCTTTCCTGCTGAAAGGACCTGAACAGTGGGGAAACCCCAGAAGCTGTGGGAGGGGACAGCTAAGGGCCTCCCAAAGCCTCTCCTGGAGGGCTGCAAAGGCAGAAGGGCCAAAGGCAGGGTGGATTGAGGTGGGATGCTTTGAGAGGGAGCAGTGTTGCGGCTGTGAAGAAAGCTGCAGCATGGGTGGGAGAAGAGAGCAATGCCAAGATCCCAGAAAGAAATCTGCTGTCCAGCTGGTGCCCTGACCCACCTTCCCAGAGTTACCTCTAAGTCCCTCCCTTCGCTCCCTCTAGCCCTGTAGATCTCCCCCAAACCCTATAAATTCCCCATTCCCCCCAGTCCTATAGATCCCCCCAGACGCTATAGATCACTCTGTTTCCCCCCTGGACCCTGTAGATTCCCCCCCCCCCCAACCTTATAGTTTCCTCCTTTCACTGAACCCAGCCCCTATAGATTCCCCCAGACCCCCAGATCCCACCACCCCCTCCCACTCCAGGCCCTAAAGATCTCTCCTGGAAGTTACATACACGCACGCCACCCTGGACACTATGGATCCCTGCCTTCCCCCAAGCCTGGACCATCTAGATCCCCGGGACTGCCTGGATCCCTCTGTTATTCCCTGCCCTGGGCCAGAAAGATCCCTCTGGACCCTATAGATCCCCCTGTCACTCCCCTGGCCCTATAGATAATTCCCCACCCACCCATCCCAGGCCCTATAAATACCCCAAAACTTTTCAGCTCCTTCCCTTTCCCCAAACGTGGCCCATATAGATTCCCCAGACCCCATGGGTCCCTCCACCCTCAGCCCCCCCAGGCCCTATAGATCCCCCCTTTCCCCACTCCCCCACACCCTATGGATCTCTCCTAGGCCCTAAAGACCCCCCTGAACCCTATAGACCCTTCCCTGACCCTCCCCGGACCCTAGAGATCCCTCCCTACTCCCTGCCTGGACCCTAGAGATACCCCCACTCCCACTCTCTTTACCCCCCTAGGTCCCCATGTTCCCCCTCTGGTTTGGCAACCCCTGACTCTGTCCCCCTGTCCCCCCATCCCCACCCATCCCCCCATGTTGCCAGCTGGGCCAGCGGGCGCTGCAGGAGATCTGCAAGTACCCAAGCAGCACCGGCCTCCTGCTGCGCCCCGGGCCCTTCGCTAGCCTGGTGAGAGCGGGGACCCTGAACCCCCTGGGGCCCCCCCAAACCCTCTGGGACCCCCCCAACCCCTCATGGGTGCTGGAGGGACAACTGGCAAGATCCTCTGGGTGCTGGAGGAAGCTGGAGGTGGGTCCTCAGGGTGCAGGTGGGGGTCCCATGGGTGCTGAGAGGGCTCTAGGAGGGTCCCATGGGTGTGGGGTGGGGATTGGGGCACCCTTCCCTTGGGGGTGCGATTTGGGGGGGGCTGGGGTTACTGAGGGGGTGATGGAGTGTGTGGCTCAGGGGCGTGACTTCAGGTGGGTGTGGCTTTAAGTGGGGGCGGGGCTTCCGGGGGCCCCACTAATATAGGCACTCTTATGGGGTGGCCCCCCCTTCACCCCCCCGGGAATGGCAGTCGCGCTGCTGCTGGTGTTGCCGAAATCCAGAATAAAACTCCTTAACAGCAATGAGAAGTTAAGAAACAGGCACTTCTTTATTGCAGCGCTGGGCACACAGGGGATCATTCCACCTAGTGTGTGCACCTGTCTGGTTTAATCATGCCGGTTAAATACACACCTGTTATACATATTCACTAAATTTCTGGGAAATGTCATACATAATCATCAGCTGTCCGATAAATCATTAGCATATGTAGATGTCCCTTTACGCAGGTGCAGTGAAGTCTCTGGTGGTCTTCAGAAGCCCTTTGATGGTCTTCCATAGTCTTCCTCACTTTGTCCGATAGTTGACCTCTCTTATGTGATTCTGCGCAGTACGATTTTCGCCATCATGTATTAGATTTACATAAAAGTACATTCAATGTTAATTCTTGAATTTAACGTTTCTAGTGATTGGCCCTCAGTCACACCACCTTTTCAATATTCTTATACTAAAACATTCATTGGTTGATCTTACTTAATTCTACTAACTGGAATCTTGATCAAAGTGGGGTTTCTAAGCAACAGAACTAAGGTCCATAACGATCTCTCTTAGTTTCTTAGGACAAAACACTACAAACTAACAAAATTGTTCGAAGTTTCTATGGTTAACTAATTTTAGACAATACTTATTTTCTTATGACTGTATACAGCACATTTTGTATGTTCCTAAGGTTCGATGACTACATTGCGAGCTTCAAACCCCTATATTCTACAATCTTTACCTTTTGATCAAACCCAGCTTATATAAAATTTTAACATCAGAATATTTGTAACACTGGTAAGGGGCAGGGGGGCAGGGGCCCCCCACTGGCATGGCCGTCCTGCACATGTGCCTGGGGGGGGCAGTGAGTTTGGGGGGCACCCCAAAACTGACATCCCCCACCCAAACCTCCAAACCTGCCTCTGGAACCGCCCCCCCCAAACCGCAACTTACCCCTTGGGGACCCCCAGACCCTGCCCCTGCCCAGGCACCCCCAAACCTACCCCGATCCCCCCCCCCCCATCCCTTTAGGGACCCTGAAATCACTCTTAGAGCCCCTCTCATCCCCCTTGGGCCCCCAAAACCCTCTTAAGGAACCCCAATATCCTCTTAGGGCCCCCCAACATTCCCTTGGAGTCCCCCAATATTCCCAATACCCCCTTAGGGACGCCCAAAGCTCCTTTAGTTCCCCACCCTAGCACACCACAATATCCTCTCTAGGGATCCTAATACCATCTTGGGACCCCAAACCCCCTTAGGCTCCCCAAAACCCCCTTAAGACCCCCAATGCCACCCATGGGGACACCAAAACCCCCTTAAAGGCCCCTTATATCTCCCTGGGACACCCCAATACCCTCTTAACATCCCCTATATTCCTCTGGGCCACCCCAAAACCCCTTCAGGGTCCCCAAACCCCTGCTTAGGGCCCCCCAATACCCCCCCTGGAGACACCCACCCCCCAAAGCTATGTTCCCACATGGGGGGGCCCTGGACCCCTTTAGGGATCCCCTCTATCCCCCTGGGACACCCCAAAACCCCCTTGGACACCCCGAAAACCTGCCTTGGACCACCCCCCCAAACCTCATTTAGGGCCCCCCAAAGCCCCCTTGGGCCCCCCCCAGAACCTCCTATATCCCATTAGGACACCCCAAAACCCCCTTAAGGGACCCTAGTGATGCCTTGAATAAAGGCTGGAGTTGAAAGACTCCATCGTATTTCGTAGTGCTTAATTTGTGCTTGCTTGAGCGACTTTGAAACTTTTGGTATGTGAGAAAACCTTGAGGTTTGTTAACAGTATGCACAAATAGGTAAGAAGCCTTAAGTTCTGCTGAGCTTTGTGATTAAAACTTGCAAGGACCAGCTAACTGGGAAGAAGAGACGAACCACCTGAGATGACCCACACTGCGCATGCCTTAAGGGAAAGTTCAATTAGCGGACACCAAGAAAATGACCACCAGAGGGTTTTGAAGACCCCGAAAGACCACTGACCCATTTAATAGTGCATGCCCAAAAGGGCGGACACTATGTAAATAATTTCTGGGAAATAACATGAATATGTATGACAGTTCTGGGAAATGTAATGAGAATATCTATATATGAGAACAATATAATCTTTGCTTGTGGTAGGTAGCGGGATGCACGTTAGAAGAAACTACCCTCCATGCATCCAGCGCTGCAATAAAGAATGCCTGCTTTCTACAACTCCAAAACTGAGTCTTACGGAATTTCTTTGACCGGCTTTTTACAGTAACACTAGTACCCCCTTGGGATCCCTCAATACCCCAATGGGGACCCGAAAACCCCCTTCTGACATGCCCCTCCCAGGAGCTGCGTTCCCACGGGGGGGGCCCCCTGGACCCCTTTGAGGTTTTCCCCTTCCACACCATCGGTCACCTCCTCTTTGGGGAGCTGGTAGGGGACCCAGGTGTCTGGGGGGGACCCAGGAGTTTGGGGCTGTGTCTTTGGGTGGGGGGACTGTTAGGGTTCTGGGGGGACCCAGGTGTCCGGGCCCCCCAAGTGTCCCCCGAGGTGGAGGTCCAGGCCTTCACCCGCTGCATGGTGGAGCTGCTGGAGGTGTGGGGCAGGGCCAGTGTCCGGGCCCTCGACCTGCTCTCAGTGCTGCGGGCGAGCGCAGCCGTGGGGCCAGGCTCTATAGAGGCTATATGGCCCTGGGCAGGGGGGAGCTATATGGAGCTCAGGGGGGTTCTGTGGGGCTGGGGGTGAGGATGTGAGCATAAGATACCCCCCTTAATCCAGGAGAAATTAGTTAGGGACCTGCTACACCACCTGGACACTCAGAAATCTATGGGACGTGATGGGATCCATCCAAGAGTACTGAGGGAACTGGCAGAGATCCTTGCCAAGCCGCTCTCTGTCATCTATCAGTGACTGGAGGCTTGCCAATGTGACTCCCATTTAGAAGAAAGGTCAGAGGGAGGATCCGGGGAACTACAGGCCTGTCAGCCTGACCTCGGTACCGGGGAAAATCATGGAACGGTTTGTCTTGAGAGCACTCAGATGGCAAGTCCAGGATAAGAAGGGGATCAGGCCCAGTCAGCATGGGTTTATGAAAGGCAGGTCCTGCTTGACCAACCTGATCTCCTTCTATGACCAGGTGACCCGCCTAGTGGATGAGGGAAAGGCTGTGGATGTTATCTACCTCGACTTTGGCAAGGCCTTTGACACTGTCTCTCATGGCATACTCCTTGAGAAACTGGCATCTCGTGCCCTGGATGGGTGCACTCTTCACTGGGTGAAAAACTGGCTGGATGGCTGAGCCCAGAGGGTAGTGGTGAATGGGGTGAAATCCAGTTGGCGGCGGGTCACAAGTGGTGATCCCCAGGGCTCGGTGTTGGGCCCTTTTCTGTTTAATATCTTTATTGATGATTTGGATGAGGGGATTGAGTGCACCCTCAGCAAGTTTGCAGACGACACCAAGTTGGGAGGCAGGGTTGATCTGCTTGAGGGTAGGGAGGCTCTACAGAGGGATTTGGACAGGCTGGATCGATGGGCTGAGGCCAGTCGTATGAAGTTCTATAAGGCCAAGTGCCGGGTCCTGCACTTCGGTCATGGCAACCCCATGCAGCGGTACAGGCTTGGGGAAGAGTGGCTGGAAAGCTTCCCGGCAGAGAAAGACCTGGGTGTGCTGGTTGACAGCCGGCTGAATATGAGCCAGCAGTGTGCCCAGGTGGCCAAGAAGGCCAACGGCATCCTGGCCTGTATCAGAAATAGTGTGGCCAGCAGGAACAGGGAGGTGGTTGTTCCCCTGTACTCAGCCCTGGTGAGGCCACACCTCGAGTCCTGTGTTCAGTTTTGGGTCCCTCACTACAGGAAAGACATTGAGTTGCTGGAGCATGTTCAGAGGAGGGCAACCAAGCTGGTGAGAGGCCTGGAGCACAAGTCTTATGAGAAGCGGCTGAGGGAATTGGGGCTGTTTAGTCTAGAAAAGAGGAGGCTGAGGGCAGACCTTACCGCTCTCTACAACTGCCTGAAAGGGGGTTGTAGTGAGGTGGATGTTGGTCTTTTCTGTCAGGTGGCTGGAGATAGGACAAGAGGAAAAGGCCTGAAGTTGAGGCAAGGGACATTTAGGTTAGATATTAGGAAAAATTTTTTTACTGAGAGGGTTGTCAAACATTGGAATGGGCTGCCCAGGGAAGTGGTTGAGTCACCATCCCTGGAGATATTCAAAAAGCGAGTGGACAGGGTACTTCAGGACATGGTTTAATGGGCATGGTTAATGGTTGGAGTCGATGATCTTGAAGGTCTTTTCCAACCTAATGATTCTATGTGGGGCTGGGAAGGGGGGTTATAGGGTCTATATAGGGCTGGGAGGGTGGGGCTGGGGAGAGAGTTTCTAGGGTCTATATGGGCCTTGGAGGGGTCTATGTGGGAGACAGGGAGGAGCCAAGGAGAGTTTACACCACGTCAAGGATTTTCCAGCTTCTCCTGCCCAGCCAGCAAGAAGGCTGGAGGGGCACAAGGAGTTGGGAGGGGACACAGTCAGGGCAGCTGACACAAACTGGCCAGCGGGGTATTCCGTACCATAGGATGTCATGCCCAGTATATAAACTGGGGGGAGTGGGGGTGGGGGGGAATCACCGCTCGGGGACTAACTGGGCATCAGTCTGCGGGTGGTGAGCAATTGCATTGTGCATCACTTGTATATTCCAATCCTTTTATTATTACTATTTTCATTTTAGTATTGTTATTACTATCATTATTAGTTTCTTCCTTTCTGTCCTATTAAACTGTTCTTATCTCAACCCACGAGTCTGACTTCTTTTCCACCAATTCTCTCCCCCGTCCCACTGCATGGGGGGAAAGCGAGCGAGCGGCTGCGTGGTGCTGAGTTGCCAGCTGGGGTTAAACCCTGACAAAGGTGTGGGAGGGGCTGAGGGTAGAGGGTCTGTATGGTGATGGGTTTTCTATATGGGGTTGGGGGGGCTGTATGGGGTTTGGAGGAGTGGTTGTGGGGGTTTTATGGGGCTGGGATGATCTATATGGGGGTGGGAGGGGTGGTTTAGGGTCTATATGGCCTCGGGGGGGTTATATGGTCTATATGGGGCTGGGGGAGTCTATAGAACTGTGGGGAGGGTCTATAGGGATGGAGAGAGTGGCCTATAAGGTCTGTACAGCCTGGTGGGGAGAGGAACTATGGAGTTTATATGGGGCTGAGGGGAGTTATAGGGCATCAGGGTTGGGGGGGGAATCTACCCCTGGACACCCTGGTCCACTACCTGGACACCTGGGGCTGCCTGCATGTCCAGATGACTGGGTCCTCCTGTGACAGGGGGATCTATAGGGTCCAGAGGGATCTATATGGCCCAGGGCAGGGAATAACAGAGGGATCCATGCAAGTCCAGGGGATCTAGATGGTCCAGGCCTGGGGGGTAGCAGGGATCCATAGGGTCCTGTGGGGATGTGTGTGTGTGTGTGTGTATAGCTTCCAGGAAAAATCTTTAGGGCCTGGAGGGGGAGTGGGTTCCATGGAGTCTGTGGTCCATAGGGGCTGGGTTCAGTGAAGGGAGGGAACTATAAGGTTGGGGGGGCAGAATCTACAGGGTCCAGGGGGGAAAGGGAGTGATCTATAGGATCCAAAGAGAGTCTATAGGGTCTGTGTGTGTGTGTCAGGGAAGAGTATGGAGGGTCTGGGGGCGGTCTGTAAGGCTGGGCATCAGGGCAGGGTCTATAGGGCCAGGGGAGTTCTATAGGGCCAGGGAAGAGTCCATAGGGTCCAGGGGGGGCGGCGGAGATCCATAGGGTGGGGTTCACCTCCACTCCCTGTGGGGCCACGGGGTCTGTCGGGGCGATGGCGGGGGGGCAGGGGACTTGGGCAGGGCCTGGCGAGGCCACGCCCACTGCACGCAGGGGGCAAGGGGGAACCCGCATGTCTGGGTGGGGGGGTCACGAGGGGGAACCAAAAGTCAGGGACCCCCCTAAGTCACACACACACACCCCGGCTCCCCCCTCCTGACCTCACAGCCCTGCTAGGGCATCAGACCCCCCAACGTGATGTCACACTCGAACCATTTTCTAGATTTCCTGTCATTGTTTAAAGTAGCTTAAAGCAGAAGCCTGCCTTTCTAGTGGGCTTTCTTCTTCTGCCAAACTCATCTGCTGAACCCCACGTTTAATGGAAGGGTTAGCTCTGTATCATGGCACCACCATATGAAAATACTCCTAATAAAGCTTCTATTTAAAGAACACAAACACCTTGGTGATCAGCATTCTTATGAGAGGAAATACAGATTACAGGGCATCCTAAAGTCTATGTGTAAATGTTTGCTGGCAAATGACAACAGCTTTCCAAACAAACTGGAACAAGGTTGAAATGCGACAGCTTCATATTGAACGTTATTCTAAAATAGTCAGGACCAGCTGTGAAGAGTGGCTCTATGTTTGGGGCCACATCCTACCTTTTACAATATAAAAACAAGGCCACTTGGCACAGGAAAAAACCATACCTCTTGGCAGCACCTCCCCACATTGCATCAGTTCAAAAGATTTAAAGTCCTACCTGTCTTTTCAAAATGAAACCCCTTGATATGTTATTTTTTGTACATGTTAGCTACCAGCAAGCTTCTACTGGTACCTTTTTTCTGTCACTAGTCTCTTCTCTGCTGATGTTCAGCTATCATTGGAAATCTCATCACGCTGCATAGTTTACTGAAAATTTATTATAACCAAAAAGTGACATAACAGGGCTGTAATGGATTCTGCAAAGCATTTTGCTGCTGCTATTTTATAACAGGTACCACCTTCTTCTGCCAGGCAATTAAAACAAAATTCAGCTGTGAAAATTTTTGCAGTATACCCCACCCAAACTAATTAACAATGGTTAAAAATAACATGCCCCAGCAAAACTTTTCATGATACATGGCCACAACTCACAATTCTCTACAAAATGTTCACTTTTATGAAGCTCTGATGTAAAAATCAAACAATCAAGCAGCAATATTTTAAGTGCAGCACAGGGTCTTCCATGTCACTATTTGCAACGCTTGAATTCATTTACATTTTAACAAAATTTAATACAGATGACTTAGGAATTAAGTCATTTTTTTTTAATATCCGTCATTCTATGTAGTGACAGATTTCATGTTTTGGTTATCTTTATCTTTGCTCTCCTTCGATTTTTCCTTCTTGTGTTTGTGTTTTTGGCTCTTCTCCAATTCCGTTTCGCTTCCAATGTGTTTCTTATGCTTCTTGTGCTTCTTGTGCTTCTTATGCTGCTGCTTCTCTTTTTTCTTTTTCTTTTTCTTGCTGTCTTGACTCTCTCCTGAGCTGGCACTGCTGCTGTGGCTTCAAGGCTGACTCTCAGGAGGCCTTTGACTACAGCTAACACTGGGACGGCTTTGACTTCTGCTTGCTTCAGGCTGGTCAACTGCAGCGGGTGCTGCTGTATCCTCTTTCACCTTATCAGCAGACTTTTCTTTGGGGTCTTTTGGATTTTTTCCTGCAGCTTCCTCATCTTTTGCAGATACATTACTCTCACTGTCATTTTCATTGTGGTCTTTCTTTGCCTTTTCCTCCTTGGCTGGTCTGGTTTCTGGGTGATCTTTTGTCACTTTTGGGTGAACTTTCTGTGGGGTACCAAGAACCTTCTCACCCTTTTGAGAGGAAGATGTTTCAACACCGCCTGTCTTTGGCAACTCCTCCTTCACTTTTTTCGCAGGAGGTTCCATTTGAGGAGATCTTTCACGAAATGAAGGAAATCCTTCATTCTCATCTCCTTTTCTTCTCTTCTGGTGTTTTTGATGTTTATTTCCTTTGCCATCTCCCTGTGGATATTCCACTTCCTTCTCTTTTGATTTGGTAGGATCTTTGATGACAGGGCTCGCTCTTCCAGAAGATTTTTCAGGGTAATTTCCAGCTCTATTACCAGGTGACCTCGACCTAGAACAATAGTTATGACTCTTCCCTTTGCCTCTTCTTGGATACAGCTGCGATTGCGAGTAGGAATGCAAATGGGAACGACAAAATGATCGAGAGTGGGAGCGAGAGGGGGAAGAATCTGGTCTTGACTTGGAGTAGGTATAGAAACTTCTAGAGTAAGATGAAGCACTAGAAGGAGGCTTGGACCTTAAAAAAAACACCACACACACACACACACAAGAAGTTAATTCAAAACAGTCACTCTCCCCAGTTTTTTCCTCCCAGATTTGGTTTGGGGGTTTGACTCTCCATACACTTATGTTCTTTCAGCTGCTGACATAATGCTACTGCCAACTGAACAACTTACTAACATGTAAAAGTTTCTGCTCACAAGACAGAACAGCTGTTGCTTTGTTAGTGGAAAGACATAGAGGAAGGGTAAGTCTGTTTCCACTCACTTCTACCACATGAACTACCATAGCTATTGGCTGATTGTGAGAGACTGTGTTGGCTGGCTGTCTCGACATTGCTGCTGCCTCAACATCCTGTTGTTGTGGGGGAGTATGCACAACATGTCCCTGAAGAAACAACCATATCCGTGCCTGCCGAGCTGTGCTTGCCCACAAGCAAGGTGAAGAAACCACCATGACACCTGGGCATGCGCCCATGGAGGGACACGGGGCGGCACATATGGTAATGAGTTCTGTGGAAATGGGTGGACTTTTCAGAGAAATCGTGGGGACTGGGACAATAAAAGAACTGCGTACTCCCCACTCGAAAGCGGAAGGCCTGAACCTGGAAGACGTCTGAAGGACTGTGACACCTGAACCTGAAGGAAAGACACCTGGCTGGCAGCAGCAGAAGAACCCTACCCTCCATCACCTGCATCGGGACCGACTCAGGGGGACGTTGCTGGCTTCGTGGTGGTGGTAACCAGTCTTGCCATCTCTCTTCCGTTTTCTTGCTTAGGTCTGCCTCGTTTTCCTTTCTTCTTCCCTCTGTTCTACGCAGTTGTAGGTTGTTATAGAAAATAAAACTTGGAAGGTTGTACAGCATCTGACATCGTTTGTGTCTTAATCTCACTCTTGGGATCATTTAAGAACCTTCCCCGATATTGGATCGGGACGCTGATATAAGGTGGTGTATAGTGGGCTCTACTGCTATGTGAATGCACACTTTTTTTCACTACTCTGCAACTACATGCAGCACAAATTATTTTTGTTGCAGTAGGATGCAAAAAGAGCAAGTCTTAATGGCTACAGTGCAGTATCAAACACCAGGAAAACACGTTTTGGCCTGAAGACAGTAAAGCTCAATTTTAAAATGCCAGCTTAGTCTCTTTAACTTCACTACTTCTTTGGCAATTTGTACAGGATGCAAAATACTTGCACTGCAGTCTTACAATCAACGCTTCTAGCCCAATGTCCTAGCAAAATCTTGCACATACCTCTAGCTCTAACCAAGGATAGCAACAGCGCTTCAAGAAAAAGTCGAATCTAAACGCTTCTAAACCCAGCCTCGAGTAATATGACTCAATGCCATTACTCTAGGAAAGCTACTGACAGCATTACTAAGGGACAGCTGTTCAGACTCCTGCCCAAGTGATTTGGGGGGATAGAAAACATCAGCTACCCTGAGATTTTTCTTCACAAGTTTTTCTTGTTTTTCATTTAACAATGTCAACAAAATTCTAGTGGAAGCCACCAGTTTGCAGTCCAGCTTAAAATCTCTCCGTGTACCCACAGGAGAGAGACAAAAGAGGAGGACAATTTCTCTCACATATCTCCTCTGATGTGCTTTGAGGTAATGGTTACAATCAGAACAGGGAGATGCAGAAAATCAGGCTACTACACCTATTCAGTTCCTAGCCTCCTCACGGCTCTCAGGAGGTGAAGGATGTCATTGCAGAGAAGCTTTAGGGAAAGAGACCCCTGTTCCTTAACAACTGCTGCCCCATTATCACTATCAGTCAACTGTAATCTCTGCCATATTTGAGCTAGTAACCTACATATGGAACTTCTATCCCTGCTAATCCCTTGAATCATCCAATCCATCCAATGAGAGAGAGGTGCAGTGGAACTCCCCCTGATTCTTCCAGACAACCTGCTTCTCCATTACAGACATGTAAACCAGTTACCTGGAAAACGAATGCCTACGCTCCTTTGGAATCTTTCTACATTCCGTCCATTCCTTAGCAAAATCACTGGCAAACTCATCGAGTTTGGACTTTTTCTTTTCCCTGTTAAAATAAGTTTGACCTTTATTACAAAAAGGCACCAAGAAACAAAACATGGCCAATATGAGAAAATATAGACTGCATGCAAATGCAACAGGGGAACATCCTATTTCAGCAAAAACAGTTTAGCATTCCTACAAGTTTTAGGGAAAGTTTTAGAATTACATTTGTCTTGGTTTAGTTTTGCATGTTTACCATCTGCAACAAAAAAGTATATTGGAAAAAACACTGTCATATTTGCTAATGTCAGGTGCACTTGAGTGTAACTGCAGCTCGATATGCGATCAAAATACAAAAATGAAGAACAACGCAGCTTCATTGAGCCAAATACTTACTCCTCTTTTAGAGTCCGTTGTTCTCTGTAAAACTCCTCCCTAGAGAAAGGAGATGCTTGAGTCCTTGGGATGGTAATTGAAGGAGACATGGGTACTGCTCTTGGAACCCAAGCTGATGACATGTTTGCAGGAGCTGGGGGATATCTTGGAGGGGGGGACAGTGCACCCAGCAGATGGAGGCTGGCCAGGTGGAAACTGAGGAGGAAACGGTGGTGGTGGTACTCCCAGTGGAAGAGGAAGTGCATGGCGTGCTGGAGGATACAAGGGAGCTGGAGGCACAGGCACAAGGACTGGTGTTGATTCTGGTAGTGCTGGGGCCTGAGTCCTTTGGGTATACTCACTGTGCAGGCGTCCTCGATTTGGACCTCTAAAGAAACCCAAAAACATGTGTCACTGTTTGTTACACTCTGTCTGATTTTAAAGAGGACAGCGAAGGAAGCGGGAGCATGGTGGCGAGCACTTCTTGTTCTCAACTTAAGCATTTTTCTTCCTGCTTTCTGTTCATTTGAGATTACACTCATTTCTTGATCCTCATACTTGCCTTCCACATCCTCACCCCCAACACTCCCCTCGGTCTTCTCTCCTTACACTCAGCTTTGCAGCTGCGGGCGGAGGCTGCCCATGCTTAACAGAAACTCCCATGTCCCACATGCCATGTGCCCACCGCCCCTCTGCTACTCCTTGAGACACTTCATATTTCGCACTTCTAACCTTCAAAGTCCTGCACAAATATTAACTCATCTTCTCTCAAACTTCTTTTAACCTCTTCCACATACGCTTCCTGTGCTGTTGCCTCATGATGATGTACTTGGCCTGTTCTTGTCCCTGCATTGTTATTTTCTTGCTTACTGAATCTGAGATTTTAAATCATCTGTGGGATGGATCCCGATTTTTGTTTGGATTTCTCTTTGAGATTTTATAAACACAGTGCACCCTTACAGTCTATCTAACATCAAGTATATAAAAAAACTGAAGGATTGACTTGGCACAGCAATAATAGATAAATCAGGCTCTTCTCTTTCCAATGGAGAGAAAGCAGCTTGGCTATTTGAGACGACTAAACTGAAGAAACTCAAAATTGTCATAAAATAACAGCCTTGACTTTTCCAATGATTTGCTCCATCAGAATCAACTAAGTTGTTCAAAAAAGAATGCTGGAGGCTGGTTTCTATTGGGAAATCAATTTCTTCAGCCTTATCCAGCCAGTAAGCAAAAGGGTGGCTTTCCACCTGATCCTTTAATTATATTTGATTTTTATATGCTCTTATGGTTTCCTCAAAAAGCGTGCATTTTTCAGAGTCCTCTTTTCAATTATGCACTGGACTTTTATTGTAAATAATCTTACTGCGAGCAATACCCCTTTGTTGAAGCCAATTCAAATTAGGCCATTTAAAAATTAAGGACCACTTGTATTCTACACAACTATCTGTGCACACTTACTTCATTATAAATCAGTTGTTGTAGAATTTATGTGTTACAGCCTCATTTAACAGGTTACAAGTATTAATACATTGAATTTCTGTAGAGTATTTACGGTTCCCAGCCTTGTCTGCCACCTGCTGAGCAAATTGTACTGGCTCTCGCAGGATGACCTTTTGGAGCGGAGAGAGGAAAAAAGCAAAAAACCCCATTCAGTTTATCTGAAGATCATTTTTTAAAAGAAATTCTAAAGTTACAGTGCCTTACCAGTGGTGAGTGTTGATTGTCCTTGGGGGCCCAGACGACTTGGTAATGCTGGTTGTCTTAGTACAGGAATCTGACAGCCCTTGTGAATAAATGCAGACAGTTGGAAAATAAGCTCTACTAAAATACAAGAATCGCTGCAAATGTTGAAACAAAGCTTACCTTCTCTTCCAACAAACTGCTGATTGACAGAGACGAATATGTAGAAGCTTCAGCAGCAGTCACCAGAGCAGCAGGAGGTGTAAGAGTCACGAGTGGGGGTGGTGGCAGTGGCAGCTGCTGCTGCTGTTGGTGCCAAATCTGCTGACGGTGCCTTTTTCTGTAACCAGCTCCATTTTTGAAGTTGCTCACAGCCTAGAGGCAGAAAAACATTTACGAAAAGGTAATAGGAAACTTCAGCAGATATACGAACAAAAGCCTCTACAGAGTAAAATTACTTGTGTAATTAGCTGTAAATGCTACCAATCCCAAAAGAAATCAACATGCCGATACATGAACACATCACATTAAACACTGATACTAGTGATTGGTAACTCAGAGTGTCTGTATTCAAAGTACTGCCATGTTAACACAGAATTTGAAAGTGAGGCAATCGCGTTAAACAAAAGCATGACCTGAATTTGCCAGATTGTCTCCAAGGAGTTGTAAGCTTCTGTGATAACAGATAATGTACTGGAAAGGTGAATTTAGCCTTATTCAATCCAACCTTGCTTAAGCAGATGTAAATTAATATTTCCTTCCCTTTCAGCTTTTTACAAACAGCCTATTCTTACAAGCACTTTACGTAAAAGTCATCAGGGTACCTGGCATAGGCACCTGTTGGCCACTAAAGCATCAGGCAAAACACCTGTCTGATGACACTCTGGGCATCTATGTTCCTCAGATTCCAGTAAGGCTGTTCTAATACCTGTGTACAATTAGAATAATCAAAATAGCATTTAGCCAAACTAAGGAAGTTTTGGGGCTTCTAATCAACTATAAAAACACGTATATGATCAACAGGTGAATATGGTCTTGAATTGAGAGCATGAAGCTATAAAGGTTCAATAGCGTAAAAAATTTCTACTATGCAGCAAATAACTCTAGAGTTTTGGTATGTCACTGTTGTAACATTTGAAGATGTAGAGTAGGCTGTGTCTTGATGTTTCAGTTGGTCTTTTTCCCACTATATAGTACAGTGAGAAGTCCCCACCCTCGAGGTTAACGAATAAAACTTGTCTCAAAAAAACGAATAGTAGGTTCAAAAAACCATTACTAGGTTCGCGTTCTGAAGGTTTTAACCAACTCTCCCGTGGAGAAAAATGTGGATTAAATGCCTCTAACTCTGCATTTGTTGCAGACCACCATAAGTCACCAGAGTTGGCTATATAGTTTTGTATGAGAGAAAGGGCTGTGGGCAAACTAAATGCACTCAATATCCAATACTGCAATCACCTGCACAATCAGCCACTCCTCTCATACTCGTCCTTCCGCATGTAAATTTAACTAAAAAGCTATTTATTTTACTATTCATTTATTTAACTATTAAAGCTCTGTGGCTTTTTTTCCCTTTAAACGAGAAGAGCCCTTTCCTAGTCAGGGTATACTTAAGTATGTAATAGAACTGGTAACAAAATAATTTCGCTATCTCCTCTTTCTGCTTTCAGAAGAGCATATGTGCTGTTTTGAATTAACAAACATGGAAGTTCACACTTACATTCATCACAATAACTGTTTCCACAGCAGGGCATAATAGCTGCATCAGTCATTACCTCCTTACAAATGAGACATAAAATCTCATCTGGAATAGGATCATCTGAGGAGGAAGAGGATGGTTCCTCTGGTAAAAAGGGAGGCTTTTCCTTCTTTCTTCTAGCATAAGCTTCCCTGGAGGAGGGGAAAGGGGAAGGAAAAAGAAACAAATTAAAGGTGGGTAAAGGAAAACTTTTCCAAGGTTTGGATATTATCAAAGGAAGACAGGAGATGGAATTCTTCTCACTCCACATTAGCCTTCTAAAACATAGGCATTTAGTTGAAACTACTTTTCTATAGCCACCACACTAGAATAGGGAAGGGGGAACAATTTTCCTGCTGCAGAGCTCTCCCATTCAGTGGATCAACAAAGAAATTAGCTCAGATGAGAAAAATCATTTCTTGGCAGCTAGAAATCTGGTGAAATGAGTCCCAGCTCTCCTTTGCCAGAGGGTAAATGTAAATTTCAGGCTCAGGGTAAACTTAGTCTCCCCGTAATTACATTTTATAAATGGAAGAAGTCCATGTTACAGCTTCTACAAAAGGAGATCCATGACGGAAACCCCAAAGTGCTACCAAGTGCATTTTAAAACAGCCACTCTTGTCAGCACACAGCAGTATTTTCTTAGTTCATAGCAACAGGAAATCTGCAGCCTGTTTCACCCATAAGATCTAATAAAACTCAGAGGGAGGAAATCTCAGCCCAACAGCTATTTGTTAAACTTTGCAAGAAGCCTTTGAAACACAAAGCAGAAGCAAAACGAGCTTTCACAGAGAACGACTCCCACTGTAACCACTACTGAAATCTTTTGCAGAAATACAGGTTCTTAGCATACCACAAGTTTAACCAAGTTCCAGGGGCATGAACAGTACAACCACCCTGTATCAACATTACAAAGCATCACAGATTTTAAGGTTAAGATACAATGACAACACTTCCTCCCTCCTCATTACAGATGCAGGTCAACCTCGTTGCATTGCCACTCAGACGTTGTGGTGGGTTGACCCTGGCTGGACGCCAGGTGCCCACCAAAGCCATTCTATCACCCCCCCTCCTCAGCTGGACAGGGGAGAGAAAATATAACAAAGAGCTTGTGGGTCAAGATAAGGACAGGAGAGATCACTCACCAATTACCGTCACAGGCAAAACAGACTCAGCTTGGGGAAAATTAACTCTATTTATTACAAATCAACCAGAGTAGGGTAATGAGAAATAAAACCAAATGTCAGAACATGTTCCCTCCATCCCTCCCTTCTTCCCAGGCACAGCTTTACTCCTGAATTCTCTACCTACCCTCCCCCCCCAGTGGCGCAGGGGGACAGGGAATGGGGGTTACGGTCAGTTCATCACACCTTGTCTCTGCTGCTCCTTCCTCCTCAGGGGGAGGACTCCTCACTCTTCCCCTACTCCAGTGCAGGGTCCCTCCCATGGGAGACAGTCCTTCATGAACTCCTCCAGTGTGGGTCCTTCCCATGGGCTGCAGTTCTTCACGAACTGCTCCAGCATGGGTCCTTTCCACGGTGTGCAGTCCTTCACGAGCACACTGCTCCAGCGTGGGTCCCCCACAGGGTCACAAGTCCTGCCAGTGAGCCTGATCCACTATGGGCTCCTCTCTCCACGGCGCTGCAGATCCTGCCAGGAGCCTGCTCCAGCGCAGGGTTCCCACGGGATCACAGCCTTCTTCGGGAACACACCTGCTCCGGCGTGGGGTCCTCCACAGGCTGCAGGTGGATATCTGCTCAACCGTGGACCTCCATGGACTGCAGGGGGACAGCCTGCCTCACCATGGTCTTCCCCACAGGCTGCAGGGGAATCTCTGCTCTGGCGCCTGGAGCATCTCCTCCCCCTCCTTTTTCACTGACCTTGGTGTCTGCAGGGTTGTTTCTCTTACATGTTCTCACTCCTCTCTCCAGCTGCTGTTTTCCCTCTGTCCCAAATTTTTTCCCCTTCTTACAAATGTTATCACAGAGGCGTTACCACTATCGCTGATTGGCTCGGCCTTGGCCGGCAGCGGGTCTGTCTTAGAGCTGGCTGGTATTGGCTCTCTCGAACACAGGGGAAGCTTCCAGCAGCTTCTTACAGAAGCCACCCCTGTAACCCCCCCGCTACCAAAACCTTGCCACACAAAGCCAATACAGACATTTATGCACGGTTTCTCTCGTTCACTTTTTGGTCGGTCCACTTAATTCCATACTTACACATTAAGACATGGTATTGCGTACTTTCCAGTTTTTGTCAGCATAACACCCTTCGTATTGGGATCTTTCACCTCCACCAAGAAACTCCTTGGAATTCCTGTGCTCTTTTTCATTCTGGAAACAGACCCAAAACTTTCGTCCTGTTGAGACAAGAAATGCAGACATACTGCATCTTAAGACCCACACTTAAAATGACATTTCAATGATGATTTTAAGCAGCAAGAGCCTTTAATCCTCTCCTTTTACCTAGCGTAAAGGTCGCTCGACTAAAATACTTCTTTTCCTAAATGAATACAGCCAGGATGTTCCAAAGGCTTGAGCAGTGTTTTGAACTCGGTCGACATTCTTTGGCTTACCCTCAGGTTCCTCAAGGGTGAAACAGCCCTTAGCTCACCATCCACTCAGAGAAGAGACACAAAGCCGCTCCTCCTCCTCCAAAGGGTAATTCAGAGAGAGAGCTTAATTCAGTGCTCTGAATCACTCCCTGGGGAAACTTACATTCACCATCTCTATATGAAGGCTAAATTCATACCTCATGCATGTACATTCAGTGACTAACATTAAACAGCATGAAGACGCAACCAGAGGCTTGTCTAATTAAAACACACAAATGTTCAGTAGATGGGGTCAACAGAAACATCTTTTTATACGAAATACTAAAACCTATGAACTGTCATTAAAAAGAGTTAAAACCAGAAAAATTTCCAATAACATTGAAATGTACAAAACCACGCATGAAAGCTCACAGAGAAAGATCTATGGACACATTTCATGTCCATGACCTAGAAAAAAGAACATTTTACATTTCTAATTCCAGGTTTCCCTTGAATTCTGAAAGGCTTGGCAACATTGCCATATAAGCTCTGTATTTCACCCCAAGAGAAACAATTCTTCACGTGAGCATTCATGTACTTGTTACCTAACTGCCAGGGTAAAACAATTAAAAACCAAGTAACACCAGAAGTCCCCCACAATCTTACCCCATTTGTTGGGCAGTTCTTTATAGAGTGGCCAGGTTTTCTGCAAGGATGGCAAGTATATGATGATGGAGGTGGACCCAAGGGTTTCTTCATGTAACTACAAGTTTTGGAGGAATAAACGAACAAGGTATGCATGCCTCTCTCTTGTTAAACCAAACACCTCTACAGTTTTTTCCATAATCTTCAAAGAACAGATTTGACATTATCAACACTTACTTGATTGGATCATATTCATGGCAGGACTGTATCATCATAGCTCTTATTTTATCTTCTTCGGAAGCACTGGTTTCAGCCAGATTGGCAGTCTGTTTAACAGGCAATTATTTGACACGCACATTAGAAATACATTTAAGCCCACACAGCCAAGGACAACACCGCTCACCCAGTCCTGTAAAGAGCAGCACAACACTAGCTGAGGTTGCATGAAAACAGCTGCTTATAGAAAATACCATTGTCCTGAAGATGTTCTGGGGAGCCCTTACACCATTATTGTAGGGTTTGGCGTTTGGAAGATCTCACGATGTCACGGAAAGATGGAGGGTTAGTCGCAGCCCTATGACGTATCTGTAATCCCGCCTACCCTTGTTAGTATAAAAGGAATTAACTGCGCAATAAAAGGCGGAAGTTGATTGCTCACACTGTGTGTGTTATCTGTCTCTTTCCCTGGTCCAGGCCGACCAGTGATCTAGTCGCAGCACCTTGATATGTAGCAAACACTACATAGTGGTGACCCTGACGTGATCGGTCGCACAGGCGCAGATGGAACTTGCGCAAGTGATTAAGGTATTAAAGGTATTGGCTGATGAGGAGGGTGCCTGCGGTTCGATTAGGAAGGGCCCCACGGGCGAATGCATCCTATAGATGCTGCGCCGGGGAGACATTGGGTCTCCTAGAGAAGTTTTGAGCCCTCCCAAATGGGGAGAGATTCGGGAGTCTTTGCTCCAATCTGCGCTTGCGGGCGAGCGTGGAGCTGCTGAACGATTGCAAAGTTGGGGAAAGGTGGAGAAGGTGGTCGCGCAGGATGGAAGGCTGGGGCGTGCTGGTTGGTGGCGCGAGCTGCTTTGTTTGCGGATGAAGCGCCGCCTCAGAAACAGCGGGAGATAGTGCCCTCGGGGACAGTGAGTCAGACTCAGACGGAGTGGGCGGCCATGGAGCGGGGTTCACAGAGCGGTCCATCTCTGATTGAGGGCATGGACGCGGAGGGTACGGCAGAGACGGAAGCTTTTCCTGTAGGGACAGCACCAGCGGGGCCGGATGTGCCCCCTCCGCAGTATCCATGGGAGGAGTTGCGGCGGGTGGTTCGGAAGGACTTAGAGGAATGCCTCCTGGACTGGGTTCCAGGCAAGGATGTCAAGGGAGATTTATACCGTCAGTTGAGAGAGTGGGAGGAACGGCCACCTGCGGAGGTGATAACTGGGAGACAGCGGGGGTTGGAGACTGTGGCAGAGGAGGAAACACCCCCCTGCGGGGGAAATCAGGCGCCCTTGCCGGGAGAGTGGACTGAGCCTCCTGAGCCTTTGCCTGAGCCTATGCCTGCTGAGCCGTCAGCTGCACCCCCTCCGGGCATGGACGCGGAGGGTACGGCAGAGACGGAAGCTTTTCCTGTAGGGACAGCACCAGCGGGGCCGGATGTGCCCCCTCCGCAGTATCCATGGGAGGAGTTGCGGCGGGTGGTTCGGAAGGACTTAGAGGAATGCCTCCTGGACTGGGTTCCAGGCAAGGATGTCAAGGGAGATTTATACCGTCAGTTGAGAGAGTGGGAGGAACGGCCACCTGCGGAGGTGATAACTGGGAGACAGCGGGGGTTGGAGACTGTGGCGGAGGAGGAAACACCCCCCTGCGGGGGAAATCAGGCGCCCTTGCCGGGAGAGTGGACTGAGCCTCCTGAGCCTTTGCCTGAGCCTATGCCTGCTGAGCCGTCAGCTGCACCCCCTCCGGCGCTTCCTCCGGCCCCTCCCTCGGCCCCTCTTTTTCCAGCCCCCCCCCCCCCGCCCACTTGCAGCGGCATGTGTCAGCCGGCCATGGAATGGCTGCTGCCAGCCGTGGCTGCGGCTGGCCCCCGGGCAGAACCATCCGCGCCCCCGCCACCATCATTTAATCCATCCCGCCTCTTGGAACCAGAGACGGTGAAACCAACTGCGCCTGCGATAGACGCGGAGCCGCCTGCAGTAGCCGCTGTGGACGAGAGGGAGAGACATTGGAGGGGAGTAATAAAAAATGCCCTTGTGGACGGGACTATGCTCCAAGCATTCTCAGTTGTTGTACAAAATAATGGACAAAAAAGATGGGAGGTGTTTCACTGGAAAGTCCTTGAGAAATTAAAGACTGCTGTGAGTCAATACGGAAACCGCTTATTGATAAAGCCAGTAAGAAATCCTCGGTCAAGTGTTTTAATTGTGGTAAACTTGGACACATCAAGAGTCAATGTAGAGTTTCTGCTAACAAAAAGACGGTGCAACAGTTGTAAGAAAGATAACCATACCACCAAGAATGCAGGAAGAAGGGAAACTTTACACCGAGCGCCAAGGCCCCTTGCGCGACGACACAAATGCAAGGGGTTTGGGCTGCCGGCCCTCAGGCAGCCTCACAAGTACCAGATCCGCCTCTGCAGGAAGCTCCGGAGTGGACGTGGAAACCGCAGTACACGTTCAACATAAAGGGACCACTGGGGTTTGGGCTTAGTGCATTTCTAATGGGGCGATCTTCAACAGCTCTAAAAGGAATTCTGGTAGTCCCAGGGCTTATTGATGCAGATTTTTGTGGGACTGTGAAAATTATGATTCATGTTTTAATCCCTCCTGTTTCTATTCCTAGAGGTACCAGAATAGCACAATTAGTTCCATTCAGGTCGTGTGTCCCGAACCCAGGTGAAGTACAACGTGGAGATGGTGGATTTGGCTCCACAGGGAAACCGCAGGTATACTTTGCCATGGACGTAACAAGAGGTAAACCAGAAAAGGTAGTGCAATTGGAAGGGCCTGACTGAGTTATCGTCAAGAAACCGATGACAATCAATAGAGGAGCTGATGTTACGATTATTTCACAATATATTTGGCCTCCATCATGGCCATTGATCAATCCAAATTTTGGCATTGAAAACAGATGAGCCTGTTTGGATTGATCAGTAGCTGCTAAATTCTGAAAGGCTGCTAAAAATACAAGAGTTAGTTGAGGACCGACTGAGAGCGGGACATGTTGTTCCTTCTACTAGTCCATGGAATACACCAATATTTACCATTCCCAAGAAAACTGGGAAATGGAGACTGTTACATGATCTCAAAGCTGTGAATGCAGTGATGCACAGTATGGGAGCCCTGCAGCTGGGTTTGCTGTCTCCAGTTATGCTTCCAGAAAAATGGGATTTGTTAATTATAGATCTAAAGGATTGTTTTTTCACCATTCCCTTGCACCCAGATGACGCTGAACGGTTCGCCTTTTCGGTACCATTGATTAACAAGGCAGAGCCCTATAAGAGATACCATTGGGTCGTGTTACCACAAGGAATGCGCAATTCCCCCACGATGTGTCAGGTGTATGTGGCCTGGGCATTAGAGCCTGTAAGAAAGCAGTTTTCTCAGTTAATTATTTATCATTATATGGATGACATTTTGATAGTGGGAAGGAACTTGCCACAGGATGAAATTTTAACTCAATTGCAGGACATCTTAAGCCATCGCGGAGTAATAATTGCTCCTGAAAAGGTGCAAAAGGCAGCACCTTGGAAGTATTTGGGGCGGCACATAGATGCTAGCAATGTTAAACCTCAGAAGGTTCAAATAACATTAGAAATTTCAACGGTACATGATGTCCAGAAGCTTGTGGGAGATATCCAGTGGGTGCGGAATCTTTGCGGTATCACTAATAACGATATGGCCCCTCTGGTAGAACTCTTTGGTAGGACCGCACATGCACATGAGAAATGGGAAATGACAGAGCTGACCAACTGGTTGCAGCGGCGTGGGAGCCTCCTCCAGGGAATTGTTTTCAACAAGCACGGCAATCACATGCGTTCTTGCACCAACCCGCTAGGATGTTAGCAAAGCAATTTGACTTACCACTCACTGATGCCCAAGGTATCGCCAAAGCATGCCCCGATTATCAAAAGGAAGAACTGGGCTTGGGCTGTGGGGTTAACCCACGAGGTCTTCTGCCATTGCAGTTGTGGCAAATGGATGTCACCCACGTCACGTGGTTTGGTGCAAAGCGTTATGTGCATGTGTGTATTGATACCTATTCTGCTGCCATGTGGGCCACGGCACAAACTGGAGAAAAGGCCTTACATGTTGAACGACATCTTCACGCTTCCTTTGCAGTGCTGGGTGTGCCTAAAGAAATTAAGACGGACAACGGCCCAGCCTATGGTTCTACACGATTTGCTCGATTTTGTAATTTGTGGGGAATTCACCATGGTACGGGTATTCCACATCTTCCCACAGGACAGGCTATTGTCGAACGGGCCAACCAAACCTTAAAGAGCATGCTGCAAAAACAAAAGGGGAGAACCCAGGGCTTACTCCCAGAGGAACGATTGGCCAAAGCCTTATTTGTGCTAAATTATCTTAGATTTACAGGTGATCACAAAGACCCACCAATGGTAGTGCATCATGCTCTTTTACAGGCGGAAAGGACGCAACAAAGTACAGGAATCATGGTAATGTATAAGGACCCAGAATCCGGGAAATGGTGCGGACCGGCAGAAGTAAAACTTATTGGGAGAGGGTATATGTGTCTGCTTACAGATTGAGGCCTTTGCTGGATCCCGGCTAAGTGGGTCAAGCCATGGCTTCGCACTGATGCTGGACCCGGAATTGTCCCAATGGCAACTGGGATGGCACCGGCGGGTGCTGGAGCCACTGATCCGACAGATTCTGACTAATAGAGTATTACAGAGGACTAGCGGACATTGAGTCCTTCAGAGAGGTTTTTAGAACAACATGCCTTATTGTATATAGAACTTGCTTTAGGTAAAAAGTGTGTTAAGCATAATTTGATTAAACATAGTGTGATTTCGGGAAGACAGTGTGGGGTGAACGTAAAAGTTAGCTAAAGCCAAAATTAGGGGTAAGGTCTATTTCCATTAATAACCTGGGAACGAGGTTGATTGTGTTTCCACAGATACAGGCCCACGACGGACTCCTGTTGAATTTGCACAACCATCATCATCTGGAGCATCATAGATGGTGTGGCAATATGAATACCACCTCAGTCAAAAACTAATGTATAGGTCACCTTGGCTAACATAACAGGTCAAGATTCTCTGTGCACCTCAACCGCATCATAAAGCCCACGAACCAATAGACAAGATGGCTATGACTCGTGCAGCGCGCCTGGCCAGCGAGCACATGCATCATAGATTACAACCAAGGTGGACTTTTGGCACCCGCTGGCCACGTGTGCTAAAACCCGTTCCTCTGCAAATGTATAGATACCGGGATTTTCCGAAGAGCATCGGGCTGGTATATGATGAGGCCATCGTTGCCTCTGTGGGGACGCCCACGGAAAGCTGGCACCTACTGATTGCTGGGCTGAGTTCGCGGAGCAAGATGACACAGGAATGTATAGATGGTTCATCTTCCTCGTAGTCCTCATGGTTCGGGTCATTAGGGGCACCAGGCTGACTCAAAGAATTATGGGCATTGTTGTAGTTATTGTGATTTTAGCTATTGTAATAATTTTACCTTGTTCAGCTTGTTAAGTAAAAATGGCATCCCTTATAATAGCACCGGCCAAGCCATTTTGGAACGAGCACATCGAACCTTAAAGACCCTGCTCAATCGGCTTAGGGAGGGGGAGCAGGAGGAGCCCTCCTGGTTACGGGATAACTCACCTGTTCTCCGTACACAGCGTCTTCTGTTAACTGCGTTAACTTCATTAAATCAGACAGTTCGGGGGGACCTGGAGCAGACGGCAGCGCAACGACATTTTACGAGCACGGGAGAGAAAGGCCCCTACCCGTTGGTCCGCGTGCGTGACCCTCAGACACGCCCATGGGATGGGCCGTTTGAGCTGCGTTGTCTCGGGCGAGGGTATGCCTGTGTACAGATGCCTGAAGGGCTACTGAAATGGGTCCCTAGTCGTATGGTTCGTCCTGCTTTAACCTCGTAGTGTTTGAGTGTTTTTTCTTTACAGATCGCTGTCATCCTTTCCTGGCTTGTGACACCTTGGGTATCCACTACAAATTTCTGGCAGTGGATGCAAAACCAATTGGGGGGCCCTGATGTGTATCCCGATGACATCCCTCTCAGAGCCCATCAATACGCATCTTTATGGGATCCGGCTGTCAGAGACGGAGCTGAAAACGTTGTGTACGAACAAGTGTCAACAGAAGAGTCAGAATCGCTCACAGCCGGGAATCTGGATGCCCCAGACAGTAAGCCTTAACATCAGCATACCAACGATAAACTTTATAAAGTAATAGAAGTAATTCTTTCCTAGCCTTAACTTTCCATTTACCACTTGTGTGAATTCTCTGTAAAGGAGATCCTTGCTCTGCAAGGTAAATGGGACTTTTATGTGTGTTTAAGATACAGTGTTTCAACTTAGTTGTAGAAATATGCTTATGCTCATAGTACTTTACACAGTTATTTCTTTGCGTAGAACTGTTCATAACCATAGAAGCTAGCTAGTCATAGGGAGGGGGAGATGTAGGGTTTGGCGTTTGGAAGATCTCGCGATGTCACGGAAAGATGGAGGGTTAGTCGCAGCCCTATGACGTATCTGTAATCCCGCCTACCCTTGATAGTATAAAAGGAATTAACTGCACAATAAAAGGCGGAAGTTGATGCTCACACTGTGTGTGTTATCTGTCTCTTTCCCTGGTCCAGGCCGACCAGTGATCTAGTCGCAGCACCTTGATATGTAGCAAACGCTACAATTATTACATGGTGTTTGTGTGCGTGTTAACCTACTTGACAAGAGCATTCTTGGGCACTCAAAACGTTAGGCTTTGTTTGTACCTTACAGAAAGACTTGCGTAACCAATCCAATTGTCCTCCAAGTGGACCGAAGGCATATGTAGACAACATTACATGATCCAGTATTTTTAAGGTGATTTTTAAGCTCCAGCCTATTTGAAGAAGACATCCACTGTACATTTAATTGAGAAAGATGCATGCAAGTATCCTTATTTACGTTTTGCAGCATTAAAGGGACACACAACTTAAGAGTTAGGGAAGTTGTTTTTGCTTGCTGAAATGCAGCTTCCCACACAGAAGCATTAAAAGGAAGCAAGCTTTTTATAATCCCTCAGCAAGACAAAAGATTCTTGTCACTACAAATTTGACCATCATGTGCTGGACGCAGTCCACACTGCATGTTTCTCCCTCTACTAACTTCTTCATATTAAGTGATTTAACTACAGGAAGCACAACCTGCATTTTTTTTTCCCGTTGACTGTGTCCTTTTAACATACAAATTGTAATATCAACCTTATGCAGAAATAGATCTTTCAAATTATTGAAGCCAGCTGTTTTTTCAAAGTAGTATTTGTTCCAATGTTTTTATTTCACACTAGTCCAGATCCAAGCAGGGTCTAAGGGAGAGGCTGTAAAGGATGTGGACGTTCAAGCACCTAGCATTCAGATCAACCACTCAGATCAACCACTCATGGTTCTGTTTTTATATGCGTTCATTCACAAAAGCAACCAACTAGTTTCAACATTCTATTAAATGGATGTTTCATAGACACCATTTTTTTCTCCACAGTAACATAATCCAGATCAACGCCAATGAAATCATTTCCTTTAACATTTACAGAAAACTTTACAGATACTTGACTAATTTCTTTGAACCCAGAGAGTTTACAAAACACATCCAAAACCCACAACACATTAGTAGGAATAGACCAAAATTCAAATATGGCATTTCACACGTAGTAATAATAAACCAGAAAACTCTTAACACATTGCCTCCATGCCAAGCCAGTCGGCACTAAAGAGGTTAGAGTAAGTAACAGGTTTGAGCTGCTTTCCATTATGTTCCTGTATATTTCTGGAATACTGAAATTTCTCAAAAGCTTAAATGTGTACACCACAAGGACACTTCTTCACATTTTAGAGGAAAATTTGGCATAAGTTTACAGAACCAGGGACATGTTTAGGGACAGCACTAATGGAGACCAAGTTCTTTTGGTGGCTACCTTCCAAACGTTTTTTTTTTTCCCCCAGATGCACACAATTTAATTTCTTCAGTGAGAGGGAAAAGAAGTGACCAGTGCGAAGAGATTCCTCTTTCTTGGAAATGAACTCCAGCCTTCATTTTCAGAAGAAAGAACTAGCTCCTCTGCATTAGGCCCTGCCCTCTCTAAGCTTTGTAACTTTAAAGACTAGTTATTTCATTGGCTAGCCCTATGCCTTTTCACAAAGTGCAGCCAGTAGTGCTTTCCCAGAGGAAGGTACACATTGTTGAGCAAAAAATGCAAGCAGTTCCATAGCAAAACATGGTATTACAACAGTTCCAGAAGGTCACATCTGCTAATATGCCACACATACACATTGCTATATTCCTAGAAACAATCTGGTACCTTTTCACACTTTACACAGTCTGCATTCAAACAAATTAGATTATGTTGTCTACTGTCTATATACTAGCATTTATGAAACTGTGCAGCATTAAAAGAATGGATCTGTAACTTTAATGGCTAGAAATTCAAAAACAGCCATGCAATTGTCCATCTTACAGAAACGATTCTCTTTTGGCTGTTGCACACTCCCCCCTCCAAATGTCCGTAACTTACAGCCCATTCAATTCTTCTGTAAAAACTGTTAGTTTCCAATGCAAAATTAATGAAACATATGAGAAATGGTAAGCAGCTTCTGAAATGCTGCTTCTTTGTGTCTGGAAGATGAGTAATAGTGCAACATTACGTTGAGGTAATAATAAGGTACTCCCCTTCTATCTTCCCAAAGTGGGAACTACTCTTTACAGGCTAGTACCAAAATAGACACGCATTTTAAAGTTAAAATTAATACTTTAAATTAATAAAAATTAAATTAAAGTTTTGTTTCCATTACAACAGTTATCCAGCTATAGATCACAGTATAAGATTTTAAAAAACTAGGCAAACACTTTTTCTTTTTTTAAAGAATTTGACAAGAATATATCTATACCTTAGCAAGGTGGGCCAGAGAAAGAGATGCAGGAGACTCATCTATCTGTTCACAAAAAATTAAACACATATTCAAGTTCTACAGTCAAAACATAGCAATAGATAACGTCTACTGTAGTCTGAAAGTCTGCACTATATCCTCTGAGTGTCACTGACAGGGGCACTGCCAAGCCCGTGTAATTTGTGTTTGCTCAAAACAAAGTCCAAACCTATGGCACCTTAAGAGTGCCTGTGTGGTTAATGAGAAGAAACTAAAATAACCAAACCCGCACGACATCAACTTACTGCTCCAAAGTATCTCAGAGAGGGACCCTTGTCAAATGCTCACATCTGTCAATTTTCAGCTAAAAAGGATTTCAGTGTATTTGAGAAGGAAGCATCACTACAGGAAACTTATTTGCAGTGTAGCTTGTCAATTAATCAGTTAACATCTCATCACTTCTAAATGCACACAGTTATGCTTTTATGAAGACAGTAGCTGCCTGGCAAAATAAAACACAGGCATATCGGCCCTCAACCATGAACTCTGCCCCTCCTGTCACTAAGTTTAAAAATGCCAAACTCACCATACCCCACAACACCCAAATAAAAAGACCAAGCCAGAACATCAGCCATAAAAGTAAACCACCACTTTGTCTAGCAAAAACCAGACTGCTCAAATTAGTGAAATAAAGGTGTTTACCATGACAGAGCAGCCTACAAAAACAGAGAATACTGATGTCTTGTATTTTATTAGACCACAGGCCATACTATCCAAATTAGTTTGGGAAGTGTGAGAATTTAATATTATGCTCCTTACTATCAGAGCAAAACCAATTTTTAAAGATGATGAAAACATGGAGTCAGAGCACAGTCCTGTAATTTTTTTCTCCATTGCAACCACACTCCTCCCTCCCACCTACCTCCTGGAACACCCTGCAGGAGTGAAGCCCTCAGGCCGCTAGTTTGTAATAGGCTGCAGCGTTTACTGAGAACTAATAGTGAAATGCTGCTTTTCCACAAGTAAACAGGGTAACACTTAGCTTGTTCCTTTTCCAGAATATGGAATTATATTATGCCGCAAGCAGCAGTTAAGCTTACACTAGCAAAACATGATCAGAAAGACACCTGAATCACTGCTTATTAGGACTTTGGTTGTTCAGAAGTGTAGAATAAAGTGTCACAGCGTAAACTGAACAGCTTCAAGATGTCACTAAATGGATCGGAGGCGAGATTAAAATCCTTCCTTGGAAAAAAGCCCTTGTCCTTTATTACCTAACGTAGTGGAAGAATCCAAGGGAGCAGTTTTAGTAGACTCTGGGGACAAAATATTTACATGCAGAAGATGTTTCCTCACTCCAGTTAATCATGTCTTCTCTAGATGTTTAGGAAAGCACAGACAACATTAACACTAACTAAAAAAATTCTTGAAAACGTGCCTTTGGAGAGGAGCACCCAGATCTGGAACAAGAGACCTTCTTTCCACTGCAAATCTTACCAGAAGATTCAACTTTCCTTCCCTTCACAACATTTGGTACCCACTTCTGTCAAAAACGGAAGTCTGATCAAGTATTTTGAAGCTTCATGCTCCACATGCTGCTCTTCTTCACATGTGGAAAAACAGGCCTATGTTCTCTCATGGCAGGCACAACCATTATCACTTTGCGGGTTTTCAGAAGCAAACAAGGAATTAGGAAAGCTCTCTATTGGAGTCTGGCATTAAACAGTCTAGGACTGACCAGTAACTGAAACATAACAGTTAATATTAGTTCTTGTATTTTTTTAGGAAGCAGTTATTATATGGCCTGCAGGCAACAGTCTGATTTCTTAAAGGAGATGAAAGCACTCCTTTCTATGAACAGTTACCAAAAGCAGCAAATAGAAAATTAATGTACTATTTAGTACGTTTGCCCAACGGCCATCTTCCAATGATCCTACATTCTTGTGTCTTTGTTTTTTTCCTTTAAATTTCTACTGAAGTATTTCCTGCCAGTCCCTCCAATCGGTCAAGTAGAAACAACACCTCCATGAACTTGTATACAACCCTAAGGTAATACTTCAGAAGAATTGGGGAAAAAACCCAAACTAAAACAAAAAAACCAAAGTAACCAAATAAAGAAAGCCCTCAAAAAACCAGAATCAACAGTCAATGTATTAACTCCCATTTCAAACAGAAGACTAAACAGAAACTCACATAAAGCAAGTGGGAAAGGGGACAGAAAATAGGAGGAAAAGGCTAATCTCACTGCTGGAGTGCTGCATTTAAATTACAGTGGTTTCCTAAAACCCAATAGCTTGGTTAAACTGAAAATTCAGCCAGGAAGGATCACAGCTGTGCTTGACGGTGCTAAAGCAATGCGCATGACTCTCTGCATTTCTGCAGCCTCTGAGGACTAATACCAACTAGAGATCCTTGCAGTTACTGAAATAGGATACGAAAACAAATAGGATTCAGTTTCTTGATTTGGCAGTAGTAACAGTAGGACAGCAGCACAGATTTGGAAGTGTAGAATGACAGCTAACATAAGAGCAAGACAAGAAATATTCAAAGTATAAGTTTTTGTGCATCCTTTTAAAAAAAAAAAATCTGGACTGATTTTAACATTGCTGCTTTACTGTTCAACAATAATTGGCAAGCCTTCCCAGTGATTTATTCAGACCACACTAAGATCCAGGTTTGGCTTTGAAATACACGCAGAAAGACGTTTATTTAAAATAACAAAACAAAACAAAAAAAACCCCACACACTTTAGACCAAGACCTGAGTTAGCTTTAAGAATAAAGCTAACTGTGCCTCCAACACTAGAAGCACCTGAGGCTGCAGTGCTTTTACTCTGTTGTCTGTGTGAGAGAGAGAGAGAGAGAGAGGACTTGTAAAGAGAGATGCAAGGCTTCCACCCTCCCTATGGCTACCCACAACCCACATCACGTACAGTCAGAGCAAACAAGAAGGGAACAGTTTTGCTTTGTCTTCCTTTTAATTAGTTCTAACTAACACTAAGTCTTCCCTCCCACTCCAGGATTTTTCCTTTCTTAAAAAAAATTTTTTTTTGAGACATCTATCTAAGCTTATGGTAAGATGCTACTTAGAAATGTAATACAAAGACACCAGGGAAAACACTAGGCTGAAAGAATGGTGACCTTATTGATGAAGATCTGATTTGTGTTTATACACATGCTAGTAAACAAAGAGAAAAATAACTCTTTCCAAGAAATAAAACCCCATCTCAATTAGATCAAATACTATAAACGTGGTTTACATAAATGCGTTACATTAACTGCTAGGGTCACTGGGCTCACAATGAGAGGCTTTCATGTCCAAAAAGGAAGTTGAACCAATCAGTGATAGAATTATGGATGTCAGGTTTAGGCTTAGTGTTTTTACACCAACATACAAGAAGTTTTCCATTTTTAGTTCATTGTATACCATTCCACGAGAATCAGAGGCTGTATTCTTCACAGAACACAACCCCAGAGCTCATGAATTTCTAGATTAATTTATCCGAAAAGCTGATCAAGAGATCAGATCCAATGATCGAGGGTTAGTGCAAAGCCTCACACCATTCTAGTGAAGAAAAAGCAGTTATAATTAAAGAAGAAAAACAAAAACCAACAATTAGGAATTTTTAAATTATAAGGGATATTTTGAAAAGCACAGTTACACCTAGAATTCGACCCAATTTAGGTCTTGGGTCTGTGGGAAAGCACAGATCACCAGTGATGTTATGCCTGTAGGTAGGGCGCCAAGGAAAGGTGAAGACCAGCAAGAGCTTTCAGGGCTGGCACCTTCCTTGCGGGAGAAGGAGCCGGACGTTTGCGTTTTCGGAAAGAGGTTCTGCTGAGAACGAGCGCCGTGCGATGTGCCGAATGTGGGAAAGCACAGATGCCCAGTGCTGTTGTGCCTGTGGATAGGGTGCACGGGGACAGTGAAGAGCAGCAAGAGCTTTCAGGGCTGGCCCCTTCCTTGTGGGAGAAGGAGCCGGACGTCTGCCTTTTCGGAAAGAGGCTCTGCCGAGATCGAGCGCTGTGAGATGATGAGTCTCTGGGAAAGCACAGATGCCCAGTGCTGTTGTGCCTGTGGGTAGGGTGCACTGGGGCAGTGAAGACCAGCAAGAGCTTTCACGGCTGGCCCCTTCCTTGTGGGAGAAGGAGCCGGACGTTTGCCTTTTCGGAAAGAGGCTCTGCCGAGAACTAGCGCCGTGAGATGCTGAATCTGTGGGAAAGCATAGATGCCCATTGCTGTTGTGCCTGTGGGTAGGGTGCATGGGGCCAGTGAAGACCAGCAAGAGCTTTCAGGGCTGGCCCCTTCCTTGTGGGAGAAGGAGCCGGACGTTTGCCTGTTCGGAAAGAGGCTCTGCCGAGAGCGAACGCAGTGAGATGCTGAGTCTCTGGGAAAGCAGAGATGCCCATTGCTGTTGTGCCTGTGGGTAGGGTGCACGGGGACAGTGAAGACCAGCAAGAGCTTTCAGGGCTGGCCCCTTCCTTGTGGGAGAAGGAGCCGGACGTTTGCCTTTTCGGAAAGAGGCTCAGCCGAGAGCAAATGCAGTGAGCTGCTGAGTCTGTGGTTAAGCACAGGCGCCCAGTGCTGTTGTGCCTGTGGGTAGGGTGCACGGGGACGGTGAAGACCAGCAAGAGCTTTCAGGGCTGGCCCCTTCCTTGTGGGAGAAGGAGCCGGACGTTTGCCTTTTCGGAAAGAGGCTCTGCCGAGAGCGAACGCAGTGAGATGCTGAGTCTGTGGTTAAGCACAGATGCCCAGTGCTGTTGTGCCTGTGGGTAGGGTGCACGGGGACAGTGAAGAGCAGCAAGAGCTTTCAGGGCTGGCCCCTTCCTTGTGGGAGAAGGAGCCGGACGTTTGCCTTTTCGGAAAGAGGCTCAGCTGAGAGCAAACGCAGTGAGCTGCTGAGTCTGTGGGAAAGCACAGATGCCCAGTGCTGTTGTGCCTGTGGGTAGGGTGCATGGGTACAGTGAAGACCAGCAAGAGCTTTCAGGGCTGGCCCCTTCCTTGTGGGAGAAGGAGCCGGACGTTTGCCTTTTCGGAAAGAGGCTCTGCCGAGAGCGAACGCAGTGAGATGCTGAGTCTGTGGTTAAGCACAGATGCCCAGTGTTGTTGTGCCTGTGGGTAGGGTGCACGGGGACAGTGAAGAGCAGCAAGAGCTTTCAGGGCTGGCCCCTTCCTTGTGGGAGAAGGAGCCGGATGTTTGCCTTTTCGGAAAGCGGCTCTGCCGAGAACGAGCGCCGTGAGATATGCCGTCTGTGGTTAACCACACATGCCCAGTGCTGTTGTGCCTGTGGGTAGGGTGCACGGGGACAGTGAAGACCAGCAAGAGCTTTCAGGGCTGGCCCCTTCCTTGTGGGAGAAGGAGCCGGACGTTAGCCTTTTCGGAAAGAGGCTCTGCCGAGAACGAGCGCCGTGAGATACGCCGTCGGTGGTTAAGCACAGATGCCCATTGCTGTTGTGCCTGTGGGTAGGGTGCACGGGGACAGTGAAGAGCAGCAAGAGCTTTCAGGGCTGGCCCCTTCCTTGTGGGAGAAGGAGCCGGACGTTTGCCTTTTCGGAAAGAGGCTCTGCCGAGAACGAGCGCTGTGAGATATGCCGTCTGTGGTTAAGCACAGATGCCCAGTGCTGTTGTGCCTGTGGGTAGGGTGCACGGGGCCAGTGAAGACCAGCAAGAGCTTTCAGGGCTGGCCCCTTCCTTGTGGGAGAAGGAGCCGGATGTTTGCCTTTTCGGAAAGAGGCTCTGCCGAGAACGAGCGCCGTGAGATATGCCGTCTGTGGTTAAGCACAGATGCCCAGTGCTGTTGTGCCTGTGGGTAGGGTGCACGGGGACAGTGAAGACCAGCAAGAGCTTTCAGGGCTGGCCCCTTCCTTGTGGGAGAAGGAGCCGGACGTTAGCCTTTTCGGAAAGAGGCTCTGCCGAGAACGAGCGCCGTGAGATACGCCGTCGGTGGTTAAGCACAGATGCCCATTGCTGTTGTGCCTGTGGGTAGGGTGCACGGGGACAGTGAAGAGCAGCAAGAGCTTTCAGGGCTGGCCCCTTCCTTGTGGGAGAAGGAGCCGGACGTTTGCCTTTTCGGAAAGAGGCTTTGCCGAGAACAAGCGCCGTGAGATATGCCGTCTGTGGTTAAGCACAGATGCCAATTGCTGTTGTGCCTGTGTGTAGGGTGCATGGGTACAGTGAAGACCAGCAAGAGCTTTCAGGGCTGGCCCCTTCCTTGTGGGAGAAGGAGCCGGACGTTTGCCTTTTCGGAAAGAGGCTCTGCCGAGAGCGAACGCAGTGAGATGCTGAGTCTGTGGTTAAGCACAGATGCCCAGTGTTGTTGTGCCTGTGGGTAGGGTGCACGGGGACAGTGAAGAGCAGCAAGAGCTTTCAGGGCTGGCCCCTTCCTTGTGGGAGAAGGAGCCGGATGTTTGCCTTTTCGGAAAGAGGCTCTGCCGAGAGCGAACGCAGTGAGATGCTGAGTCTGTAGGAAAGCACAGATGCCCAGAGCTGTTGTGCCTGTGTTTAGGGTGCACGGGGACAGTGAAGACCAGCAAGAGCTTTCAGGGCTGGCCCCTTCCTTGTAGGAGAAGGAGCCGGACGTTTGCCTTTTCGGAAAGCGGCTCTGCCTAGAACGAGCGCCGTGAGATATAACATGTGTGGTTATGCACGTATGCCCATTGCTGTTGTGCCTGTGGGTAGGGTGCACGGGGACAGTGAATACCAGCAAGTGCTTTCAGGGCTGGCCCCTTCCTTGTGGGAGAAGGAGCCGGACGTTTGCCTTTTCGGAAAGAGGCTCTGCCGAGAGCGAACGCAGTGAGATGCTGAGTCTGTGGGAAAGCACAGATGCCCAGTGCTGTTGTGCCTGTGGGTAGGGTGCACGGGGACAGTGAAGACCAGCAAGAGATTTCAGGGCTGGCCCCTTCCTTGTGGGAGAAGGAGCCGGACGTTTGCCTTTTCGGAAAGAGGCTCTGCTGAGAGCGAACGCAGTGAGATGCTGAATCTGTGGGAAAGCACAGATGCCCAGTGCTGTTGTGCCTGTGGGTAGGGTGCACGGGGACAGTGAAGACCAGCAAGAGCTTTCAGGGTTGGCACCTTCCTTGTGGGAGAAGGAGCCGGACGTTTGCCTTTTCGGAAAGAGGCTCTGCTGAGAGCGAACGCAGTGAGATGCTGAGTCTCTGGGAAAGCACAGATGCCCATTGCTGTTGTGCCTGTGGATATGGTGCACGGGGACAGTGAAGACCAGCAAGAGCTTCGAGGGCTGGCCCCTTCCTTGTGGGAGAAGGAGCCGGACGTTTGCCTTTTCGGAAAGAGGCTCTGCCGAGAGCAAACGCAGTGAGATGCTGAGTCTTTGGGAAAGCACAGATGCCCATTGCTGTTGTGCCTGTGGGTAGGGTGCACGGGGACAGTGAAGACCAGCAAGAGCTTTCAGGGCTGGCCCCTTCCTTGTGGGAGAAGGAGCCGGACGTTTGCCTTTTCGGAAAGAGGCTCTGCCGAGAACGAGCGCTGTGAGATATGCCGTCTGTGGTTAAGCACAGATGCCCAGTGCTGTTGTGCCTGTGGGTAGGGTGCACGGGGACAGTGAAGAGCAGCAAGAGCTTTCAGGGCTGGCCCCTTCCTTGTGGGAGAAGGAGCCGGATGTTTGCCTTTTCGGAAAGCGGCTCTGCCGAGAACGAGCGCCGTGAGATATGCCGTCTGTGGTTAACCACACATGCCCAGTGCTGTTGTGCCTGTGGGTAGGGTGCACGGGGACAGTGAAGACCAGCAAGAGCTTTCAGGGCTGGCCCCTTCCTTGTGGGAGAAGGAGCCGGACGTTAGCCTTTTCGGAAAGAGGCTCTGCCGAGAACGAGCGCCGTGAGATACGCCGTCGGTGGTTAAGCACAGATGCCCATTGCTGTTGTGCCTGTGGGTAGGGTGCACGGGGACAGTGAAGAGCAGCAAGAGCTTTCAGGGCTGGCCCCTTCCTTGTGGGAGAAGGAGCCGGACGTTTGCCTTTTCGGAAAGAGGCTCTGCCGAGAACGAGCGCTGTGAGATATGCCGTCTGTGGTTAAGCACAGATGCCCAGTGCTGTTGTGCCTGTGGGTAGGGTGCACGGGGCCAGTGAAGACCAGCAAGAGCTTTCAGGGCTGGCCCCTTCCTTGTGGGAGAAGGAGCCGGATGTTTGCCTTTTCGGAAAGAGGCTCTGCCGAGAACGAGCGCCGTGAGATATGCCGTCTGTGGTTAAGCACAGATGCCCAGTGCTGTTGTGCCTGTGGGTAGGGTGCACGGGGACAGTGAAGACCAGCAAGAGCTTTCAGGGCTGGCCCCTTCCTTGTGGGAGAAGGAGCCGGACGTTAGCCTTTTCGGAAAGAGGCTCTGCCGAGAACGAGCGCCGTGAGATACGCCGTCGGTGGTTAAGCACAGATGCCCATTGCTGTTGTGCCTGTGGGTAGGGTGCACGGGGACAGTGAAGAGCAGCAAGAGCTTTCAGGGCTGGCCCCTTCCTTGTGGGAGAAGGAGCCGGACGTTTGCCTTTTCGGAAAGAGGCTTTGCCGAGAACAAGCGCCGTGAGATATGCCGTCTGTGGTTAAGCACAGATGCCAATTGCTGTTGTGCCTGTGTGTAGGGTGCATGGGTACAGTGAAGACCAGCAAGAGCTTTCAGGGCTGGCCCCTTCCTTGTGGGAGAAGGAGCCGGACGTTTGCCTTTTCGGAAAGAGGCTCTGCCGAGAGCGAACGCAGTGAGATGCTGAGTCTGTGGTTAAGCACAGATGCCCAGTGTTGTTGTGCCTGTGGGTAGGGTGCACGGGGACAGTGAAGAGCAGCAAGAGCTTTCAGGGCTGGCCCCTTCCTTGTGGGAGAAGGAGCCGGATGTTTGCCTTTTCGGAAAGAGGCTCTGCCGAGAGCGAACGCAGTGAGATGCTGAGTCTGTAGGAAAGCACAGATGCCCAGAGCTGTTGTGCCTGTGTTTAGGGTGCACGGGGACAGTGAAGACCAGCAAGAGCTTTCAGGGCTGGCCCCTTCCTTGTAGGAGAAGGAGCCGGACGTTTGCCTTTTCGGAAAGCGGCTCTGCCTAGAACGAGCGCCGTGAGATATAACATGTGTGGTTATGCACGTATGCCCATTGCTGTTGTGCCTGTGGGTAGGGTGCACGGGGACAGTGAATACCAGCAAGTGCTTTCAGGGCTGGCCCCTTCCTTGTGGGAGAAGGAGCCGGACGTTTGCCTTTTCGGAAAGAGGCTCTGCCGAGAGCGAACGCAGTGAGATGCTGAGTCTGTGGGAAAGCACAGATGCCCAGTGCTGTTGTGCCTGTGGGTAGGGTGCACGGGGACAGTGAAGACCAGCAAGAGATTTCAGGGCTGGCCCCTTCCTTGTGGGAGAAGGAGCCGGACGTTTGCCTTTTCGGAAAGAGGCTCTGCTGAGAGCGAACGCAGTGAGATGCTGAATCTGTGGGAAAGCACAGATGCCCAGTGCTGTTGTGCCTGTGGGTAGGGTGCACGGGGACAGTGAAGACCAGCAAGAGCTTTCAGGGTTGGCACCTTCCTTGTGGGAGAAGGAGCCGGACGTTTGCCTTTTCGGAAAGAGGCTCTGCTGAGAGCGAACGCAGTGAGATGCTGAGTCTCTGGGAAAGCACAGATGCCCATTGCTGTTGTGCCTGTGGATATGGTGCACGGGGACAGTGAAGACCAGCAAGAGCTTCGAGGGCTGGCCCCTTCCTTGTGGGAGAAGGAGCCGGACGTTTGCCTTTTCGGAAAGAGGCTCTGCCGAGAGCAAACGCAGTGAGATGCTGAGTCTTTGGGAAAGCACAGATGCCCATTGCTGTTGTGCCTGTGGGTAGGGTGCACGGGGACAGTGAAGACCAGCAAGAGCTTTCAGGGCTGGCCCCTTCCTTGTGGGAGAAGGAGCCGGACGTTTGCCTTTTCGGAAAGAGGCTCTGCCGAGAACGAGCGCTGTGAGATATGCCGTCTGTGGTTAAGCACAGATGCCCAGTGCTGTTGTGCCTGTGGGTAGGGTGCACGGGGACAGTGAAGAGCAGCAAGAGCTTTCAGGGCTGGCCCCTTCCTTGTGGGAGAAGGAGCCGGACGTTTGCCTTTTCGGAAAGAGGCTCTGCCGAGAACGAGCGCAGTGAGATGCTGAGTCTGTGGTTAAGCACAGATGCCCAGTGCTGTTGTGCCTGTGGGTAGGGTGCACGGGGACAAAGAAGACCAGCAAGAGCTTTCAGGGCTGGCCCCTTTCTTGTGGGAGAAGGAGTACGACGTTTGCCTTTTCGGAAAGGGGCTCAGCTCAGAGCAAACGCAGTGAGCTGCTGAGTCTGTGGGAAAGCACAGATGCCCAGTGCTGTTGTGCCTCTGGGTAGGGTGCATGGGGACAGTGAAGACCAGCAAGAGTTTTCAGGGCTGGCCCCTTCCTTGTGGGAGAAGGAGCCGGACGTTTGCCTTTTCGGAAAGAGGCTCTGCTGAGAACGAGCGCCGTGAGATATGCCGTCTGTGGTTAAGCACAGATGCCCAGTGCTGTTGTGCCTGTGGGTAGGGTGCACGGGGACAGTGAAGACCAGCAAGAGCTTTCAGGGCTGGCCCCTTCCTTGTGGGAGAAGGAGCCGGACGTTTGCCTTTTCGGAAAGAGGCTCTGCCGAGAACGAGCGCCGTGAGATGCTGAGTCTCTGGGAAAGCACAGATGCCCAGTGCTGTTGTGCCTGTGGATATGGTGCACGGGGACAGTGAAGACCAGCAAGAGCTTTCAGGGCTGGCCCCTTCCTTGTGGGAGAAGGAGCCGGACGTTTGCCTTTTCGGAAAGAGGCTCTGCCGAGAGCGAACGCAGTGAGATGCTGAGTCTGTGGTTAAGCACAGATGCCCAGTGCTGTTGTGCCTGTGGGTAGGGTGCACGGGGACAGTGAAGAGCAGCAAGAGCTTTCAGGGCTGGCCCCTTCCTTGTGGGAGAAGGAGCCGGATGTTTGCCTTTTCGGAAAGAGGCTCTGCCGAGAACGAGCGCCGTGAGATACGCCATCGGTGGTTAAGCACAGATGCCCATTGCTGTTGTGCCTGTGGGTAGGGTGCACGGGGACAGTGAAGACCAGCAAGAGCTTTCAGGGCTGGCCCCTTCCTTGTGGGAGAAGGAGCCGGACGTCTGCCTTTTCGGAAAGAGGCTCTGCCGAGAGCGAACGCAGTGAGATGCTGAGCCTCTGGGAAAGCACAGATGCTCAGAGCTGTTGTGCCTGTGTTTAGGGTGCACAGGGACAGTGAAGACCAGCAAGAGCTTTCAGGGCTGGCCCCTTCCTTGTGGGAGAAGGAGCCAGACGTTTGCCTTTTCGGAAAGAGGCTCTGCCGAGAACGAGCGCAGTGAGATGCTGAGTCTGTGGTTATGCACAGATGCCCAGTGCAGTTGTGCCTGTGGGTAGGGTGCACGGGGACAAAGAAGACCAGCAAGAGCTTTCACGGCTGGCCCCTTTCTTGTGGGAGAAGGAGCCGGACGTTTGCCTTTTCGGAAAGACGCTCAGCCGAGAGCAAAGGCAGTGAGCTGCTGAGTCTGTGGGAAAGCACAGATTCCCAGTGCTGTTGTGCCTGTGGGTAGGGTGCATGGGGACAGTGAAGACCAGCAAGAGCTTTCAGGGCTGGCCCCTTCCTTGTGGGAGAAGGAGCCGGACGTTTGCCTTTTCGGAAAGAGGCTCTGCCGAGAACGAGCGCCGTGAGATATGCCATCTGTGGTTAAGCACAGATGCCCAGTGCTATTGTGCCTGTGGGTAGGGTGCACGGGGACAGTGAAGAGCAGCACGAGCTTTCAGGGCTGGCCCCTTCCTTGTGGGAGAAGGAGCCGGACATCAGCCTTTTCGGAAAGAGGCTCTGCCGAGAGCGAACGCAGTGAGATGCTGAGTGTGTGGGAAAGCACAGATGCCCAGTGCTGTTGTGTCTGTGGGTAGGGTGCATGGGGACAGTGAAGACCAGCAAGAGCTTTCAGGGCTGGCCCCTTCCTTGTGGGAGAAGGAGCCGGACGTTTGCCTTTTCGGAAAGAGGCTTTGCCGAGAACAAGCGCCGTGAGATATGCCGTCTGTGGTTAAGCACAGATGCCCAGTGCTGTTGTGCCTGTGGGTAGGGAGCATGGGTACAGTGAAGACCAGCAAGAGCTTTCAGGGCTGGCCCCTTCCTTGTGGGAGAAGGAGCCGGACGTTTGCCTTTTCGGAAAGAGGCTCTGCCGAGAACGAGCGCCATGAGTTACGCCGTCGGTGGTTAAGCACAGATGCCCAGTGCAGTTGTGCCTGTGGGTAGGGTGCACGGGGACAGTGAAGAGCAGCAAGAGCTTTCAGGGCTGGCCCCTTCCTTGTGGGAGAAGGAGCCGGACGTTTGCCTTTTCGGAAAGAGGCTCTGCCGAGAACGAGCGCTGTGAGATATGCCGTCTGTGGTTAAGCACAGATGCCCAGTGCTGTTGTGCCTGTGGGTAGGGTGCACGGGGACAAAGAAGACCAGCAAGAGCTTTCAGGGCTGGCCCCTTCCTTGTGGGAGAAGGAGCGGGACGTTTGCCTTTTCGGAAAGAGGCTGTGCCGAGAGAGAACGCAGTGAGATGCTGAGTCTGTGGGAAAGCACAGATGCCCAGTGGTGTTGTGACTCTGGATAGGGTGCACGGGGACAGTGAAGACCAGCAAGTGCTTTCAGGGCTGGCCCCTTCCTTGTGGGAGAAGGAGCCGGACGTTTGCCTTTTCGGAAAGAGGCTCTGCCGAGAGCGAACGCAGTGAGATGCTGAGTCTGTGGTTAAGCACAGATGCCCAGTGCTGTTGTGCCTGTGGGTAGGGTGCACGGGGACAGTGAAGAGCAGCAAGAGCTTTCAGGGCTGGCCCCTTCCTTGTGGGAGAAGGAGCCGGACGTTTGCCTTTTCGGAAAGAGGCTCAGCTGAGAGCAAACGCAGTGAGATGCTGAGTCTGTGGGAAAGCACAGATGCCCAGTGCTGTTGTGTCTGTGGGTAGGGTGCATGGGTACAGTGAAGACCAGCAAGAGCTTTCAGGGCTGGCCCCTTCCTTGTGGGAGAAGGAGCCGGACGTTTGCCTTTTCGGAAAGAGGCTCTGCCGAGAGCGAACGCAGTGAGATGCTGAGTCTGTGGTTAAGCACAGATGCCCAGTGTTGTTGTGCCTGTGGGTAGGGTGCACGGGGACAGTGAAGACCAGCAAGAGCTTTCAGGGCTGGCCCCTTCCTTGTGGGAGAAGGAGCCGGATGTTTGCCTTTTCGGAAAGAGGCTCTGCCGAGAACGAGCGCCGTGAGATATGCCGTCTGTGGTTAACCACACATGCCCAGAGCTGTTGTGCCTGTGGGTAGGGTGCACGGGGACAGTGAAGAGCAGCAAGAGCTTTCAGGGCTGGCCCCTTCCTTGTGGGAGAAGGAGCCGGATGTTTGCCTTTTCGGAAAGAGGCTCTGCCGAGAGCGAACGCAGTGAGATGCTGAGTCTCTGGGAAAGCACAGATGCCCATTGCTGTTGTTCCTGTGGGTAGGGTGCACGGGGACAGTGAAGAGCAGCAAGAGCTTTCAGGGCTGGCCCCTTCCTTGTGGGAGAAGGAGCGGGACGTTAGCCTTTTCGGAAAGAGGCTCTGCCGAGAACGAGCGCCGTGAGATACGCCATCGGTGGTTAAGCACAGATGCCCATTGCTGTTGTGCCTGTGGGTAGGGTGCACGGGGACAGTGAAGACCAGCAAGAGCTTTCAGGGCTGGCCCCTTCCTTGTGGGAGAAGGAGCCGGACGTTAGCCTTTTCGGAAAGAGGCTCTGCCGAGAACGAGCGCCGTGAGATACGCCGTCGGTGGTTAAGCACAGATGCCCAGTGCTGTTGTGCCTGTGGGTAGGGTGCACGGGGACAGTGAAGACCAGCAAGAGCTTTCAGGGCTGGCCCCTTCCTTGTGGGAGAAGGAGCCGGACGTTTGCCTTTTCGGAAAGAGGCTTTGCCGAGAACAAGCGCCGTGAGATATGCCGTCTGTGGTTAAGCACAGATGCCCAGTGCTGTTGTGCCTGTGGGTAGGGTGCACGGGGACAGTGAATACCAGCAAGTGCTTTCAGGGCTGGCCCCTTCCTTGTGGGAGAAGGAGCCGGACGTTTGCCTTTTCGGAAAGAGGCTCTGCCGAGAGCGAACGCAGTGAGATGCTGAGTCTGTGGGAAAGCACAGATGCCCAGTGCTGTTGTGCCTGTGGGTAGGGTGCACGGGGACAGTGAAGACCAGCAAGAGATTTCAGGGCTGGCCCCTTCCTTGTGGGACAAGGAGCCGGACGTTTGCCTTTTCGGAAAGAGGCTCTGCTGAGAGCGAACGCAGTGAGATGCTGAATCTGTGGGAAAGCACAGATGCCCAGTGCAGTTGTGCCTGTGGGTAGGGTGCACGGGGACAGTGAAGACCAGCAAGAGCTTTCAGGGTTGGCACCTTCCTTGTGGGAGAAGGAGCCGGACGTTTGCCTTTTCGGAAAGAGGCTCTGCTGAGAGCGAACGCAGTGAGATGCTGAGTCTCTGGGAAAGCACAGATGCCCATTGCTGTTGTGCCTGTGGATATGGTGCACGGGGACAGTGAAGACCAGCAAGAGCTTCGAGGGCTGGCCCCTTCCTTGTGGGAGAAGGAGCCGGACGTTTGCCTTTTCGGAAAGAGGCTCTGCCGAGAGCAAACGCAGTGAGATGCTGAGTCTCTGGGAAAGCACAGATGCCCATTGCTGTTGTGCCTGTGGGTAGGGTGCACGGGGACAGTGAAGACCAGCAAGAGCTTTCAGGGCTGGCCCCTTCCTTGTGGGAGAAGGAGCCGGACGTTTGCCTTTTCGGAAAGAGGCTCTGCCGAGAACGAGCGCTGTGAGATATGCCGTCTGTGGTTAAGCACAGATGCCCAGTGCTGTTGTGCCTGTGGGTAGGGTGCACGGGGACAGTGAGGAGCAGCAAGAGCTTTCAGGCCTGGCCCCTTCCTTGTGGGAGAAGGAGCCGGACGTTTGCCTTTTCGGAAAGAGGCTCTGCCGAGAACGAGCGCAGTGAGATGCTGAGTCTGTGGTTAAGCACAGATGCCCAGTGCTGTTGTGCCTGTGGGTAGGGTGCACGGGGACAAAGAAGACCAGCAAGAGCTTTCAGGGCTGGCCCCTTTCTTGTGGGAGAAGGAGTACGACGTTTGCCTTTTCGGAAAGGGGCTCAGCTCAGAGCAAACGCAGTGAGCTGCTGAGTCTGTGGGAAAGCACAGATGCCCAGTGCTGTTGTGCCTGTGGATATGGTGCACGGGGACAGTGAAGACCAGCAAGAGCTTTCAGGGCTGGCCCCTTCCTTGTGGGAGAAGGAGCCGGACGTTTGCCTTTTCGGAAAGAGGCTCTGCCGAGAGCGAACGCAGTGAGATGCTGAGTCTGTGGTTAAGCACAGATGCCCAGTGCTGTTGTGCCTGTGGGTAGGGTGCACGGGGACAGTGAAGAGCAGCAAGAGCTTTCAGGGCTGGCCCCTTCCTTGTGGGAGAAGGAGCCGGATGTTTGCCTTTTCGGAAAGAGGCTCTGCCGAGAACGAGCGCCGTGAGATATGCCGTCTGTGGTTATGCACAGATGCCCATTGCTGTTGTGCCTGTGGGTAGGGTGCACGGGGACAGTGAAGACCAGCAAGAGCTTTCAGGGCTGGCCCCTTCCTTGTGGGAGAAGGAGCCGGATGTTTGCCTTTTCGGAAAGAGGCTCTGCCGAGAGCGAACGCAGTGAGATGCTGAGTCTCTGGGAAAGCACAGATGCCCATTGCTGTTGTTCCTGTGGGTAGGGTGCACGGGGACAGTGAAGACCAGCAAGAGCTTTCAGGGCTGGCCCCTTCCTTGTGGGAGAAGGAGCCGGATGTTTGCCTTTTCGGAAAGAGGCTCTGCCGAGAGCGAACGCAGTGAGATGCTGAGTCTCTGGGAAAGCACAGATGCCCATTGCTGTTGTTCCTGTGGGTAGGGTGCACGGGGACAGTGAAGAGCAGCAAGAGCTTTCAGGGCTGGCCCCTTCCTTGTGGGAGAAGGAGCGGGACGTTAGCCTTTTCGGAAAGAGGCTCTGCCGAGAACGAGCGCCGTGAGATACGCCATCGGTGGTTAAGCACAGATGCCCATTGCTGTTGTGCCTGTGGGTAGGGTGCACGGGGACAGTGAAGACCAGCAAGAGCTTTCAGGGCTGGCCCCTTCCTTGTGGGAGAAGGAGCCGGACGTCTGCCTTTTCGGAAAGAGGCTCTGCCGAGAGCGAACGCAGTGAGATGCTGAGCCTCTGGGAAAGCACAGATGCTCAGAGCTGTTGTGCCTGTGTTTAGGGTGCACAGGGACAGTGAAGACCAGCAAGAGCTTTCAGGGCTGGCCCCTTCCTTGTGGGAGAAGGAGCCAGACGTTTGCCTTTTCGGAAAGAGGTTCTGCCGAGAACGAGCGCAGTGAGATTCTGAGTCTGTGGTTATGCACAGATGCCCAGTGCAGTTGTGCCTGTGGGTAGGGTGCACGGGGACAAAGAAGACCAGCAAGAGCTTTCAGGGCTGGCCCCTTCCTTGTGGGAGAAGGAGCCGGACGTTTGCCTTTTCGGAAAGACGCTCAGCCGAGAGCAAAGGCAGTGAGCTGCTGAGTCTGTGGGAAAGCACAGATTCCCAGTGCTGTTGTGCCTGTGGGTAGGGTGCATGGGGACAGTGAAGACCAGCAAGAGCTTTCAGGGCTGGCCCCTTCCTTGTGGGAGAAGGAGCCGGACGTTTGCCTTTTCGGAAAGAGGCTCTGCCGAGAACGAGCGCCGTGAGATATGCCATCTGTGGTTAAGCACAGATGCCCAGTGCTGTTGTGCCTGTGGGTAGGGTGCACGGGGACAGTGAAGACCAGCAAGAGCTTTCAGGGCTGGCCCCTTCCTTGTGGGAGAAGGAGCCGGACATCAGCCTTTTCGGAAAGAGGCTCTGCCGAGAGCGAACGCAGTGAGATGCTGAGTGTGTGGGAAAGCACAGATGCCCAGTGCTGTTGTGTCTGTGGGTAGGGTGCATGGGGACAGTGAAGACCAGCAAGTGCTTTCAGGGCTGGCCCCTTCCTTGTGGGAGAAGGAGCCGGACGTTTGCCTTTTCGGAAAGAGGCTTTGCCGAGAACAAGCGCCGTGAGATATGCCGTCGGTGGTTAAGCACAGATGCCCAGAGCTGTTGTGCCTGTGGGTAGGGTGCACGGGGACAGTGAAGACCAGCACGAGCTTTCAGGGCTGGCCCCTTCCTTGTGGGAGAAGGAGCCGGACGTTTGCCTTTTCGGAAAGCAGCTCTGCCGCTAACGAGTGCCGTGAGATATGCCGTCGGTGGTTAAGCACAGATGCCCAGTGCTGTTGTGCCTGTGGGTAGGGTGCACGGGGACAGTGAAGACCAGCACGAGCTTTCAGGGCTGGCCCCTTCCTTGTGGGAGAAGGAGCCGGACGTTTGCCTTTTCGGAAAGAGGCTCTGCCGAGAGCGAACGCAGTGAGATGCTGAGTCTGTGGGAAAGCACAGATGCCCATTGCTGTTGTTCCTGTGGGTAGGGTGCACGGGGCCAGTGAAGACCAGCAAGAGCTTTCAGGGCTGGCCCCTTTCTTGTGGGAGAAGGAGCCGGACGTTTGCCTTTTCGGAAAGAGGCTCAGCCGAGAGCAAATGCAGTGAGCTGCTGAGTCTGTGGTTAAGCACAGATGCCCAGTGCTGTTGTGCCTGTGGGTAGGGTGCACGGGGACAGTGAAGACCAGCAAGAGCTTTCAGGGCTGGCCCCTTCCTTGTGGGAGAAGGAGCCGGATGTTTGCCTTTTCGGAAAGAGGCTCTGCCGAGAAAGAGCGCCCTGAGATATGCCGTCTGTGGTTATGCACAGATGCCCATTGCTGTTGTGCCTGTGGGTAGGGTGCACGGGGACAGTGAAGACCAGCAAGAGCTTTCAGGGCTGGCCCCTTCCTTGTGGGAGAAGGAGCCGGATGTTTGCCTTTTCGGAAAGAGGCTCTGCCGAGAACGAGCGCCCTGAGATATGCCGTCTGTGGCTATGCACAGATGCCCAGAGCTGTTGTGCCTGTGGGTAGGGTGCACGGGGACAGTGAAGACCAGCAAGAGCTTTCAGGCCTGGCCCCTTCCTTGTGGGAGAAGGAGCCGGACGTTTGCCTTTTCGGAAAGAGGCTGTGTCGAGAGCGAACGCCGTGAGATGCTGAGTCTGTGGGAAAGTACAGATGCCCAGAGCTGTTGTGCCTGTGGGTAGGGTGCACGGGGACAGTGAAGAGCAGCAAGAGCTTTCAGGGCTGGCCCCTTCCTTGGGGGGAAGGAGCCGGACGTTTGCCTTTTCGGAAAGAGGCTCTGCCCAGAGCGAACGCAGTGAGATGCTGAGTCTGTGGTTAAGCACAGATGCCCAGTGGTGTTGTGACTCTGGATAGGGTGCACGGGGACAGTGAAGACCAGCAAGAGCTTTCAGGGCTGGCCCCTTCCTTGTGGGAGAAGGAGCCAGACGTTTGCCTTTTCGGAAAGCAGCTCTGCCGATAACGAGTGCCGTGAGATATGCCGTCGGTGGTTAAGCACAGATGCCCAGTGCTGTTGTGCCTGTGGGTAGGGTGCACGGAGACAGTGAAGTCCAGCAAGAGCTTTCAGGGCTGGCCCCTTCCTTGTGGGAGAAGGAGCCGGACGTTTGCCTTTTCGGAAAGAGGCTCTGCCGAGAGCGAACGCAGTGAGATGCTGAGTCTGTGGGAAAGCACAGATGCCCAGTGCTGTTGTGCCTGTGGGTAGGGTGCACGGGGACAGTGAAGAGCAGCAAGAGCTTTCAGGGCTGGCCCCTTCCTTGTGGGAGAAGGAGCCGGACGTTTGCCTTTTCGGAAAGAGGCTCTGCCCAGAGCGAACGCAGTGAGATGCTGAGTCTGTGGTTAAGCACAGATGCCCAGTGCTGTTGTGCCTGTGGGTAGGGTGCACGGGGCCAGTGAAGACCAGCAAGAGCTTTCAGGGCTGGCCCCTTCCTTGTGGGAGAAGGAGCCGGATGTTTGCCTTTTCGGAAAGAGGCTCTGCCGCGAGCGAGCGCCGTGAGATATGCCGTCTGTGGTTAAGCACAGATGCCCAGTGCTGTTGTGCCTGTGGGTAGGGTGCACGGGGACAGTGAAGAGCAGCAAGAGCTTTCAGGGCTGGCCCCTTCCTTGTGGGAGAAGGAGCCGGACGTTTGCCTTTTCGGAAAGAGGCTCTGCCGTGAACGAGCGACCTGAGATATGCCGTCTGTGGTTAAGCACAGATGCCCAGTGCTGTTGTGCCTGTGGGTAGGGTGCACGGGGACAGTGAAGACCAGCAAGAGCTTTCAGGGCTGGCCCCTTCCTTGTGGGAGAAGGAGCCGGATGTTTGCCTTTTCGGAAAGAGGCTCTGCCGAGAACGAACGCCCTGAGATATGCCGTCTGTGGTTATGCACAGATGCCCATTGCTGTTGTGCCTGTGGGTAGGGTGCATGGGGACAGTGAAGACCAGCAAGAGCTTTCAGGCCTGGCCCCTTCCTTGTGGGAGAAGGAGCGGGACGTTTGCCTTTTCGGAAAGAAGCGCTGCCGAGAGCGAACGCAGTGAGCTGCTGAGTCTGTGGTTAAGCACAGATGCCCAGTGCAGTTGTGCCTGTGGGTAGGGTGCACGGGGACAGTGAAGACCAGCAAGAGCTTTCAGGGCTGGCCCCTTCCTTGTGGGAGAAGGAGCCGGACGTTTGCCTTTTCGGAAAGAGGCTCTGCCGAGAACGAGCGCTGTGAGATATGCCGTCTGTGGTTAAGCACAGATGCCCAGTGCTGTTGTGCCTGTGGGTAGGGTGCACGGGCACAGTGAAGACCAGCAAGAGCTTTCAGGGCTGGCCCCTTCCTTGTGGGAGAAGGAGCCGGACGTTTGCCTTTTCGGAAAGAAGCGCTGCCGAGAGCGAACGCAGTGAGCTGCTGAGTCTGTGGGAAAGCACAGATGCCCAGTGCAGTTGTGCCTGTGGGTAGGGTGCACGGGGACAGTGAAGAGCAGCAAGAGCTTTCAGGGCTGGCCCCTTCCTTGTGGGAGAAGGAGCCGGACGTTTGCCTTTTCGGAAAGAGGCTCTGCCGAGAGCGAACGCAGTGAGATGCTGAGTCTGTGGGAAAGCACAGATGCCCATTGCTGTTGTGCCTGTGGGTAGGGTGCACGGGGACAGTGAAGACCAGCAAGTGCTTTCAGGGCTGGCCCCTTCCTTGAGGGAGAAGGAGCCGGACGTTTGCCTTTTCGGAAAGAGGCTCTGCTGAGAGCGAACGCAGTGAGATGCTGAATCTCTGGGAAAGCACAGATGCCCATTGCTGTTGTGCCTGTGGATATGCTGCACGGGGACAGTGAAGACCAGCAAGAGCTTTCAGGGCTGGCCCCTTCCTTGTGGGAGAAGGAGCCGGACGTCTGCCTTTTCGGAAAGAGGCTCTGCCGAGAACGAGCGCCGTGAGATACGCCGTCGGTGGTTATGCACAGATGCCCAGTGCAGTTGTGCCTGTGGGTAGGGTGCACGGGGACAGTGAAGACCAGCAAGAGCTTTCAGGGCTGGCCCCTTCCTTGTGGGAGAAGGAGCCGGACGTTTGCCTTTTCGGAAAGAGGCTCTGCCGAGAACGAGCGCTGTGAGATATGCCGTCTGTGGTTAAGCACAGATGCCCAGTGCTGTTGTGCCTGTGGGTAGGGTGCACGGGCACAGTGAAGACCAGCAAGAGCTTTCAGGGCTGGCCCCTTCCTTGTGGGAGAAGGAGCGGGACGTTTGCCTTTTCGGAAAGAAGCGCTGCCGAGAGCGAACGCAGTGAGCTGCTGAGTCTGTGGGAAAGCACAGATGCCCAGTGCAGTTGTGCCTGTGGGTAGGGTGCACGGGGACAGTGAAGACCAGCAAGAGCTTTCAGGGCTGGCCCCTTCCTTGTGGGAGAAGGAGCCGGACGTTTGCCTTTTCGGAAAGAGGCTCTGCCGAGAGCGAACGCAGTGAGATGCTGAGTCTGTGGGAAAGCACAGATGCCCATTGCTGTTGTGCCTGTGGGTAGGGTGCACGGGGACAGTGAAGACCAGCAAGTGCTTTCAGGGCTGGCCCCTTCCTTGTGGGAGAAGGAGCCGGACGTTTGCCTTTTCGGAAAGAGGCTGTGCCGAGAGCGAACGCCGTGAGATGCTGAGTCTGTGGGAAAGTACAGATGCCCAGAGCTGTTGTGCCTGTGGGTAGGGTGCACGGGGACAGTGAAGAGCAGCAAGAGCTTTCAGGGCTGGCCCCTTCCTTGGGGGGAAGGAGCCGGACGTTTGCCTTTTCGGAAAGAGGCTCTGCCCAGAGCGAACGCAGTGAGATGCTGAGTCTGTGGTTAAGCACAGATGCCCAGTGGTGTTGTGACTCTGGATAGGGTGCACGGGGACAGTGAAGACCAGCAAGAGCTTTCAGGGCTGGCCCCTTCCTTGTGGGAGAAGGAGCCAGACGTTTGCCTTTTCGGAAAGCAGCTCTGCCGATAACGAGTGCCGTGAGATATGCCGTCGGTGGTTAAGCACAGATGCCCAGTGCTGTTGTGCCTGTGGGTAGGGTGCACGGAGACAGTGAAGTCCAGCAAGAGCTTTCAGGGCTGGCCCCTTCCTTGTGGGAGAAGGAGCCGGACGTTTGCCTTTTCGGAAAGAGGCTCTGCCGAGAGCGAACGCAGTGAGATGCTGAGTCTGTGGGAAAGCACAGATGCCCAGTGCTGTTGTGCCTGTGGGTAGGGTGCACGGGGACAGTGAAGACCAGCAAGAGCTTTCAGGGCTGGCCCCTTCCTTGTGGGAGAAGGAGCCGGACGTTTGACTTTTCGAAAAGCAGCTCTGCCGCGAGCGAGTGCCGTGAGATATGCCGTCTGTGGTTAAGCACAGATGCCCAGTGCTGTTGTGCCTGTGGGTAGGGTGCACGGGGCCAGTGAAGACCAGCAAGAGCTTTCAGGGCTGGCCCCTTCCTTGTGGGAGAAGGAGCCGGATGTTTGCCTTTTCGGAAAGAGGCTCTGCCGCGAGCGAGCGCCGTGAGATATGCCGTCTGTGGTTAAGCACAGATGCCCAGTGCTGTTGTGCCTGTGGGTAGGGTGCACGGGGACAGTGAAGACCAGCAAGAGCTTTCAGGGCTGGCCCCTTCCTTGTGGGAGAAGGAGCCGGACGTTTGCCTTTTCGGAAAGAGGCTCTGCCGAGAACGAGCGACCTGAGATATGCCGTCTGTGGTTAAGCACAGATGCCCAGTGCTGTTGTGCCTGTGGGTAGGGTGCACGGGGCCAGTGAAGACCAGCAAGAGCTTTCAGGGCTGGCCCCTTCCTTGTGGGAGAAGGAGCCGGATGTTTGCCTTTTCGGAAAGAGGCTCTGCCGAGAACGAGCGCCCTGAGATATGCCGTCTGTGGTTAAGCACAGATGCCCATTGCTGTTGTGCCTGTGGGTAGGGTGCATGGGGACAGTGAAGACCAGCAAGAGCTTTCAGGCCTGGCCCCTTCCTTGTGGGAGAAGGAGCCGGACGTTTGCCTTTTCGGAAAGAGGCTGTGCCGAGAGCGAACGCCGTGAGATGCTGAGTCTGTGGGAAAGTACAGATGCCCAGAGCTGTTGTGCCTGTGGGTAGGGTGCACGGGGACAGTGAAGACCAGCAAGAGCTTTCAGGGCTGGCCCCTTCCTTGTGGGAGAAGGAGCCGGACGTTTGCCTTTTCGGAAAGAGGCTCTGCTGAGAACGAGCGCCGTGAGATATGCCGTCTGTGGTTAAGCACAGATGCCCAGTGCTGTTGTGCCTGTGGGTAGGGTGCACGGGGACAGTGAAGAGCAGCAAGAGCTTTCAGGGCTGGCCCCTTCCTTGTGGGAGAAGGAGCCGGACGTTTGCCTTTTCGGAAAGAGGCTCTGCCGAGAACGAGCGCCGTGAGATGCTGAGTCTCTGGGAAAGCACAGATGCCCAGTGCTGTTGTTCCTGTGGATATGGTGCACGGGGACAGTGAAGACCAGCAAGAGCTTTCAGGGCTGGCCCCTTCCTTGTGGGAGAAGGAGCCGGACGTTTGCCTTTTCGGAAAGAGGCTCTGCCGAGAGCGAACGCAGTGAGATGCTGAGTCTGTGGTTAAGCACAGATGCCCAGTGCTGTTGTGCCTGTGGGTAGGGTGCACGGGGACAGTGAAGAGCAGCAAGAGCTTTCAGGGCTGGCCCCTTCCTTGTGGGAGAAGGAGCCGGACGTTTGCCTTTTCGGAAAGAGGCTCTGCCGAGAGCAAACGCAGTGAGATGCTGAGTCTGTGGTTAAGCACAGATGCCCATTGCTGTTGTGCCTGTGGGTAGGGTGCACGGGGACAGTGAAGACCCGCAAGAGCTTTCAGGGCTGGCCCCTTCCTTGTGGGAGAAGGAGCCGGACGTTTGCCTTTTCGGAAAGAGGCTCTGCCGAGAGCGAACGCAGTGAGATGCTGAGTCTGTGGTTAAGCACAGATGCCCAGTGCTGTTGTGCCTGTGGGTAGGGTGCACGGGGACAGTGAAGAGCAGCAAGAGCTTTCAGGGCTGGCCCCTTCCTTGTGGGAGAAGGAGCCGGACGTTTGCCTTTTCGGAAAGAGGCTCTGCCGAGAGCGAACGCAGTGAGATGCTGAGTCTGTGGTTAAGCACAGATGCCCAGTGCTGTTGTGCCTGTGGGTAGGGTGCACGGGGACAGTGAAGAGCAGCAAGAGCTTTCAGGGCTGGCCCCTTCCTTGTGGGAGAAGGAGCCGGATGTTTGCCTTTTCGGAAAGAGGCTCTGCCGAGAGCGAACGCAGTGAGATGCTGAGTCTGTGGTTAAGCACAGATGCCCATTGCTGTTGTTCCTGTGGGTAGGGTGCACGGGGACAGTGAAGAGCAGCAAGAGCTTTCAGGGCTGGCCCCTTCCTTGTGGGAGAAGGAGCGGGACGTTAGCCTTTTCGGAAAGAGGCTCTGCCGAGAACGAGCGCCGTGAGATACGCCATCGGTGGTTAAGCACAGATGCCCATTGCTGTTGTGCCTGTGGGTAGGGTGCACGGGGACAGTGAAGACCAGCAAGAGCTTTCAGGGCTGGCCCCTTCCTTGTGGGAAAAGGAGCCGGACGTCTGCCTTTTCGGAAAGAGGCTCTGCCGAGAGCGAACGCAGTGAGATGCTGAGCCTCTGGGAAAGCACAGATGCTCAGAGCTGTTGTGCCTGTGTTTAGGGTGCACAGGGACAGTGAAGACCAGCAAGAGCTTTCAGGGCTGGCCCCTTCCTTGTGGGAGAAGGAGCCAGACGTTTGCCTTTTCGGAAAGAGGCTCTGCCGAGAACGAGCGCAGTGAGATGCTGAGTCTGTGGTTATGCACAGATGCCCAGTGCTGTTGTGTCTGTGGGTAGGGTGCATGGGGACAGTGAAGACCAGCAAGAGCTTTCAGGGCTGGCCCCTTCCTTGTGGGAGAAGGAGCCGGACGTTTGCCTTTTCGGAAAGAGTCTTTGCCGAGAACAAGCGCCGTGAGATATGCCGTCTGTGGTTAAGCACAGATGCCCAGTGCTGTTGTGCCTGTGGGTAGGGAGCATGGGTACAGTGAAGACCAGCAAGAGCTTTCAGGGCTGGCCCCTTCCTTGTGGGAGAAGGAGCCGGACGTTTGCCTTTTCGGAAAGAGGCTCTGCCGAGAACGAGCGCTGTGAGATATGCCGTCTGTGGTTAAGCACAGATGCCCAGTGCTGTTGTGCCTGTGGGTAGGGTGCACGGGCACAGTGAAGACCAGCAAGAGCTTTCAGGGCTGGCCCCTTCCTTGTGGGAGAAGGAGCGGGACGTTTGCCTTTTCGGAAAGAAGCGCTGCCGAGAGCGAACGCAGTGAGCTGCTGAGTCTGTGGGAAAGCACAGATGCCCAGTGCAGTTGTGCCTGTGGGTAGGGTGCACGGGGACAGTGAAGAGCAGCAAGAGCTTTCAGGGCTGGCCCCTTCCTTGTGGGAGAAGGAGCCGGACGTTTGCCTTTTCGGAAAGAGGGTCTGCCGAGAACGAGCGCCGTGAGATGCTGAGTCTCTGGGAAAGCACAGATGCCCAGTGCTGTTGTTCCTGTGGATATGGTGCACGGGGACAGTGAAGACCAGCAAGAGCTTTCAGGGCTGGCCCCTTCCTTGTGGGAGAAGGAGCCGGACGTTTGCCTTTTCGGAAAGAGGCTCTGCCGAGAGCGAACGCAGTGAGATGCTGAGTCTGTGGTTAAGCACAGATGCCCAGTGCTGTTGTGCCTGTGGGTAGGGTGCACGGGGACAGTGAAGAGCAGCAAGAGCTTTCAGGGCTGGCCCCTTCCTTGTGGGAGAAGGAGCCGGACGTTTGCCTTTTCGGAAAGAGGCTCTGCCGAGAGCAAACGCAGTGAGATGCTGAGTCTCTGGGAAAGCACAGATGCCCATTGCTGTTGTGCCTGTGGGTAGGGTGCACGGGGACAGTGAAGACCCGCAAGAGCTTTCAGGGCTGGCCCCTTCCTTGTGGGAGAAGGAGCCGGACGTTTGCCTTTTCGGAAAGAGGCTCTGCCGAGAGCGAACGCAGTGAGATGCTGAGTCTGTGGTTAAGCACAGATGCCCAGTGCTGTTGTGCCTGTGGGTAGGGTGCACGGGGACAGTGAAGAGCAGCAAGAGCTTTCAGGGCTGGCCCCTTCCTTGTGGGAGAAGGAGCCGGACGTTTGCCTTTTCGGAAAGAGGCTCTGCCGAGAGCGAACGCAGTGAGATGCTGAGTCTGTGGTTAAGCACAGATGCCCAGTGCTGTTGTGCCTGTGGGTAGGGTGCACGGGGACAGTGAAGAGCAGCAAGAGCTTTCAGGGCTGGCCCCTTCCTTGTGGGAGAAGGAGCCGGATGTTTGCCTTTTCGGAAAGAGGCTCTGCCGAGAGCGAACGCAGTGAGATGCTGAGTCTGTGGTTAAGCACAGATGCCCATTGCTGTTGTTCCTGTGGGTAGGGTGCACGGGGACAGTGAAGAGCAGCAAGAGCTTTCAGGGCTGGCCCCTTCCTTGTGGGAGAAGGAGCGGGACGTTAGCCTTTTCGGAAAGAGGCTCTGCCGAGAACGAGCGCCGTGAGATACGCCATCGGTGGTTAAGCACAGATGCCCATTGCTGTTGTGCCTGTGGGTAGGGTGCACGGGGACAGTGAAGACCAGCAAGAGCTTTCAGGGCTGGCCCCTTCCTTGTGGGAAAAGGAGCCGGACGTCTGCCTTTTCGGAAAGAGGCTCTGCCGAGAGCGAACGCAGTGAGATGCTGAGCCTCTGGGAAAGCACAGATGCTCAGAGCTGTTGTGCCTGTGTTTAGGGTGCACAGGGACAGTGAAGACCAGCAAGAGCTTTCAGGGCTGGCCCCTTCCTTGTGGGAGAAGGAGCCAGACGTTTGCCTTTTCGGAAAGAGGCTCTGCCGAGAACGAGCGCAGTGAGATGCTGAGTCTGTGGTTATGCACAGATGCCCAGTGCTGTTGTGTCTGTGGGTAGGGTGCATGGGGACAGTGAAGACCAGCAAGAGCTTTCAGGGCTGGCCCCTTCCTTGTGGGAGAAGGAGCCGGACGTTTGCCTTTTCGGAAAGAGTCTTTGCCGAGAACAAGCGCCGTGAGATATGCCGTCTGTGGTTAAGCACAGATGCCCAGTGCTGTTGTGCCTGTGGGTAGGGAGCATGGGTACAGTGAAGACCAGCAAGAGCTTTCAGGGCTGGCCCCTTCCTTGTGGGAGAAGGAGCCGGACGTTTGCCTTTTCAGAAAGAGGCTCTGCCGAGAACGAGCGCTGTGAGATATGCCGTCTGTGGTTAAGCACAGATGCCCAGTGCTGTTGTGCCTGTGGGTAGGGTGCACGGGCACAGTGAAGACCAGCAAGAGCTTTCAGGGCTGGCCCCTTCCTTGTGGGAGAAGGAGCGGGACGTTTGCCTTTTCGGAAAGAAGCGCTGCCGAGAGCGAACGCAGTGAGCTGCTGAGTCTGTGGTTAAGCACAGATGCCCAGTGCAGTTGTGCCTGTGGGTAGGGTGCACGGGGACAGTGAAGACCAGCAAGAGCTTTCAGGGCTGGCCCCTTCCTTGTGGGAGAAGGAGCCGGACGTTTGCCTTTTCGGAAAGAGGCTCTGCCGAGAACGAGCGCTGTGAGATATGCCGTCTGTGGTTAAGCACAGATGCCCAGTGCTGTTGTGCCTGTGGGTAGGGTGCACGGGCACAGTGAAGACCAGCAAGAGCTTTCAGGGCTGGCCCCTTCCTTGTGGGAGAAGGAGCGGGACGTTTGCCTTTTCGGAAAGAAGCGCTGCCGAGAGCGAACGCAGTGAGCTGCTGAGTCTGTGGTTAAGCACAGATGCCCAGTGCAGTTGTGCCTGTGGGTAGGGTGCACGGGGACAGTGAAGACCAGCAAGAGCTTTCAGGGCTGGCCCCTTCCTTGTGGGAGAAGGAGCCGGACGTTTGCCTTTTCGGAAAGAGGCTCTGCCGAGAACGAGCGCTGTGAGATATGCCGTCTGTGGTTAAGCACAGATGCCCAGTGCTGTTGTGCCTGTGGGTAGGGTGCACGGGCACAGTGAAGACCAGCAAGAGCTTTCAGGGCTGGCCCCTTCCTTGTGGGAGAAGGAGCGGGACGTTTGCCTTTTCGGAAAGAAGCGCTGCCGAGAGCGAACGCAGTGAGCTGCTGAGTCTGTGGTTAAGCACAGATGCCCAGTGCTGTTGTGCCTGTGGGTAGGGTGCACGGGCACAGTGAAGACCAGCAAGAGCTTTCAGGGCTGGCCCCTTCCTTGTGGGAGAAGGAGCGGGACGTTTGCCTTTTCGGAAAGAAGCGCTGCCGAGAGCGAACGCAGTGAGCTGCTGAGTCTGTGGGAAATCACAGATGCCCAGTGCAGTTGTGCCTGTGGGTAGGGTGCACGGGGACAGTGAAGAGCAGCAAGAGCTTTCAGGGCTGGCCCCTTCCTTGTGGGAGAAGGAGCCGGACGTTTGCCTTTTCGGAAAGAGGCTCTGCCGAGAGCGAACGCAGTGAGATGCTGAGTCTGTGGGAAAGCACAGATGCCCATTGCTGTTGTGCCTGCGGGTAGGGTGCACGGGGACAGTGAAGACCAGCAAGTGCTTTCAGGGCTGGCCCCTTCCTTGTGGGAGAAGGAGCCGGACGTTTGCCTTTTCGGAAAGAGGCTCTGCCGAGAGCGAACGCAGTGAGATGCTGAGTCTGTGGTTAAGCACAGATGCCCAGTGCTGTTGTGCCTGTGGGTAGGGTGCACGGGGACAGTGAAGAGCAGCAAGAGCTTTCAGGGCTGGCCCCTTCCTTGTGGGAGAAGGAGCCGGACGTTTGCCTTTTCGGAAAGAGGCTCTGCCGAGAGCGAACGCAGTGAGATGCTGAGTCTGTGGTTAAGCACAGATGCCCAGTGCTGTTGTGCCTGTGGGTAGGGTGCACGGGGCCAGTGAAGAGCAGCAAGAGCTTTCAGGGCTGGCCCCTTCCTTGTGGGAGAAGGAGCCGGATGTTTGCCTTTTCGGAAAGAGGCTCTGCCGAGAGCGAACGCAGTGAGATGCTGAGTCTGTGGTTAAGCACAGATGCCCATTGCTGTTGTTCCTGTGGGTAGGGTGCACGGGGACAGTGAAGAGCAGCAAGAGCTTTCAGGGCTGGCCCCTTCCTTGTGGGAGAAGGAGCGGGACGTTAGCCTTTTCGGAAAGAGGCTCTGCCGAGAACGAGCGCCGTGAGATACGCCATCGGTGGTTAAGCACAGATGCCCATTGCTGTTGTGCCTGTGGGTAGGGTGCACGGGGACAGTGAAGACCAGCAAGAGCTTTCAGGGCTGGCCCCTTCCTTGTGGGAAAAGGAGCCGGACGTCTGCCTTTTCGGAAAGAGGCTCTGCCGAGAGCGAACGCAGTGAGATGCTGAGCCTCTGGGAAAGCACAGATGCTCAGAGCTGTTGTGCCTGTGTTTAGGGTGCACAGGGACAGTGAAGACCAGCAAGAGCTTTCAGGGCTGGCCCCTTCCTTGTGGGAGAAGGAGCCAGACGTTTGCCTTTTCGGAAAGAGGCTCTGCCGAGAACGAGCGCAGTGAGATGCTGAGTCTGTGGTTATGCACAGATGCCCAGTGCTGTTGTGTCTGTGGGTAGGGTGCATGGGGACAGTGAAGACCAGCAAGAGCTTTCAGGGCTGGCCCCTTCCTTGTGGGAGAAGGAGCCGGACGTTTGCCTTTTCGGAAAGAGTCTTTGCCGAGAACAAGCGCCGTGAGATATGCCGTCTGTGGTTAAGCACAGATGCCCAGTGCTGTTGTGCCTGTGGGTAGGGAGCATGGGTACAGTGAAGACCAGCAAGAGCTTTCAGGGCTGGCCCCTTCCTTGTGGGAGAAGGAGCCGGACGTTTGCCTTTTCAGAAAGAGGCTCTGCCGAGAACGAGCGCTGTGAGATATGCCGTCTGTGGTTAAGCACAGATGCCCAGTGCTGTTGTGCCTGTGGGTAGGGTGCACGGGCACAGTGAAGACCAGCAAGAGCTTTCAGGGCTGGCCCCTTCCTTGTGGGAGAAGGAGCGGGACGTTTGCCTTTTCGGAAAGAAGCGCTGCCGAGAGCGAACGCAGTGAGCTGCTGAGTCTGTGGTTAAGCACAGATGCCCAGTGCAGTTGTGCCTGTGGGTAGGGTGCACGGGGACAGTGAAGACCAGCAAGAGCTTTCAGGGCTGGCCCCTTCCTTGTGGGAGAAGGAGCCGGACGTTTGCCTTTTCGGAAAGAGGCTCTGCCGAGAACGAGCGCTGTGAGATATGCCGTCTGTGGTTAAGCACAGATGCCCAGTGCTGTTGTGCCTGTGGGTAGGGTGCACGGGCACAGTGAAGACCAGCAAGAGCTTTCAGGGCTGGCCCCTTCCTTGTGGGAGAAGGAGCGGGACGTTTGCCTTTTCGGAAAGAAGCGCTGCCGAGAGCGAACGCAGTGAGCTGCTGAGTCTGTGGGAAAGCACAGATGCCCAGTGCAGTTGTGCCTGTGGGTAGGGTGCACGGGGACAGTGAAGAGCAGCAAGAGCTTTCAGGGCTGGCCCCTTCCTTGTGGGAGAAGGAGCCGGACGTTTGCCTTTTCGGAAAGAGGCTCTGCCGAGAGCGAACGCAGTGAGATGCTGAGTCTGTGGGAAAGCACAGATGCCCATTGCTGTTGTGCCTGCGGGTAGGGTGCACGGGGACAGTGAAGACCAGCAAGTGCTTTCAGGGCTGGCCCCTTCCTTGTGGGAGAAGGAGCCGGACGTTTGCCTTTTCGGAAAGAGGCTCTGCTGAGAGCGAACGCAGTGAGATGCTGAATCTCTGGGAAAGCACAGATGCCCATTGCTGTTGTGCCTGTGGATATGGTGCACGGGGACAGTGAAGACCAGCAAGAGCTTTCAGGGCTGGCCCCTTCCTTGTGGGAGAAGGAGCCGGACGTCTGCCTTTTCGGAAAGAGGCTCTGCCGAGAACGAGCGCCGTGAGATACGCCGTCGGTGGTTAAGCACAGATGCCCAGTGCTGTTGTGCCTGTGGGTAGGGTGCACGGGCACAGTGAAGACCAGCAAGAGCTTTCAGGGCTGGCCCCTTCCTTGTGGGAGAAGGAGCCGGATGTTTGCCTTTTCGGAAAGAGGCTCTGCCGAGAGCGAACGCAGTGAGATGCTGAGTCTGTGGTTAAGCACAGATGCTCAGAGCTGTTGTGCCTGTGTTTAGGGTGCACAGGGACAGTGAAGACCAGCAAGAGCTTTCAGGGCTGGCCCCTTCCTTGTGGGAGAAGGAGCCAGACGTTTGCCTTTTCGGAAAGAGGCTCTGCCGAGAACGAGCGCAGTGAGATGCTGAGTCTGTGGTTATGCACAGATGCCCAGTGCTGTTGTGTCTGTGGGTAGGGTGCATGGGAACAGTGAAGACCAGCAAGAGCTTTCAGGGCTGGCCCCTTCCTTGTGGGAGAAGGAGCCGGACGTTTGCCTTTTCGGAAAGAGGCTGTGCCGAGAGCGAACGCCGTGAGATGCTGAGTCTGTGGGAAAGTACAGATGCCCAGAGCTGTTGTGCCTGTGGGTAGGGTGCACGGGGACAGTGAAGAGCAGCAAGAGCTTTCAAGGCTGGCCCCTTCCTTGGGGGGAAGGAGCCGGACGTTTGCCTTTTCGGAAAGAGGCTCTGCCCAGAGCGAACGCAGTGAGATGCTGAGTCTGTGGTTAAGCACAGATGCCCAGTGGTGTTGTGACTCTGGATAGGGTGCACGGGGACAGTGAAGACCAGCAAGAGCTTTCAGGGCTGGCCCCTTAATTGTGGGAGAAGGAGCCGGACGTTTGCCTTTTCGGAAAGCAGCTCTGCCGATAACGAGTGCCGTGAGATATGCCGTCGGTGGTTAAGCACAGATGCCCAGTGCTGTTGTGCCTGTGGGTAGGGTGCACGGGGACAGTGAAGAGCAGCAAGAGCTTTCAGGGCTGGCCCCTTCCTTGTGGGAGAAGGAGCCGGACGTTTGCCTTTTCGGAAAGAGGCTCTGCCGAGAGCGAACGCAGTGAGATGCTGAGTCTGTGGGAAAGCACAGATGCCCAGTGCTGTTGTGCCTGTGGGTAGGGTGCACGGGGACAGTGAAGACCAGCAAGAGCTTTCAGGGCTGGCCCCTTCCTTGTGGGAGAAGGAGCCGGACGTTTGCCTTTTCGGAAAGAGGCTCAGCCGAGAGCAAACGCAGTGAGCTGCTGAGTCTGTGGTTAAGCACAGATGCCCAGTGCTGTTGTGCCTGTGGGTAGGGTGCACGGGGACAGTGAAGACCAGCAAGAGCTTTCAGGGCTGGCCCCTTCCTTGTGGGAGAAGGAGCCGGACGTTTGCCTTTTCGGAAAGAGGCTCTGCCGAGAACGAGCGACCTGAGATATGCCGTCTGTGGTTAAGCACAGATGCCCAGTGCTGTTGTGCCTGTGGGTAGGGTGCACGGGGACAGTGAAGACCAGCAAGAGCTTTCAGGGCTGGCCCCTTCCTTGTGGGAGAAGGAACCGGACGTTTGCCTTTTCGGAAAGAGGCTCTGCCGAGAACGAGCGCCCTGAGATATGCCGTCTGTGGTTATGCACAGATGCCCATTGCTGTTGTGCCTGTGGGTAGGGTGCACGGGGACAGTGAAGACCAGCAAGAGCTTTCAGGCCTGGCCCCTTCCTTGTGGGAGAAGGAGCCGGACGTTTGCCTTTTCGGAAAGAGGCTGTGCCGAGAGCGAACGCAGTGAGATGCTGAGTCTGTGGGAAAGTACAGATGCCCAGAGCTGTTGTGCCTGTGGGTAGGGTGCACGGGGACAGTGAAGAGCAGCAAGAGCTTTCAGGGCTGGCCCCTTCCTTGTGGGAGAAGGAGCCGGACGTTTGCCTTTTCGGAAAGAGGCTCTGCCCAGAGCGAACGCAGTGAGATGCTGAGTCTGTGGTTAAGCACAGATGCCCAGTGGTGTTGTGACTCTGGATAGGGTGCACGGGGACAGTGAAGACCAGCAAGAGCTTTCAGGGCTGGCCCCTTCCTTGTGGGAGAAGGAGCCGGACGTTTGACTTTTCGGAAAGAGGCTCTGCCGAGAGCGAACGCAGTGAGATGCTGAGTCTGTGGGAAAGCACAGATGCCCATTGCTGTTGTGCCTGTGGGTAGGGTGCACGGGGACAGTGAAGACCAGCAAGTGCTTTCAGGGCTGGCCCCTTCCTTGTGGGAGAAGGAGCCGGATGTTTGCCTTTTCGGAAAGAGGCTCTGCTGAGAGCGAACGCAGTGAGATGCTGAATCTCTGGGAAAGCACAGATGCCCATTGCTGTTGTGCCTGTGGATATGGTGCACGGGGACAGTGAAGAGCAGCAAGAGCTTTCAGGGCTGGCCCCTTCCTTGTGGGAGAAGGAGCCGGACGTCTGCCTTTTCGGAAAGAGGCTCTGCCGAGAACGAGCGCCGTGAGATACGCCGTCGGTGGTTAAGCACAGATGCCCAGTGCAGTTGTGCCTGTGGGTAGGGTGCACGGGGACAGTGAAGACCAGCAAGAGGTTCCAGGGCTGTCCCCTTCCTTGGGGGGAAGGAGCCGGACGTTTGCCTTTTCGGAAAGAGGCTCTGCCCAGAGCGAACGCAGTGAGATGCTGAGTCTGTGGTTAAGCACAGATGCCCAGTGGTGTTGTGACTCTGGATAGGGTGCACGGGGACAGTGAAGACCAGCAAGAGCTTTCAGGCCTGGCCCCTTCCTTGTGGGAGAAGGAGCCGGACGTTTGCCTTTTCGGAAAGAGGCTGTGCCGAGAGCGAACGCCGTGAGATGCTGAGTCTGTGGGAAAGTACAGATGCCCAGAGCTGTTGTGCCTGTGGGTAGGGTGCACGGGGACAGTGAAGAGCAGCAAGAGCTTTCAGGGCTGGCCCCTTCCTTGTGGGAGAAGGAGCCGGACGTTTGCCTTTTCGGAAAGAGGCTCTGCCCAGAGCGAACGCAGTGAGATGCTGAGTCTGTGGTTAAGCACAGATGCCCAGTGGTGTTGTGACTCTGGATAGGGTGCACGGGGACAGTGAAGACCAGCAAGAGCTTTCAGGGCTGGCCCCTTCCTTGTGGGAGAAGGAGCCGGATGTTTGCCTTTTCGGAAAGAGGCTCTGCTGAGAGCGAACGCAGTGAGATGCTGAATCTCTGGGAAAGCACAGATGCCCATTGCTGTTGTGCCTGTGGATATGGTGCACGGGGACAGTGAAGAGCAGCAAGAGCTTTCAGGGCTGGCCCCTTCCTTGTGGGAGAAGGAGCCGGACGTCTGCCTTTTCGGAAAGAGGCTCTGCCGAGAACGAGCGCCGTGAGATACGCCGTCGGTGGTTAAGCACAGATGCCCAGTGCAGTTGTGCCTGTGGGTAGGGTGCACGGGGACAGTGAAGACCAGCAAGAGGTTCCAGGGCTGTCCCCTTCCTTGGGGGGAAGGAGCCGGACGTTTGCCTTTTCGGAAAGAGGCTCTGCCCAGAGCGAACGCAGTGAGATGCTGAGTCTGTGGTTAAGCACAGATGCCCAGTGGTGTTGTGACTCTGGATAGGGTGCACGGGGACAGTGAAGACCAGCAAGAGCTTTCAGGGCTGGCCCCTTCCTTGTGGGAGAAGGAGCCAGACGTTTGCCTTTTCGGAAAGCAGCTCTGCCGATAACGAGTGCCGTGAGATATGCCGTCGGTGGTTAAGCACAGATGCCCAGTGCTGTTGTGCCTGTGGGTAGGGTGCACGGAGACAGTGAAGTCCAGCAAGAGCTTTCAGGGCTGGCCCCTTCCTTGTGGGAGAAGGAGCCGGACGTTTGCCTTTTCGGAAAGAGGCTCTGCCGAGAGCGAACGCAGTGAGATGCTGAGTCTGTGGGAAAGCACAGATGCCCAGTGCTGTTGTGCCTGTGGGTAGGGTGCACGGGGACAGTGAAGACCAGCAAGAGCTTTCAGGGCTGGCCCCTTCCTTGTGGGAGAAGGAGCCGGACGTTTGACTTTTCGAAAAGCAGCTCTGCCGCGAGCGAGTGCCGTGAGATATGCCGTCTGTGGTTAAGCACAGATGCCCAGTGCTGTTGTGCCTGTGGGTAGGGTGCACGGGGCCAGTGAAGACCAGCAAGAGCTTTCAGGGCTGGCCCCTTCCTTGTGGGAGAAGGAGCCGGACGTTTGCCTTTTCGGAAAGAGGCTCTGCCGCGAGCGAGCGCCGTGAGATATGCCGTCTGTGGTTAAGCACAGATGCCCAGTGCTGTTGTGCCTGTGGGTAGGGTGCACGGGGACAGTGAAGACCAGCAAGAGCTTTCAGGGCTGGCCCCTTCCTTGTGGGAGAAGGAGCCGGACGTTTGCCTTTTCGGAAAGAGGCTCTGCCGAGAACGAGCGACCTGAGATATGCCGTCTGTGGTTAAGCACAGATGCCCAGTGCTGTTGTGCCTGTGGGTAGGGTGCACGGGGACAGTGAAGACCAGCAAGAGCTTTCAGGGCTGGCCCCTTCCTTGTGGGAGAAGGAGCCGGATGTTTGCCTTTTCGGAAAGAGGCTCTACCGAGAACGAGCGCCCTGAGATATGCCGTCTGTGGTTATGCACAGATGCCCATTGCTGTTGTGCCTGTGGGTAGGGTGCACGGGGCCAGTGAAGACCAGCAAGAGCTTTCAGGCCTGGCCCCTTCCTTGTGGGAGAAGGAGCCGGACGTTTGCCTTTTCGGAAAGAGGCTGTGCCGAGAGCGAACGCAGTGAGATGCTGAGTCTGTGGTTAAGCACAGATGCCCAGTGGTGTTGTGACTCTGGATAGGGTGCACGGGGACAGTGAAGACCAGCAAGAGCTTTCAGGGCTGGCCCCTTCCTTGTGGGAGAAGGAGCCGGACGTTTGCCTTTTCGGAAAGAGGCTCTGCCGAGAGCGAACGCAGTGAGATGCTGAGTCTGTGGGAAAGCACAGATGCCCATTGCTGTTGTGCCTGTGGGTAGGGTGCACGGGGACAGTGAAGACCAGCAAGTGCTTTCAGGGCTGGCCCCTTCCTTGTGGGAGAAGGAGCCGGATGTTTGCCTTTTCGGAAAGAGGCTCTGCTGAGAGCGAACGAAGTGAGATGCTGAATCTCTGGGAAAGCACAGATGCCCATTGCTGTTGTGCCTGTGGATATGGTGCACGGGGACAGTGAAGAGCAGCAAGAGCTTTCAGGGCTGGCCCCTTCCTTGTGGGAGAAGGAGCCGGACGTCTGCCTTTTCGGAAAGAGGCTCTGCCGAGAACGAGCGCCGTGAGATACGCCGTCGGTGGTTAAGCACAGATGCCCAGAGCTGTTGTGCCTGTGGGTAGGGTGCACGGGGACAGTGAAGACCAGCAAGAGGTTCCAGGGCTGTCCCCTTCCTTGGGGGGAAGGAGCCGGACGTTTGCCTTTTCGGAAAGAGGCTCTGCCCAGAGCGAACGCAGTGAGATGCTGAGTCTGTGGTTAAGCACAGATGCCCAGTGGTGTTGTGACTCTGGATAGGGTGCACGGGGACAGTGAAGACCAGCAAGAGCTTTCAGGGCTGGCCCCTTCCTTGTGGGAGAAGGAGCCAGACGTTTGCCTTTTCGGAAAGCAGCTCTGCCGATAACGAGTGCCGTGAGATATGCCGTCGGTGGTTAAGCACAGATGCCCAGTGCTGTTGTGCCTGTGGGTAGGGTGCACGGAGACAGTGAAGTCCAGCAAGAGCTTTCAGGGCTGGCCCCTTCCTTGTGGGAGAAGGAGCCGGACGTTTGCCTTTTCGGAAAGAGGCTCTGCCGAGAGCGAAAGCAGTGAGATGCTGAGTCTGTGGGAAAGCACAGATGCCCAGTGCTGTTGTGCCTGTGGGTAGGGTGCACGGGGACAGTGAAGACCAGCAAGAGCTTTCAGGGCTGGCCCCTTCCTTGTGGGAGAAGGAGCCGGACGTTTGACTTTTCGAAAAGCAGCTCTGCCGCGAGCGAGTGCCGTGAGATATGCCGTCTGTGGTTAAGCACAGATGCCCAGTGCTGTTGTGCCTGTGGGTAGGGTGCACGGGGCCAGTGAAGACCAGCAAGAGCTTTCAGGGCTGGCCCCTTCCTTGTGGGAGAAGGAGCCGGACGTTTGCCTTTTCGGAAAGAGGCTCTGCCGCGAGCGAGCGCCGTGAGATATGCCGTCTGTGGTTAAGCACAGATGCCCAGTGCTGTTGTGCCTGTGGGTAGGGTGCACGGGGACAGTGAAGACCAGCAAGAGCTTTCAGGGCTGGCCCCTTCCTTGTGGGAGAAGGAGCCGGACGTTTGCCTTTTCGGAAAGAGGCTCTGCCGAGAACGAGCGACCTGAGATATGCCGTCTGTGGTTAAGCACAGATGCCCAGTGCTGTTGTGCCTGTGGGTAGGGTGCACGGGGCCAGTGAAGACCAGCAAGAGCTTTCAGGCCTGGCCCCTTCCTTGTGGGAGAAGGAGCCGGACGTTTGCCTTTTCGGAAAGAGGCTGTGCCGAGAGCGAACGCCGTGAGATGCTGAGTCTGTGGGAAAGTACAGATGCCCAGAGCTGTTGTGCCTGTGGGTAGGGTGCACGGGGACAGTGAAGAGCAGCAAGAGCTTTCAGGGCTGGCCCCTTCCTTGTGGGAGAAGGAGCCGGACGTTTGCCTTTTCGGAAAGAGGCTCTGCCCAGAGCGAACGCAGTGAGATGCTGAGTCTGTGGTTAAGCACAGATGCCCAGTGGTGTTGTGACTCTGGATAGGGTGCACGGGGACAGTGAAGACCAGCAAGAGCTTTCAGGGCTGGCCCCTTCCTTGTGGGAGAAGGAGCCGGACGTCTGCCTTTTCGGAAAGAGGCTCTGCCGAGAACGAGCGCCGTGAGATACGCCGTCGGTGGTTAAGCACAGATGCCCAGTGCAGTTGTGCCTGTGGGTAGGGTGCACGGGGCCAGTGAAGACCAGCAAGAGGTTCCAGGGCTGTCCCCTTCCTTGGGGGGAAGGAGCCGGACGTTTGCCTTTTCGGAAAGAGGCTCTGCCCAGAGCGAACGCAGTGAGATGCTGAGTCTGTGGTTAAGCACAGATGCCCAGTGGTGTTGTGACTCTGGATAGGGTGCACGGGGACAGTGAAGACCAGCAAGAGCTTTCAGGGCTGGCCCCTTCCTTGTGGGAGAAGGAGCCAGACGTTTGCCTTTTCGGAAAGCAGCTCTGCCGATAACGAGTGCCGTGAGATATGCCGTCGGTGGTTAAGCACAGATGCCCAGTGCTGTTGTGCCTGTGGGTAGGGTGCACGGAGACAGTGAAGACCAGCAAGAGCTTTCAGGGCTGGCCCCTTCCTTGTGGGAGAAGGAGCCGGACGTTTGCCTTTTCGGAAAGAGGCTCTGCCGAGAGCGAACGCAGTGAGATGCTGAGTCTGTGGGAAAGCACAGATGCCCAGTGCTGTTGTGCCTGTGGGTAGGGTGCACGGGGACAGTGAAGACCAGCAAGAGCTTTCAGGGCTGGCCCCTTCCTTGTGGGAGAAGGAGCCGGACGTTTGACTTTTCGAAAAGCAGCTCTGCCGCGAGCGAGTGCCGTGAGATATGCCGTCTGTGGTTAAGCACAGATGCCCAGTGCTGTTGTGCCTGTGGGTAGGGTGCACGGGGCCAGTGAAGACCAGCAAGAGCTTTCAGGGCTGGCCCCTTCCTTGTGGGAGAAGGAGCCGGACGTTTGCCTTTTCGGAAAGAGGCTCTGCCGCGAGCGAGCGCCGTGAGATATGCCGTCTGTGGTTAAGCACAGATGCCCAGTGCTGTTGTGCCTGTGGGTAGGGTGCACGGGGACAGTGAAGACCAGCAAGAGCTTTCAGGGCTGGCCCCTTCCTTGTGGGAGAAGGAGCCGGACGTTTGCCTTTTCGGAAAGAGGCTCTGCCGAGAACGAGCGACCTGAGATATGCCGTCTGTGGTTAAGCACAGATGCCCAGTGCTGTTGTGCCTGTGGGTAGGGTGCACGGGGACAGTGAAGACCAGCAAGAGCTTTCAGGCCTGGCCCCTTCCTTGTGGGAGAAGGAGCCGGACGTTTGCCTTTTCGGAAAGAGGCTGTGCCGAGAGCGAACGCCGTGAGATGCTGAGTCTGTGGGAAAGTACAGATGCCCAGAGCTGTTGTGCCTGTGGGTAGGGTGCACGGGGACAGTGAAGAGCAGCAAGAGCTTTCAGGGCTGGCCCCTTCCTTGTGGGAGAAGGAGCCGGACGTTTGCCTTTTCGGAAAGAGGCTCTGCCGAGAGCGAACGCAGTGAGATGCTGAGTCTGTGGTTAAGCACAGATGCCCAGTGGTGTTGTGACTCTGGATAGGGTGCACGGGGACAGTGAAGACCAGCAAGAGCTTTCAGGGCTGGCCCCTTCCTTGTGGGAGAAGGAGCCGGACGTTTGCCTTTTCGGAAAGAGGCTCTGCTGAGAGCGAACGCAGTGAGATGCTGAATCTCTGGGAAAGCACAGATGCCCATTGCTGTTGTGCCTGTGGATATGGTGCACGGGGACAGTGAAGACCAGCAAGAGCTTTCAGGGCTGGCCCCTTCCTTGTGGGAGAAGGAGCCGGACGTCTGCCTTTTCGGAAAGAGGCTCTGCCGAGAACGAGCGCCGTGAGATACGCCGTCGGTGGTTAAGCACAGATGCCCAGTGCAGTTGTGCCTGTGGGTAGGGTGCACGGGGCCAGTGAAGACCAGCAAGAGGTTCCAGGGCTGTCCCCTTCCTTGTGGGAGAAGGAGCCGGACGTCTGCCTTTTCGGAAAGAGGCTCTGCCGAGAGCGAACGCAGTGAGATGCTGAGCCTCTGGGAAAGCACAGATGCCCAGAGCTGTTGTGCCTGTGGGTAGGGTGCACGGGGACAGTGAAGACCAGCACGAGCTTTCAGGGCTGGCCCCTTCCTTGTGGGAGAAGGAGCCGGACGTTTGCCTTTTCGGAAAGCAGCTCTGCCGATAACGAGTGCCGTGAGATATGCCGTCGGTGGTTAAGCACAGATGCCCAGTGCTGTTGTGCCTGTGGGTAGGGTGCACGGAGACAGTGAAGACCAGCAAGAGCTTTCAGGGCTGGCCCCTTCCTTGTGGGAGAAGGAGCCGGACGTTTGCCTTTTCGGAAAGAGGCTCTGCCGAGAGCGAACGCAGTGAGATGCTGAGTCTGTGGGAAAGCACAGATGCCCATTGCTGTTGTGCCTGTGGGTAGGGTGCACGGGGCCAGTGAAGACCAGCAAGAGCTTTCAGGGCTGGCCCCTTCCTTGTGGGAGAAGGAGCCGGACGTTTGCCTTTTCGGAAAGAGGCTCAGCCGAGAGCAAACGCAGTGAGCTGCTGAGTCTGTGGTTAAGCACAGATGCCCAGTGCTGTTGTGCCTGTGGGTAGGGTGCACGGGGACAGTGAAGACCAGCAAGAGCTTTCAGGGCTGGCCCCTTCCTTGTGGGAGAAGGAGCCGGATGTTTGCCTTTTCGGAAAGAGGCTCTGCCGAGAACGAGCGCCGTGAGATATGCCGTCTGTGGTTAAGCACAGATGCCCAGTGCTGTTGTGCCTGTGGGTAGGGTGCACGGGGCCAGTGAAGACCAGCAAGAGCTTTCAGGGCTGGCCCCTTCCTTGTGGGAGAAGGAGCCGGACGTTTGCCTTTTCGGAAAGAGGCTGTGCCGAGAGCGAACGCCGTGAGATGCTGAGTCTGTGGGAAAGTACAGATGCCCAGAGCTGTTGTGCCTGTGGGTAGGGTGCACGGGGACAGTGAAGAGCAGCAAGAGCTTTCAGGGCTGGCCCCTTCCTTGGGGGGAAGGAGCCGGACGTTTGCCTTTTCGGAAAGAGGCTCTGCCCAGAGCGAACGCAGTGAGATGCTGAGTCTGTGGTTAAGCACAGATGCCCAGTGCTGTTGTGACTCTGGATAGGGTGCACGGGGACAGTGAAGACCAGCAAGAGCTTTCAGGGCTGGCCCCTTCCTTGTGGGAGAAGGAGCCGGACGTTTGCCTTTTCGGAAAGCAGCTCTGCCGATAACGAGTGCCGTGAGATATGCCGTCGGTGGTTAAGCACAGATGCCCAGTGCTGTTGTGCCTGTGGGTAGGGTGCACGGAGACAGTGAAGACCAGCAAGAGCTTTCAGGGCTGGCCCCTTCCTTGTGGGAGAAGGAGCCGGACGTTTGCCTTTTCGGAAAGAGGCTCTGCCGAGAGCGAACGCAGTGAGATGCTGAGTCTGTGGGAAAGCACAGATGCCCAGTGCTGTTGTGCCTGTGGGTAGGGTGCACGGGGCCAGTGAAGACCAGCAAGAGCTTTCAGGGCTGGCCCCTTCCTTGTGGGAGAAGGAGCCGGACGTTTGACTTTTCGAAAAGCAGCTCTGCCGCGAGCGAGTGCCGTGAGATATGCCGTCTGTGGTTAAGCACAGATGCCCATTGCTGTTGTGCCTGTGGGTAGGGTGCACGGGGCCAGTGAAGAGCAGCAAGAGCTTTCAGGGCTGGCCCCTTCCTTGTGGGAGAAGGAGCCGGACGTTTGCCTTTTCGGAAAGAGGCTCTGCCGCGAGCGAGCGCCGTGAGATATGCCGTCTGTGGTTAAGCACAGATGCCCAGTGCTGTTGTGCCTGTGGGTAGGGTGCACGGGGACAGTGAAGACCAGCAAGAGCTTTCAGGGCTGGCCCCTTCCTTGTGGGAGAAGGAGCCGGACGTTTGCCTTTTCGGAAAGAGGCTCTGCCGAGAACGAGCGACCTGAGATATGCCGTCTGTGGTTAAGCACAGATGCCCAGTGCTGTTGTGCCTGTGGGTAGGGTGCACGGGGACAGTGAAGACCAGCAAGAGCTTTCAGGGCTGGCCCCTTCCTTGTGGGAGAAGGAGCCGGACGTTTGCCTTTTCGGAAAGAGGCTGTGCCGAGAGCGAACGCCGTGAGATGCTGAGTCTGTGGGAAAGTACAGATGCCCAGAGCTGTTGTGCCTGTGGGTAGGGTGCACGGGGACAGTGAAGAGCAGCAAGAGCTTTCAGGGCTGGCCCCTTCCTTGGGGGGAAGGAGCCGGACGTTTGCCTTTTCGGAAAGAGGCTCTGCCCAGAGCGAACGCAGTGAGATGCTGAGTCTGTGGTTAAGCACAGATGCCCAGTGCTGTTGTGACTCTGGATAGGGTGCACGGGGACAGTGAAGACCAGCAAGAGCTTTCAGGGCTGGCCCCTTCCTTGTGGGAGAAGGAGCCGGACGTTTGCCTTTTCGGAAAGCAGCTCTGCCGATAACGAGTGCCGTGAGATATGCCGTCGGTGGTTAAGCACAGATGCCCAGTGCTGTTGTGCCTGTGGGTAGGGTGCACGGAGACAGTGAAGACCAGCAAGAGCTTTCAGGGCTGGCCCCTTCCTTGTGGGAGAAGGAGCCGGACGTTTGCCTTTTCGGAAAGAGGCTCTGCCGAGAGCGAACGCAGTGAGATGCTGAGCCTGTGGGAAAGCACAGATGCCCAGTGCTGTTGTGCCTGTGGGTAGGGTGCACGGGGACAGTGAAGAGCAGCAAGAGCTTTCAGGGCTGGCCCCTTCCTTGTGGGAGAAGGAGCCGGACGTTTGACTTTTCGAAAAGCAGCTCTGCCGCGAGCGAGTGCCGTGAGATATGCCGTCTGTGGTTAAGCACAGATGCCCATTGCTGTTGTGCCTGTGGGTAGGGTGCACGGGGCCAGTGAAGAGCAGCAAGAGCTTTCAGGGCTGGCCCCTTCCTTGTGGGAGAAGGAGCCGGACGTTTGCCTTTTCGGAAAGAGGCTCTGCCGCGAGCGAGCGCCGTGAGATATGCCGTCTGTGGTTAAGCACAGATGCCCAGTGCTGTTGTGCCTGTGGGTAGGGTGCACGGGGACAGTGAAGAGCAGCAAGAGCTTTCAGGGCTGTCCCCTTCCTTGTGGGAGAAGGAGCCGGACGTTTGCCTTTTCGGAAAGAGGCTCTGCCGAGAGCGAACGCAGTGAGATGCTGAGTCTGTGGTTAAGCACAGATGCCCAGTGGTGTTGTGACTCTGGGTAGGGTGCACGGGGACAGTGAAGACCAGCAAGAGCTTTCAGGGCTGGCCCCTTCCTTGTGGGAGAAGGAGCCGGACGTTTGCCTTTTTGGAAAGAGGCTCTGCCGAGAACGAGCGCCCTGAGATATGCCGTCTGTGGTTATGCACAGATGCCCATTGCTGTTGTGCCTGTGGGTAGGGTGCACGGGGCCAGTGAAGACCAGCAAGAGCTTTCAGGGCTGGCCCCTTCCTTGTGGGAGAAGGAGCCGGACGTTTGCCTTTTCGGAAAGAGGCTGTGCCGAGAGCGAACGCCGTGAGATGCTGAGTCTGTGGGAAAGTACAGATGCCCAGAGCTGTTGTGCCTGTGGGTAGGGTGCACGGGGACAGTGAAGAGCAGCAAGAGCTTTCAGGGCTGGCCCCTTCCTTGTGGGAGAAGGAGCCGGACGTTTGCCTTTTCGGAAAGAGGCTCTGCCCAGAGCGAACGCAGTGAGATGCTGAGTCTGTGGTTAAGCACAGATGCCCATTGCTGTTGTGCCTGTGGGTAGGGTGCACGGGGCCAGTGAAGACCAGCAAGAGCTTTCAGGGCTGGCCCCTTCCTTGTGGGAGAAGGAGCCGGACGTTTGCCTTTTCGGAAAGAGGCTCAGCCGAGAGCAAACGCAGTGAGCTGCTGAGTCTGTGGTTAAGCACAGATGCCCAGTGCTGTTGTGCCTGTGGGTAGGGTGCACGGGGACAGTGAAGACCAGCAAGAGCTTTCAGGGCTGGCCCCTTCCTTGGGGGGAAGGAGCCGGACGTTTGACTTTTCGGAAAGCAGCTCTGCCGAGAGCGAGTGCCGTGAGATATGCCGTCTGTGGTTAAGCACAGATGCCCAGTGCTGTTGTGCCTGTGGGTAGGGTGCACGGGGACAGTGAAGACCAGCAAGAGCTTTCAGGGCTGGCCCCTTCCTTGTGGGAGAAGGAGCCGGACGTTTGCCTTTTCGGAAAGAGGCTCTGCCGAGAACGAGCGACCTGAGATATGCCGTCTGTGGTTAAGCACAGATGCCCAGTGCTGTTGTGCCTGTGGGTAGGGTGCACGGGGACAGTGAAGAGCAGCAAGAGCTTTCAGGGCTGGCCCCTTCCTTGTGGGAGAAGGAGCCGGACGTTTGCCTTTTCGGAAAGAGGCTCTGCCGAGAACGAGCGCCCTGAGATATGCCGTCTGTGGTTATGCACAGATGCCCATTGCTGTTGTGCCTGTGGGTAGGGTGCACGGGGCCAGTGAAGAGCAGCAAGAGCTTTCAGGGCTGGCCCCTTCCTTGTGGGAGAAGGAGCCGGACGTTTGCCTTTTCGGAAAGAGGCTGTGCCGAGAGCGAACGCCGTGAGATGCTGAGTCTGTGGGAAAGTACAGATGCCCAGAGCTGTTGTGCCTGTGGGTAGGGTGCACGGGGACAGTGAAGAGCAGCAAGAGCTTTCAGGGCTGGCCCCTTCCTTGGGGGGAAGGAGCCGGACGTTTGCCTTTTCGGAAAGAGGCTCTGCCCAGAGCGAACGCAGTGAGATGCTGAGTCTGTGGTTAAGCACAGATGCCCAGTGGTGTTGTGACTCTGGATAGGGTGCACGGGGACAGTGAAGACCAGCAAGAGCTTTCAGGGCTGGCCCCTTCCTTGTGGGAGAAGGAGCCAGACGTTTGCCTTTTCGGAAAGCAGCTCTGCCGATAACGAGTGCCGTGAGATATGCCGTCGGTGGTTAAGCACAGATGCCCAGTGCTGTTGTGCCTGTGGGTAGGGTGCATGGGTACAGTGAAGACCAGCAAGAGCTTTCAGGGCTGGCCCCTTCCTTGTGGGAGAAGGAGCCGGACGTTTGCCTTTTCGGAAAGAGGCTCTGCCAAGAGCGAACGCAGTGAGATGCTGAGTCTGTGGGAAAGCACAGATGCCCAGTGCTGTTGTGCCTGTGGGTAGGGTGCACGGGGCCAGTGAAGACCAGCAAGAGCTTTCAGGGCTGGCCCCTTCCTTGTGGGAGAAGGAGCCGGACGTTTGACTTTTCGAAAAGCAGCTCTGCCGCGAGCGAGTGCCGTGAGATATGCCGTCTGTGGTTAAGCACAGATGCCCATTGCTGTTGTGCCTGTGGGTAGGGTGCACGGGGCCAGTGAAGAGCAGCAAGAGCTTTCAGGGCTGGCCCCTTCCTTGTGGGAGAAGGAGCCGGACGTTTGCCTTTTCGGAAAGAGGCTCTGCCGCGAGCGAGCGCCGTGAGATATGCCGTCTGTGGTTAAGCACAGATGCCCAGTGCTGTTGTGCCTGTGGGTAGGGTGCACGGGGACAGTGAAGACCAGCAAGAGCTTTCAGGGCTGGCCCCTTCCTTGTGGGAGAAGGAGCCGGACGTTTGCCTTTTCGGAAAGAGGCTCTGCCGAGAACGAGCGACCTGAGATATGCCGTCTGTGGTTAAGCACAGATGCCCAGTGCTGTTGTGCCTGTGGGTAGGGTGCACGGGGACAGTGAAGACCAGCAAGAGCTTTCAGGGCTGGCCCCTTCCTTGTGGGAGAAGGAGCCGGACGTTTGCCTTTTTGGAAAGAGGCTCTGCCGAGAACGAGCGCCCTGAGATATGCCGTCTGTGGTTATGCACAGATGCCCATTGCTGTTGTGCCTGTGGGTAGGGTGCACGGGGCCAGTGAAGACCAGCAAGAGCTTTCAGGCCTGGCCCCTTCCTTGTGGGAGAAGGAGCCGGACGTTTGCCTTTTCGGAAAGAGGCTGTGCCGAGAGCGAACGCCGTGAGATGCTGAGTCTGTGGGAAAGTACAGATGCCCAGAGCTGTTGTGCCTGTGGGTAGGGTGCACGGGGACAGTGAAGAGCAGCAAGAGCTTTCAGGGCTGGCCCCTTCCTTGTGGGAGAAGGAGCCGGACGTTTGCCTTTTCGGAAAGAGGCTCTGCCCAGAGCGAACGCAGTGAGATGCTGAGTCTCTGGGAAAGCACAGATGCCCATTGCTGTTGTGCCTGTGGGTAGGGTGCACGGGGCCAGTGAAGACCAGCAAGAGCTTTCAGGGCTGGCCCCTTCCTTGTGGGAGAAGGAGCCGGACGTTTGCCTTTTCGGAAAGAGGCTCAGCCGAGAGCAAACGCAGTGAGCTGCTGAGTCTGTGGTTAAGCACAGATGCCCAGTGCTGTTGTGCCTGTGGGTAGGGTGCACGGGGACAGTGAAGACCAGCAAGAGCTTTCAGGGCTGGCCCCTTCCTTGGGGGGAAGGAGCCGGACGTTTGACTTTTCGGAAAGCAGCTCTGCCGAGAGCGAGTGCCGTGAGATATGCCGTCTGTGGTTAAGCACAGATGCCCAGTGCTGTTGTGCCTGTGGGTAGGGTGCACGGGGACAGTGAAGACCAGCAAGAGCTTTCAGGGCTGGCCCCTTCCTTGTGGGAGAAGGAGCCGGACGTTTGCCTTTTCGGAAAGAGGCTCTGCCGAGAACGAGCGACCTGAGATATGCCGTCTGTGGTTAAGCACAGATGCCCAGTGCTGTTGTGCCTGTGGGTAGGGTGCACGGGGACAGTGAAGACCAGCAAGAGCTTTCAGGGCTGGCCCCTTCCTTGTGGGAGAAGGAGCCGGACGTTTGCCTTTTCGGAAAGAGGCTCTGCCGAGAACGAGCGCCCTGAGATATGCCGTCTGTGGTTATGCACAGATGCCCATTGCTGTTGTGCCTGTGGGTAGGGTGCACGGGGACAGTGAAGAGCAGCAAGAGCTTTCAGGGCTGGCCCCTTCCTTGTGGGAGAAGGAGCCGGACGTTTGCCTTTTCGGAAAGAGGCTCTGCCGCGAGCGAGCGCCGTGAGATATGCCGTCTGTGGTTAAGCACAGATGCCCAGTGCTGTTGTGCCTGTGGGTAGGGTGCACGGGGACAGTGAAGACCAGCAAGAGCTTTCAGGGCTGGCCCCTTCCTTGTGGGAGAAGGAGCCGGACGTTTGCCTTTTCGGAAAGAGGCTCTGCCGAGAGCGAACGCCGTGAGATGCTGAGTCTGTGGGAAAGTACAGATGCCCAGAGCTGTTGTGCCTGTGGGTAGGGTGCACGGGGACAGTGAAGAGCAGCAAGAGCTTTCAGGGCTGGCCCCTTCCTTGTGGGAGAAGGAGCCGGACGTTTGCCTTTTCGGAAAGAGGCTCTGCCCAGAGCGAACGCAGTGAGATGCTGAGTCTGTGGTTAAGCACAGATGCCCAGTGCTGTTGTGCCTGTGGGTAGGGTGCACGGGGACAGTGAAGACCAGCAAGAGCTTTCAGGGCTGGCCCCTTCCTTGTGGGAGAAGGAGCCGGACGTTTGCCTTTTCGGAAAGAGGCTCTGCCGAGAGCGAACGCAGTGAGATGCTGAGTCTGTGGGAAAGCACAGATGCCCAGTGCTGTTGTGCCTGTGGGTAGGGTGCACGGGGACAGTGAAGACCAGCAAGAGCTTTCAGGGCTGGCCCCTTCTTTGTGGGAGAAGGAGCCGGACGTTTGCCTTTTCGGAAAGAGGCTCTGCCGAGAACGAGCGCCGTGAGATATGCCGTCTGTGGTTAAGCACAGATGCCCAGTGCTGTTGTGCCTGTGGGTAGGGTGCACGGGGACAGTGAAGACCAGCAAGAGCTTTCAGGGCTGGCCCCTTCCTTGTGGGAGAAGGAGCCGGACGTTTGCCTTTTCGGAAAGAGGCTCTGCCGAGAGCGAGCGCCGTGAGATATGCTGTCTGTGGTTAAGCACAGATGCCCATTGCTGTTGTGCCTGTGGGTAGGGTGCACGGGGACAGTGAAGACCAGCAAGTGCTTTCAGGGCTGGCCCCTTCCTTGTGGGAGAAGGAGCCGGACGTTTGACTTTTCGGAAAGAGGCTCTGCCGAGAGCGAACGCAGTGAGATATGCCGTCGGTGGGAAAGCACAGATGCCCATTGCTGTTGTGCCTGTGGATAGGGTGCACGGGGACAAAGAAGACCAGCAAGAGCTTTCAGGGCTGGCCCCTTCCTTGTGGGAGAAGGAGCCGGACGTTTGCCTTTTCGGAAAGAGGCTCAGCCGAGAGCAAAAGCAGTGAGCTGCTGAGTCTGTGGTTAAGCACAGATGCCCAGTGCTGTTGTGCCTGTGGGTAGGGTGCACGGGGACAGTGAAGACCAGCAAGAGCTTTCAGGGCTGGCCCCTTCCTTGTGGGAGAAGGAGCCGGACGTTTGCCTTTTCGGAAAGAGGCTGTGCCGAGAGCGAACGCCGTGAGATGCTGAGTCTGTGGGAAAGTACAGATGCCCAGAGCTGTTGTGCCTGTGGGTAGGGTGCACGGGGACAGTGAAGAGCAGCAAGAGCTTTCAGGGCTGGCCCCTTCCTTGGGGGGAAGGAGCCGGACGTTTGCCTTTTCGGAAAGAGGCTCTGCCCAGAGCGAACGCAGTGAGATGCTGAGTCTGTGGTTAAGCACAGATGCCCAGTGGTGTTGTGACTCTGGATAGGGTGCACGGGGACAGTGAAGACCAGCAAGAGCTTTCAGGGCTGGCCCCTTCCTTGTGGGAGAAGGAGCCAGACGTTTGCCTTTTCGGAAAGCAGCTCTGCCGATAACGAGTGCCGTGAGATATGCCGTCGGTGGTTAAGCACAGATGCCCAGTGCTGTTGTGCCTGTGGGTAGGGTGCACGGAGACAGTGAAGACCAGCAAGAGCTTTCAGGGCTGGCCCCTTCCTTGTGGGAGAAGGAGCCGGACGTTTGCCTTTTCGGAAAGAGGCTCTGCCGAGAGCGAACGCAGTGAGATGCTGAGTCTGTGGGAAAGCACAGATGCCCAGTGCTGTTGTGCCTGTGGGTAGGGTGCACGGGGACAGTGAAGACCAGCAAGAGCTTTCAGGGCTGGCCCCTTCCTTGTGGGAGAAGGAGCCGGACGTTTGACTTTTCGAAAAGCAGCTCTGCCGCGAGCGAGTGCCGTGAGATATGCCGTCTGTGGTTAAGCACAGATGCCCAGTGCTGTTGTGCCTGTGGGTAGGGTGCACGGGGCCAGTGAAGACCAGCAAGAGCTTTCAGGGCTGGCCCCTTCCTTGTGGGAGAAGGAGCCGGACGTTTGCCTTTTCGGAAAGAGGCTCTGCCGCGAGCGAGCGCCGTGAGATATGCCGTCTGTGGTTAAGCACAGATGCCCAGTGCTGTTGTGCCTGTGGGTAGGGTGCACGGGGACAGTGAAGAGCAGCAAGAGCTTTCAGGGCTGGCCCCTTCCTTGTGGGAGAAGGAGCCGGACGTTTGCCTTTTCGGAAAGAGGCTCTGCCGAGAACGAGCGACCTGAGATATGCCGTCTGTGGTTAAGCACAGATGCCCAGTGCTGTTGTGCCTGTGGGTAGGGTGCACGGGGACAGTGAAGACCAGCAAGAGCTTTCAGGGCTGGCCCCTTCCTTGTGGGAGAAGGAGCCGGACGTTTGCCTTTTCGGAAAGAGGCTGTGCCGAGAGCGAACGCCGTGAGATGCTGAGTCTGTGGGAAAGTACAGATGCCCAGAGCTGTTGTGCCTGTGGGTAGGGTGCACGGGGACAGTGAAGAGCAGCAAGAGCTTTCAGGGCTGGCCCCTTCCTTGTGGGAGAAGGAGCCGGACGTTTGCCTTTTCGGAAAGAGGCTCTGCCCAGAGCGAACGCAGTGAGATGCTGAGTCTGTGGTTAAGCACAGATGCCCAGTGGTGTTGTGACTCTGGATAGGGTGCACGGGGACAGTGAAGACCAGCAAGAGCTTTCAGGGCTGGCCCCTTCCTTGTGGGAGAAGGAGCCGGACGTTTGCCTTTTCGGAAAGAGGCTCTGCCGAGAGCGAACGCAGTGAGATGCTGAGTCTGTGGGAAAGCACAGATGCCCATTGCTGTTGTGCCTGTGGGTAGGGTGCACGGGGCCAGTGAAGACCAGCAAGAGCTTTCAGGGCTGGCCCCTTCCTTGTGGGAGAAGGAGCGGGAGGTTTGCCTTTTCGGAAAGAAGCGCTGCCGAGAGCGAACGCAGTGAGATGCTGAGCCTCTGGGAAAGCACAGATGCCCAGTGCTGTTGTGCCTGTGGGTAGGGTGCACGGGGACAGTGAAGACCAGCAAGAGCTTTCAGGGCTGGCCCCTTCCTTGGGGGGAAGGAGCCGGACGTTTGACTTTTCGGAAAGCAGCTCTGCCGAGAGCGAGTGCCGTGAGATATGCCGTCTGTGGTTAAGCACAGATGCCCAGTGCTGTTGTGCCTGTGGGTAGGGTGCACGGGGACAGTGAAGAGCAGCAAGAGCTTTCAGGGCTGGCCCCTTCCTTGTGGGAGAAGGAGCCGGACGTTTGCCTTTTCGGAAAGAGGCTCTGCCGAGAGCGAACGCCGTGAGATGCTGAGTCTGTGGGAAAGTACAGATGCCCAGAGCTGTTGTGCCTGTGGGTAGGGTGCACGGGGACAGTGAAGACCAGCAAGAGCTTTCAGGGCTGGCCCCTTCCTTGTGGGAGAAGGAGCCGGACGTTTGCCTTTTCGGAAAGAGGCTCTGCCCAGAGCGAACGCAGTGAGATGCTGAGTCTGTGGGAAAGCACAGATGCCCATTGCTGTTGTGCCTGTGGGTAGGGTGCACGGGGCCAGTGAAGACCAGCAAGAGCTTTCAGGGCTGGCCCCTTCCTTGTGGGAGAAGGAGCCGGACGTTTGCCTTTTCGGAAAGAGGCTCAGCCGAGAGCAAACGCAGTGAGCTGCTGAGTCTGTGGTTAAGCACAGATGCCCAGTGCTGTTGTGCCTGTGGGTAGGGTGCACGGGGACAGTGAAGACCAGCAAGAGCTTTCAGGGCTGGCCCCTTCCTTGGGGGGAAGGAGCCGGACGTTTGACTTTTCGGAAAGCAGCTCTGCCGAGAGCGAGTGCCGTGAGATATGCCGTCTGTGGTTAAGCACAGATGCCCAGTGCTGTTGTGCCTGTGGGTAGGGTGCACGGGGACAGTGAAGACCAGCAAGAGCTTTCAGGGCTGGCCCCTTCCTTGTGGGAGAAGGAGCCGGACGTTTGCCTTTTCGGAAAGAGGCTCTGCCGAGAACGAGCGACCTGAGATATGCCGTCTGTGGTTAAGCACAGATGCCCAGTGCTGTTGTGCCTGTGGGTAGGGTGCACGGGGCCAGTGAAGACCAGCAAGAGCTTTCAGGGCTGGCCCCTTCCTTGTGGGAGAAGGAGCCGGACGTTTGCCTTTTCGGAAAGAGGCTCTGCCGCGAGCGAGCGCCGTGAGATATGCCGTCTGTGGTTAAGCACAGATGCCCAGTGCTGTTGTGCCTGTGGGTAGGGTGCACGGGGACAGTGAAGACCAGCAAGAGCTTTCAGGGCTGGCCCCTTCCTTGTGGGAGAAGGAGCCGGACGTTTGCCTTTTCGGAAAGAGGCTCTGCCGAGAACGAGCGACCTGAGATATGCCGTCTGTGGTTAAGCACAGATGCCCAGTGCTGTTGTGCCTGTGGGTAGGGTGCACGGGGACAGTGAAGACCAGCAAGAGCTTTCAGGGCTGGCCCCTTCCTTGTGGGAGAAGGAGCCGGACGTTTGCCTTTTCGGAAAGAGGCTCTGCCGAGAACGAGCGCCCTGAGATATGCCGTCTGTGGTTATGCACAGATGCCCATTGCTGTTGTGCCTGTGGGTAGGGTGCACGGGGACAGTGAAGACCAGCAAGAGCTTTCAGGGCTGGCCCCTTCCTTGTGGGAGAAGGAGCCGGACGTTTGCCTTTTCGGAAAGAGGCTCTGCCGAGAACGAGCGACCTGAGATATGCCGTCTGTGGTTAAGCACAGATGCCCAGTGCTGTTGTGCCTGTGGGTAGGGTGCACGGGGACAGTGAAGACCAGCAAGAGCTTTCAGGGCTGGCCCCTTCCTTGTGGGAGAAGGAGCCGGACGTTTGCCTTTTCGGAAAGAGGCTCTGCCGAGAACGAGCGCCCTGAGATATGCCGTCTGTGGTTATGCACAGATGCCCATTGCTGTTGTGCCTGTGGGTAGGGTGCACGGGGACAGTGAAGACCAGCAAGAGCTTTCAGGGCTGGCCCCTTCCTTGTGGGAGAAGGAGCCGGACGTTTGCCTTTTCGGAAAGAGGCTGTGCCGAGAGCGAACGCCGTGAGATGCTGAGTCTGTGGGAAAGTACAGATGCCCAGAGCTTTTGTGCCTGTGGGTAGGGTGCACGGGGACAGTGAAGAGCAGCAAGAGCTTTCAGGGCTGGCCCCTTCCTTGTGGGAGAAGGAGCCGGACGTTTGCCTTTTCGGAAAGAGGCTCTGCCCAGAGCGAACGCAGTGAGATGCTGAGTCTGTGGTTAAGCACAGACGCCCAGTGCTGTTGTGCCTGTGGGTAGGGTGCACGGGGACAGTGAAGACCAGCAAGAGCTTTCAGGGCTGGCCCCTTCCTTGTGGGAGAAGGAGCCGGACGTTTGCCTTTTCGGAAAGAGGCTCTGCCGAGAGCGAACGCAGTGAGATGCTGAGTCTGTGGGAAAGCACAGATGCCCAGTGCTGTTGTGCCTGTGGGTAGGGTGCACGGGGACAGTGAAGACCAGCAAGAGCTTTCAGGGCTGGCCCCTTCTTTGTGGGAGAAGGAGCCGGACGTTTGCCTTTTCGGAAAGAGGCTCTGCCGAGAACGAGCGCCGTGAGATATGCCGTCTGTGGTTAAGCACAGATGCCCAGTGCTGTTGTGCCTGTGGGTAGGGTGCACGGGGACAGTGAAGACCAGCAAGAGCTTTCAGGGCTGGCCCCTTCCTTGTGGGAGAAGGAGCCGGACGTTTGCCTTTTCGGAAAGAGGCTCTGCCGAGAGCGAACGCAGTGAGATATGCCGTCGGTGGGAAAGCACAGATGCCCATTGCTGTTGTGCCTGTGGATAGGGTGCACGGGGACAAAGAAGACCAGCAAGAGCTTTCAGGGCTGGCCCCTTCCTTGTGGGAGAAGGAGCCGGACGTTTGCCTTTTCGGAAAGAGGCTCAGCCGAGAGCAAAAGCAGTGAGCTGCTGAGTCTGTGGTTAAGCACAGATGCCCAGTGCTGTTGTGCCTGTGGGTAGGGTGCACGGGGACAGTGAAGACCAGCAAGAGTTTTCAGGGCTGGCCCCTTCCTTGTGGGAGAAGGAGCCGGACGTTTGCCTTTTCGGAAAGAGGCTTTGCCGAGAACGATCGCCGTGAGATATGCCGTCTGTGGTTAAGCACAGATGCCCATTGCTGTTGTGCCTGTGGGTAGGGTGCACGGGGACAGTGAAGACCAGCAAGAGCTTTCAGGGCTGGCCCCTTCCTTGGGGGGAAGGAGCCGGACGTCTGCCTTTTCGGAAAGAGGCTCTGCCCAGAGCGAACGCAGTGAGATGCTGAGTCTGTGGTTAAGCACAGATGCCCAGTGCTGTTGTGCCTGTGGGTAGGGTGCACGGGGACAGTGAAGACCAGCAAGAGCTTTCAGGGCTGGCCCCTTCCTTGTGGGAGAAGGAGCCGGACGTTTGCCTTTTCGGAAAGCAGCTCTGCCGATAACGAGTGCCGTGAGATATGCCGTCGGTGGTTAAGCACAGATGCCCAGTGCTGTTGTGCCTGTGGGTAGGGTGCACGGGGCCAGTGAAGTCCAGCAAGAGCTTTCAGGGCTGGCCCCTTCCTTGTGGGAGAAGGAGCCGGACGTTTGCCTTTTCGGAAAGAGGCTCTGCCGAGAGCGAATGCAGTGAGATGCTGAGTCTGTGGGAAAGCACAGATGCCCAGTGCTGTTGTGCCTGTGGGTAGGGTGCACGGGGACAGTGAAGAGCAGCAAGAGCTTTCAGGGCTGGCCCCTTCCTTGTGGGAGAAGGAGCCGGACGTTTGACTTTTCGAAAAGCAGCTCTGCCGAGAGCGAGTGCCATGAGATATGCCGTCTGTGGTTAAGCACAGATGCCCAGTGCTGTTGTGCCTGTGGGTAGGGTGCACGGGGACAGTGAAGAGCAGCAAGAGCTTTCAGGGCTGGCCCCTTCCTTGTGGGAGAAGGAGCCGGACGTTTGCCTTTTCGGAAAGAGGCTCTGCCGCGAGCGAGCGCCGTGAGATATGCCGTCGGTGGTTAAGCACAGATGCCCAGTGCTGTTGTGCCTGTGGGTAGGGTGCACGGGGCCAGTGAAGACCAGCAAGAGCTTTCAGGGCTGGCCCCTTCCTTGTGGGAGAAGGAGCCGGACGTTTGCCTTTTCGGAAAGAGGCTCTGCCGAGAACGAGCGCCGTGAGATATGCCGTCTGTGGTTAAGCACAGATGCCCATTGCTGTTGTGCCTGTGGGTAGGGTGCACGGGGACAGTGAAGAGCAGCAAGAGCTTTCAGGGCTGGCCCCTTCCTTGTGGGAGAAGGAGCCGGACGTTTGCCTTTTCGGAAAGAGGCTCTGCCGAGAAGGAGCGACCTGAGATATGCCGTCTGTGGTTAAGCACAGATGCCCAGAGCTGTTGTGCCTGTGTTTAGGGTGCACGGGGACAGTGAAGACCAGCAAGAGCTTTCAGGGCTGGCCCCTTCCTTGTGGGAGAAGGAGCCGGACGTTTGCCTTTTCGGTAAGAGGCTCTGCCGAGAGCGAACGCAGTGAGATGCTGAGTCTGTGGTTAAGCACAGATGCCCAGTGCTGTTGTGCCTGTGGGTAGGGTGCACGGGGCCAGTGAAGACCAGCAAGAGCTTTCAGGGCTGGCCCCTTCCTTGTGGGAGAAGGAGCCGGACGTTTGCCTTTTCGGAAAGAGGCTCTGCCGAGAGCGAACGCAGTGAGATGCTGAGTCTGTGGTTAAGCACAGATGCCCAGTGGTGTTGTGACTCTGGATAGGGTGCACGGGGACAGTGAAGACCAGCAAGAGTTTTCAGGGCTGGCCCCTTCCTTGTGGGAGAAGGAGCCGGACGTTTGCCTTTTCGGAAAGAGGCTCTGCCGAGAGCGAATGCAGTGAGATGCTGAGTCTGTGGGAAAGCACAGATGCCCAGTGCTGTTGTGCCTGTGGGTAGGGTGCACGGGGACAGTGAAGAGCAGCAAGAGCTTTCAGGGCTGGCCCCTTCCTTGTGGGAGAAGGAGCCGGACGTTTGCCTTTTCGGAAAGAGGCTCTGCCGAGAACGAGCGCAGTGAGATGCTGAGTCTGTGGGAAAGCACAGATGCCCAGTGCTGTTGTGCCTGTGGGTAGGGTGCACGGGGACAAAGAAGACCAGCAAGAGCTTTCAGGGCTGGCCCCTTTCTTGTGGGAGAAGGAGCCGGACGTTTGCCTTTTCGGAAAGAGGCTCTGCCGAGAGCGAACGCAGTGAGATGCTGAGTCTGTGGTTAAGCACAGATGCCCAGTGCTGTTGTGCCTGTGGATAGGGTGCATGGGGACAAAGAAGACCAGCAAGAGCTTTCAGGGCTGGCCCCTTCCTTGTGGGAGAAGGAGCCAGATGTTTGCCTTTTCGGAAAGAGGCTCTGCTGAGAACAAGCGCCGTGAGATATGCCGTCTGTGGTTAAGCACAGATGCCCAGTGCTGTTGTGCCTGTGGGTAGGGTTCACGGGGACAGTGAAGACCAGCAAGAGCTTTCAGGGCTGGCCCCTTCCTTGTGGGAGAAGGAGCCGGACGTTTGCCTTTTCGGAAAGAGGCTCTGCCGAGAGCGAACGCAGTGAGATGCTGAGTCTCTGGGAAAGCACAGATGCCCAGTGCTGTTGTGCCTGTGGGTAGGGTGCACGGGGACAGTGAAGAGCAGCAAGAGCTTTCAGGGCTGGTCCCTTCCTTGTGGGAGAAGGAGCGGGAGGTTTGCCTTTTCGGAAAGAAGCGCTGCCGAGAGCGAACGCAGTGAGATGCTGAGCCTCTGGGAAAGCACAGATGCCCATTGCTGTTGTGCCTGTGGATAGGGTGCACGGGGACAAAGAAGACCAGCAAGAGCTTTCAGGGCTGGCCCCTTCCTTGTGGGAGAAGGAGCCGGACGTTTGCCTTTTCGGAAAGAGGCTCAGCCGAGAGCAAAAGCAGTGAGCTGCTGAGTCTGTGGTTAAGCACAGATGCCCAGTGCTGTTGTGCCTGTGGGTAGGGTGCACGGGGACAGTGAAGACCAGCAAGAGCTTTCAGGGCTGGCCCCTTCCTTGTGGGAGAAGGAGCCGGACGTTTGCCTTTTCGGAAAGAGGCTGTGCCGAGAGCGAACGCCGTGAGATGCTGAGTCTGTGGGAAAGTACAGATGCCCAGAGCTGTTGTGCCTGTGGGTAGGGTGCACGGGGACAGTGAAGAGCAGCAAGAGCTTTCAGGGCTGGCCCCTTCCTTGGGGGGAAGGAGCCGGACGTTTGCCTTTTCGGAAAGAGGCTCTGCCCAGAGCGAACGCAGTGAGATGCTGAGTCTGTGGTTAAGCACAGATGCCCAGTGGTGTTGTGACTCTGGATAGGGTGCACGGGGACAGTGAAGACCAGCAAGAGCTTTCAGGGCTGGCCCCTTCCTTGTGGGAGAAGGAGCCAGACGTTTGCCTTTTCGGAAAGCAGCTCTGCCGATAACGAGTGCCGTGAGATATGCCGTCGGTGGTTAAGCACAGATGCCCAGTGCTGTTGTGCCTGTGGGTAGGGTGCACGGAGACAGTGAAGACCAGCAAGAGCTTTCAGGGCTGGCCCCTTCCTTGTGGGAGAAGGAGCCGGACGTTTGCCTTTTCGGAAAGAGGCTCTGCCGAGAGCGAACGCAGTGAGATGCTGAGTCTGTGGGAAAGCACAGATGCCCAGTGCTGTTGTGCCTGTGGGTAGGGTGCACGGGGACAGTGAAGACCAGCAAGAGCTTTCAGGGCTGGCCCCTTCCTTGTGGGAGAAGGAGCCGGACGTTTGACTTTTCGAAAAGCAGCTCTGCCGCGAGCGAGTGCCGTGAGATATGCCGTCTGTGGTTAAGCACAGATGCCCAGTGCTGTTGTGCCTGTGGGTAGGGTGCACGGGGCCAGTGAAGACCAGCAAGAGCTTTCAGGGCTGGCCCCTTCCTTGTGGGAGAAGGAGCCGGACGTTTGCCTTTTCGGAAAGAGGCTCTGCCGCGAGCGAGCGCCGTGAGATATGCCGTCTGTGGTTAAGCACAGATGCCCAGTGCTGTTGTGCCTGTGGGTAGGGTGCACGGGGACAGTGAAGAGCAGCAAGAGCTTTCAGGGCTGGCCCCTTCCTTGTGGGAGAAGGAGCCGGACGTTTGCCTTTTCGGAAAGAGGCTCTGCCGAGAACGAGCGACCTGAGATATGCCGTCTGTGGTTAAGCACAGATGCCCAGTGCTGTTGTGCCTGTGGGTAGGGTGCACGGGGACAGTGAAGACCAGCAAGAGCTTTCAGGGCTGGCCCCTTCCTTGTGGGAGAAGGAGCCGGACGTTTGCCTTTTCGGAAAGAGGCTGTGCCGAGAGCGAACGCCGTGAGATGCTGAGTCTGTGGGAAAGTACAGATGCCCAGAGCTGTTGTGCCTGTGGGTAGGGTGCACGGGGACAGTGAAGAGCAGCAAGAGCTTTCAGGGCTGGCCCCTTCCTTGTGGGAGAAGGAGCCGGACGTTTGCCTTTTCGGAAAGAGGCTCTGCCCAGAGCGAACGCAGTGAGATGCTGAGTCTGTGGTTAAGCACAGATGCCCAGTGGTGTTGTGACTCTGGATAGGGTGCACGGGGACAGTGAAGACCAGCAAGAGCTTTCAGGGCTGGCCCCTTCCTTGTGGGAGAAGGAGCCGGACGTTTGCCTTTTCGGAAAGAGGCTCTGCCGAGAGCGAACGCAGTGAGATGCTGAGTCTGTGGGAAAGCACAGATGCCCATTGCTGTTGTGCCTGTGGGTAGGGTGCACGGGGCCAGTGAAGACCAGCAAGAGCTTTCAGGGCTGGCCCCTTCCTTGTGGGAGAAGGAGCGGGAGGTTTGCCTTTTCGGAAAGAAGCGCTGCCGAGAGCGAACGCAGTGAGATGCTGAGCCTCTGGGAAAGCACAGATGCCCAGTGCTGTTGTGCCTGTGGGTAGGGTGCACGGGGACAGTGAAGACCAGCAAGAGCTTTCAGGGCTGGCCCCTTCCTTGGGGGGAAGGAGCCGGACGTTTGACTTTTCGGAAAGCAGCTCTGCCGAGAGCGAGTGCCGTGAGATATGCCGTCTGTGGTTAAGCACAGATGCCCAGTGCTGTTGTGCCTGTGGGTAGGGTGCACGGGGACAGTGAAGAGCAGCAAGAGCTTTCAGGGCTGGCCCCTTCCTTGTGGGAGAAGGAGCCGGACGTTTGCCTTTTCGGAAAGAGGCTCTGCCGAGAGCGAACGCCGTGAGATGCTGAGTCTGTGGGAAAGTACAGATGCCCAGAGCTGTTGTGCCTGTGGGTAGGGTGCACGGGGACAGTGAAGACCAGCAAGAGCTTTCAGGGCTGGCCCCTTCCTTGTGGGAGAAGGAGCCGGACGTTTGCCTTTTCGGAAAGAGGCTCTGCCCAGAGCGAACGCAGTGAGATGCTGAGTCTGTGGGAAAGCACAGATGCCCATTGCTGTTGTGCCTGTGGGTAGGGTGCACGGGGCCAGTGAAGACCAGCAAGAGCTTTCAGGGCTGGCCCCTTCCTTGTGGGAGAAGGAGCCGGACGTTTGCCTTTTCGGAAAGAGGCTCAGCCGAGAGCAAACGCAGTGAGCTGCTGAGTCTGTGGTTAAGCACAGATGCCCAGTGCTGTTGTGCCTGTGGGTAGGGTGCACGGGGACAGTGAAGACCAGCAAGAGCTTTCAGGGCTGGCCCCTTCCTTGGGGGGAAGGAGCCGGACGTTTGACTTTTCGGAAAGCAGCTCTGCCGAGAGCGAGTGCCGTGAGATATGCCGTCTGTGGTTAAGCACAGATGCCCAGTGCTGTTGTGCCTGTGGGTAGGGTGCACGGGGACAGTGAAGACCAGCAAGAGCTTTCAGGGCTGGCCCCTTCCTTGTGGGAGAAGGAGCCGGACGTTTGCCTTTTCGGAAAGAGGCTCTGCCGAGAACGAGCGACCTGAGATATGCCGTCTGTGGTTAAGCACAGATGCCCAGTGCTGTTGTGCCTGTGGGTAGGGTGCACGGGGCCAGTGAAGACCAGCAAGAGCTTTCAGGGCTGGCCCCTTCCTTGTGGGAGAAGGAGCCGGACGTTTGCCTTTTCGGAAAGAGGCTCTGCCGCGAGCGAGCGCCGTGAGATATGCCGTCTGTGGTTAAGCACAGATGCCCAGTGCTGTTGTGCCTGTGGGTAGGGTGCACGGGGACAGTGAAGACCAGCAAGAGCTTTCAGGGCTGGCCCCTTCCTTGTGGGAGAAGGAGCCGGACGTTTGCCTTTTCGGAAAGAGGCTCTGCCGAGAACGAGCGACCTGAGATATGCCGTCTGTGGTTAAGCACAGATGCCCAGTGCTGTTGTGCCTGTGGGTAGGGTGCACGGGGACAGTGAAGACCAGCAAGAGCTTTCAGGGCTGGCCCCTTCCTTGTGGGAGAAGGAGCCGGACGTTTGCCTTTTCGGAAAGAGGCTCTGCCGAGAACGAGCGCCCTGAGATATGCCGTCTGTGGTTATGCACAGATGCCCATTGCTGTTGTGCCTGTGGGTAGGGTGCACGGGGACAGTGAAGACCAGCAAGAGCTTTCAGGGCTGGCCCCTTCCTTGTGGGAGAAGGAGCCGGACGTTTGCCTTTTCGGAAAGAGGCTCTGCCGAGAACGAGCGACCTGAGATATGCCGTCTGTGGTTAAGCACAGATGCCCAGTGCTGTTGTGCCTGTGGGTAGGGTGCACGGGGACAGTGAAGACCAGCAAGAGCTTTCAGGGCTGGCCCCTTCCTTGTGGGAGAAGGAGCCGGACGTTTGCCTTTTCGGAAAGAGGCTCTGCCGAGAACGAGCGCCCTGAGATATGCCGTCTGTGGTTATGCACAGATGCCCATTGCTGTTGTGCCTGTGGGTAGGGTGCACGGGGACAGTGAAGACCAGCAAGAGCTTTCAGGGCTGGCCCCTTCCTTGTGGGAGAAGGAGCCGGACGTTTGCCTTTTCGGAAAGAGGCTGTGCCGAGAGCGAACGCCGTGAGATGCTGAGTCTGTGGGAAAGTACAGATGCCCAGAGCTTTTGTGCCTGTGGGTAGGGTGCACGGGGACAGTGAAGAGCAGCAAGAGCTTTCAGGGCTGGCCCCTTCCTTGTGGGAGAAGGAGCCGGACGTTTGCCTTTTCGGAAAGAGGCTCTGCCCAGAGCGAACGCAGTGAGATGCTGAGTCTGTGGTTAAGCACAGACGCCCAGTGCTGTTGTGCCTGTGGGTAGGGTGCACGGGGACAGTGAAGACCAGCAAGAGCTTTCAGGGCTGGCCCCTTCCTTGTGGGAGAAGGAGCCGGACGTTTGCCTTTTCGGAAAGAGGCTCTGCCGAGAGCGAACGCAGTGAGATGCTGAGTCTGTGGGAAAGCACAGATGCCCAGTGCTGTTGTGCCTGTGGGTAGGGTGCACGGGGACAGTGAAGACCAGCAAGAGCTTTCAGGGCTGGCCCCTTCTTTGTGGGAGAAGGAGCCGGACGTTTGCCTTTTCGGAAAGAGGCTCTGCCGAGAACGAGCGCCGTGAGATATGCCGTCTGTGGTTAAGCACAGATGCCCAGTGCTGTTGTGCCTGTGGGTAGGGTGCACGGGGACAGTGAAGACCAGCAAGAGCTTTCAGGGCTGGCCCCTTCCTTGTGGGAGAAGGAGCCGGACGTTTGCCTTTTCGGAAAGAGGCTCTGCCGAGAGCGAACGCAGTGAGATATGCCGTCGGTGGGAAAGCACAGATGCCCATTGCTGTTGTGCCTGTGGATAGGGTGCACGGGGACAAAGAAGACCAGCAAGAGCTTTCAGGGCTGGCCCCTTCCTTGTGGGAGAAGGAGCCGGACGTTTGCCTTTTCGGAAAGAGGCTCAGCCGAGAGCAAAAGCAGTGAGCTGCTGAGTCTGTGGTTAAGCACAGATGCCCAGTGCTGTTGTGCCTGTGGGTAGGGTGCACGGGGACAGTGAAGACCAGCAAGAGTTTTCAGGGCTGGCCCCTTCCTTGTGGGAGAAGGAGCCGGACGTTTGCCTTTTCGGAAAGAGGCTTTGCCGAGAACGATCGCCGTGAGATATGCCGTCTGTGGTTAAGCACAGATGCCCATTGCTGTTGTGCCTGTGGGTAGGGTGCACGGGGACAGTGAAGACCAGCAAGAGCTTTCAGGGCTGGCCCCTTCCTTGGGGGGAAGGAGCCGGACGTCTGCCTTTTCGGAAAGAGGCTCTGCCCAGAGCGAACGCAGTGAGATGCTGAGTCTGTGGTTAAGCACAGATGCCCAGTGCTGTTGTGCCTGTGGGTAGGGTGCACGGGGACAGTGAAGACCAGCAAGAGCTTTCAGGGCTGGCCCCTTCCTTGTGGGAGAAGGAGCCGGACGTTTGCCTTTTCGGAAAGCAGCTCTGCCGATAACGAGTGCCGTGAGATATGCCGTCGGTGGTTAAGCACAGATGCCCAGTGCTGTTGTGCCTGTGGGTAGGGTGCACGGGGCCAGTGAAGTCCAGCAAGAGCTTTCAGGGCTGGCCCCTTCCTTGTGGGAGAAGGAGCCGGACGTTTGCCTTTTCGGAAAGAGGCTCTGCCGAGAGCGAATGCAGTGAGATGCTGAGTCTGTGGGAAAGCACAGATGCCCAGTGCTGTTGTGCCTGTGGGTAGGGTGCACGGGGACAGTGAAGAGCAGCAAGAGCTTTCAGGGCTGGCCCCTTCCTTGTGGGAGAAGGAGCCGGACGTTTGACTTTTCGAAAAGCAGCTCTGCCGAGAGCGAGTGCCATGAGATATGCCGTCTGTGGTTAAGCACAGATGCCCAGTGCTGTTGTGCCTGTGGGTAGGGTGCACGGGGACAGTGAAGAGCAGCAAGAGCTTTCAGGGCTGGCCCCTTCCTTGTGGGAGAAGGAGCCGGACGTTTGCCTTTTCGGAAAGAGGCTCTGCCGCGAGCGAGCGCCGTGAGATATGCCGTCGGTGGTTAAGCACAGATGCCCAGTGCTGTTGTGCCTGTGGGTAGGGTGCACGGGGCCAGTGAAGACCAGCAAGAGCTTTCAGGGCTGGCCCCTTCCTTGTGGGAGAAGGAGCCGGACGTTTGCCTTTTCGGAAAGAGGCTCTGCCGAGAACGAGCGCCGTGAGATATGCCGTCTGTGGTTAAGCACAGATGCCCATTGCTGTTGTGCCTGTGGGTAGGGTGCACGGGGACAGTGAAGAGCAGCAAGAGCTTTCAGGGCTGGCCCCTTCCTTGTGGGAGAAGGAGCCGGACGTTTGCCTTTTCGGAAAGAGGCTCTGCCGAGAAGGAGCGACCTGAGATATGCCGTCTGTGGTTAAGCACAGATGCCCAGAGCTGTTGTGCCTGTGTTTAGGGTGCACGGGGACAGTGAAGACCAGCAAGAGCTTTCAGGGCTGGCCCCTTCCTTGTGGGAGAAGGAGCCGGACGTTTGCCTTTTCGGTAAGAGGCTCTGCCGAGAGCGAACGCAGTGAGATGCTGAGTCTGTGGTTAAGCACAGATGCCCAGTGCTGTTGTGCCTGTGGGTAGGGTGCACGGGGCCAGTGAAGACCAGCAAGAGCTTTCAGGGCTGGCCCCTTCCTTGTGGGAGAAGGAGCCGGACGTTTGCCTTTTCGGAAAGAGGCTCTGCCGAGAGCGAACGCAGTGAGATGCTGAGTCTGTGGTTAAGCACAGATGCCCAGTGGTGTTGTGACTCTGGATAGGGTGCACGGGGACAGTGAAGACCAGCAAGAGTTTTCAGGGCTGGCCCCTTCCTTGTGGGAGAAGGAGCCGGACGTTTGCCTTTTCGGAAAGAGGCTCTGCCGAGAGCGAATGCAGTGAGATGCTGAGTCTGTGGGAAAGCACAGATGCCCAGTGCTGTTGTGCCTGTGGGTAGGGTGCACGGGGACAGTGAAGAGCAGCAAGAGCTTTCAGGGCTGGCCCCTTCCTTGTGGGAGAAGGAGCCGGACGTTTGCCTTTTCGGAAAGAGGCTCTGCCGAGAACGAGCGCAGTGAGATGCTGAGTCTGTGGGAAAGCACAGATGCCCAGTGCTGTTGTGCCTGTGGGTAGGGTGCACGGGGACAAAGAAGACCAGCAAGAGCTTTCAGGGCTGGCCCCTTTCTTGTGGGAGAAGGAGCCGGACGTTTGCCTTTTCGGAAAGAGGCTCTGCCGAGAGCGAACGCAGTGAGATGCTGAGTCTGTGGTTAAGCACAGATGCCCAGTGCTGTTGTGCCTGTGGATAGGGTGCATGGGGACAAAGAAGACCAGCAAGAGCTTTCAGGGCTGGCCCCTTCCTTGTGGGAGAAGGAGCCAGATGTTTGCCTTTTCGGAAAGAGGCTCTGCTGAGAACAAGCGCCGTGAGATATGCCGTCTGTGGTTAAGCACAGATGCCCAGTGCTGTTGTGCCTGTGGGTAGGGTTCACGGGGACAGTGAAGACCAGCAAGAGCTTTCAGGGCTGGCCCCTTCCTTGTGGGAGAAGGAGCCGGACGTTTGCCTTTTCGGAAAGAGGCTCTGCCGAGAGCGAACGCAGTGAGATGCTGAGTCTCTGGGAAAGCACAGATGCCCAGTGCTGTTGTGCCTGTGGGTAGGGTGCACGGGGACAGTGAAGAGCAGCAAGAGCTTTCAGGGCTGGTCCCTTCCTTGTGGGAGAAGGAGCGGGAGGTTTGCCTTTTCGGAAAGAAGCGCTGCCGAGAGCGAACGCAGTGAGATGCTGAGCCTCTGGGAAAGCACAGATGCCCAGTGCTGTTGTGCCTGTGGATAGGGTGCACGGGGACAGTGAAGACCAGCAAGTGCTTTCAGGGCTGGCCCCTTCCTTGTGGGAGAAGGAGCCGGACGTTTGCCTTTTCGGAAAGAGGCTCTGCTGAGAGCGAACGCAGTGAGATGCTGAGTTTCTGGGAAAGCACAGATGCCCATTGCTGTTGTGCCTGTGGATATGGTGCACGGGGACAGTGAAGACCAGCAAGAGCTTTCAGGGCTGGCCCCTTCATTGTGGGAGAAGGAGCCGGACGTTTGCCTTTTCGGAAAGAGTCTCTGCCGAGAGCGAACGCAGTGAGATGCTGAGTCTCTGGGAAAGCACAGATGCCCATTGCTGTTGTGCCTGTGGGTAGGGTGCACGGGGCCAGTGAAGAGCAGCAAGAGCTTTCAGGGCTGGCCCCTTCCTTGTGGGAGAAGGAGCCGGACGTTAGCCTTTTCGGAAAGAGGCTCTGCCGAGAACGAGCGCCGTGAGATACGCCGTCGGTGGTTAAGCACAGATGCCCATTGCTGTTGTGCCTGTGTTTAGGGTGCACGGGGACAGTGAAGACCAGCAAGAGCTTTCAGGGCTGGCCCCTTCCTTGTGGGAGAAGGAGCCGGACGTTTGCCTTTTCGGAAAGAGGCTCTGCCGAGAACGAGCGCCGTGAGATATAACATGTGTGGTTATGCACGTATGCCCATTGCTGTTGTGCCTGTGGGTAGGGTGCACGGGGACAGTGAATACCAGCAAGTGCTTTCAGGGCTGGCCCCTTCCTTGTGGGAGAAGGAGCCGGACGTTTGCCTTTTCGGAAAGAGGCTCTGCCGAGAGTGAACGCAGTGAGATGCTGAGTCTGTGGGAAAGCACAGATGCCCAGTGCTGTTGTGCCTGTGGGTAGGGTGCACGGGGACAGTGAAGACCAGCAAGAGCTTTCAGGGCTGGCCCCTTCCTTGGGGGGAAGGAGCCGGACGTTTGCCTTTTCGGAAAGAGGCTCTGCCCAGAGCGAACGCAGTGAGATGCTGAGTCTGTGGTTAAGCACAGATGCCCAGTGGTGTTGTGACTCTGGATAGGGTGCACGGGGACAGTGAAGACCAGCAAGAGCTTTCAGGGCTGGCCCCTTCCTTGTGGGAGAAGGAGCCGGATGTTTGCCTTTTCGGAAAGAGGCTCTGCCGAGAACGAGCGCCGTGAGATATGCCGTCTGTGGTTAAGCACAGATGCCCAGTGCTGTTGTGCCTGTGGGTAGGGTGCACGGGGACAGTGAAGAGCAGCAAGAGCTTTCAGGGCTGGCCCCTTCCTTGTGGGAGAAGGAGCCGGACATTTGCCTTTTCGGAAAGCAGCTCTGCCGATAACGAGTGCCGTGAGATATGCCGTCGGTGGTTAAGCACAGATGCCCAGTGCTGTTGTGCCTGTGGGTAGGGTGCACGGAGACAGTGAAGTCCAGCAAGAGCTTTCAGCGCTGGCCCCTTCCTTGTGGGAGAAGGAGCCGGACGTTTGCCTTTTCGGAAAGAGGCTCTGCCGAGAGCGAACGCAGTGAGCTGCTGAGTCTGTGGTTAAGCACAGATGCCCAGTGCTGTTGTGCCTGTGGGTAGGGTGCACGGGGACAGTGAAGACCAGCAAGTGGTTTCAGGGCTGGCCCCTTCCTTGTGGGAGAAGGAGCCGGACGTTTGCCTTTTCGGAAAGAGGCTCTGCCGAGAGCGAACGCAGTGAGATATGCCGTCGGTGGGAAAGCACAGATGCCCATTGCTGTTGTGCCTGTGGATAGGGTGCACGGGGACAGTGAAGACCAGCAAGAGCTTTCAGGGCTGGCCCCTTCATTGTGGGAGAAGGAGCCGGACGTTTGCCTTTTCGGAAAGAGGCTCAGCCGAGAGCAAAAGCAGTGAGCTGCTGAGTCTGTGGTTAAGCACAGATGCCCAGTGCTGTTGTGCCTGTGGGTAGGGTGCACGGGGACAGTGAAGACCAGCAAGAGTTTTCAGGGCTGGCCCCTTCCTTGTGGGAGAAGGAGCCGGACGTTTGCCTTTTCGGAAAGAGGCTTTGCCGAGAACGATCGCCGTGAGATATGCCGTCTGTGGTTAAGCACAGATGCCCATTGCTGTTGTGCCTGTGGGTAGGGTGCACGGGGACAGTGAAGACCAGCAAGAGCTTTCAGGGCTGGCCCCTTCCTTGGGGGGAAGGAGCCGGACGTCTGCCTTTTCGGAAAGAGGCTCTGCCGAGAGCGAATGCAGTGAGATGCTGAGTCTGTGGGAAAGCACAGATGCCCAGTGCTGTTGTGCCTGTGGGTAGGGTGCACGGGGACAGTGAAGAGCAGCAAGAGCTTTCAGGGCTGGCCCCTTCCTTGTGGGAGAAGGAGCCGGACGTTTGACTTTTCGAAAAGCAGCTCTGCCGAGAGCGAGTGCCATGAGATATGCCGTCTGTGGTTAAGCACAGATGCCCAGTGCTGTTGTGCCTGTGGGTAGGGTGCACGGGGACAGTGAAGAGCAGCAAGAGCTTTCAGGGCTGGCCCCTTCCTTGTGGGAGAAGGAGCCGGACGTTTGCCTTTTCGGAAAGAGGCTCTGCCGCGAGCGAGCGCCGTGAGATATGCCGTCGGTGGTTAAGCACAGATGCCCAGTGCTGTTGTGCCTGTGGGTAGGGTGCACGGGGCCAGTGAAGACCAGCAAGAGCTTTCAGGGCTGGCCCCTTCCTTGTGGGAGAAGGAGCCGGATGTTTGCCTTTTCGGAAAGAGGCTCTGCCGAGAACGAGCGCCCTGAGATATGCCGTCTGTGGTTAAGCACAGATGCCCAGTGCTGTTGTGCCTGTGGGTAGGGTGCACGGGGACAGTGAAGACCAGCAAGAGCTTTCAGGGCTGGCCCCTTCCTTGTGGGAGAAGGAGCCGGACGTTTGCCTTTTCGGAAAGAGGCTCTGCCGAGAAGGAGCGACCTGAGATATGCCGTCTGTGGTTAAGCACAGATGCCCAGAGCTGTTGTGCCTGTGTTTAGGGTGCACGGGGACAGTGAAGACCAGCAAGAGCTTTCAGGGCTGGCCCCTTCCTTGTGGGAGAAGGAGCCGGACGTTTGCCTTTTCGGTAAGAGGCTCTGCCGAGAGCGAACGCAGTGAGATGCTGAGTCTGTGGTTAAGCACAGATGCCCAGTGCTGTTGTGCCTGTGGGTAGGGTGCACGGGGCCAGTGAAGACCAGCAAGAGCTTTCAGGGCTGGCCCCTTCCTTGTGGGAGAAGGAGCCGGACGTTTGCCTTTTCGGAAAGAGGCTCTGCCGAGAACGATCGCAGTGAGATGCTGAGTCTGTGGTTAAGCACAGATGCCCAGTGGTGTTGTGACTCTGGATAGGGTGCACGGGGACAGTGAAGACCAGCAAGAGTTTTCAGGGCTGGCCCCTTCCTTGTGGGAGAAGGAGCCGTACGTTTGCCTTTTCGGAAAGAGGCTCTGCCGAGAGCGAATGCAGTGAGATGCTGAGTCTGTGGGAAAGCACAGATGCCCAGTGCTGTTGTGCCTGTGGGTAGGGTGCACGGGGACAGTGAAGAGCAGCAAGATCTTTCAGGGCTGGCCCCTTCCTTGTGGGAGAAGGAGCCGGACGTTTGCCTGTTCGGAAAGAGGCTCTGCCGAGAACGAGCGCAGTGAGATGCTGAGTCTGTGGGAAAGCACAGATGCCCATTGCTGTTGTGCCTGTGGGTAGGGTGCACGGGGACAGTGAAGAGCAGCAAGAGCTTTCAGGGCTGGCCCCTTCCTTGTGGGAGAAGGAGCCGGACGTTTGCCTTTTCGGAAAGAGGCTCTGCCGAGAGCGAACGCAGTGAGATGCTGAGTCTGTGGTTAAGCACAGATGCCCAGTGCTGTTGTGCCTGTGGATAGGGTGCATGGGGACAAAGAAGACCAGCAAGAGCTTTCAGGGCTGGCCCCTTCCTTGTGGGAGAAGGAGCCAGATGTTTGCCTTTTCGGAAAGAGGCTCTGCTGAGAACAAGCGCCGTGAGATATGCCGTCTGTGGTTAAGCACAGATGCCCAGTGCTGTTGTGCCTGTGGGTAGGGTTCACGGGGACAGTGAAGACCAGCAAGAGCTTTCAGGGCTGGCCCCTTCCTTGTGGGAGAAGGAGCCGGACGTTTGCCTTTTCGGAAAGAGGCTCTGCCGAGAGCGAACGCAGTGAGATGCTGAGTCTCTGGGAAAGCACAGATGCCCAGTGCTGTTGTGCCTGTGGGTAGGGTGCACGGGGACAGTGAAGAGCAGCAAGAGCTTTCAGGGCTGGTCCCTTCCTTGTGGGAGAAGGAGCGGGAGGTTTGCCTTTTCGGAAAGAAGCGCTGCCGAGAGCGAACGCAGTGAGATGCTGAGCCTCTGGGAAAGCACAGATGCCCAGTGCTGTTGTGCCTGTGGATAGGGTGCACGGGGACAGTGAAGACCAGCAAGTGCTTTCAGGGCTGGCCCCTTCCTTGTGGGAGAAGGAGCCGGACGTTTGCCTTTCCGGAAAGAGGCTCTGCTGAGAGCGAACGCAGTGAGATGCTGAGTTTCTGGGAAAGCACAGATGCCCATTGCTGTTGTGCCTGTGGATATGGTGCACGGGGACAGTGAAGACCAGCAAGAGCTTTCAGGGCTGGCCCCTTCCTTGTGGGAGAAGGAGCCGGACGTTTGCCTTTTCGGAAAGAGTCTCTGCCGAGAGCGAACGCAGTGAGATGCTGAGTCTCTGGGAAAGCACAGATGCCCATTGCTGTTGTGCCTGTGGGTAGGGTGCACGGGGACAGTGAAGAGCAGCAAGAGCTTTCAGGGCTGGCCCCTTCCTTGTGGGAGAAGGAGCCGGACGTTAGCCTTTTCGGAAAGAGGCTCTGCCGAGAACGAGCGCCGTGAGATACGCCGTCGGTGGTTAAGCACAGATGCCCATTGCTGTTGTGCCTGTGGGTAGGGTGCACGGGGACAGTGAAGACCAGCAAGAGCTTTCAGGGCTGGCCCCTTTCTTGTGGGAGAAGGAGCCGGACGTTTGCCTTTTCGGAAAGAGGCTCAGCTGAGAGCAAACGCAGTGAGCTGCTGAGTCTGTGGGAAAGCACAGATGCCCAGTGCTGTTGTGCCTGTGGGTAGGGTGCACGGGGACAGTGAAGACCAGCAAGAGTTTTCAGGGCTGGCCCCTTCCTTGTGGGAGAAGGAGCCGGACGTTTGCCTTTTTGGAAAGAGGCTTTGCCGAGAACAAGCGCCGTGAGATATGCCGTCTGTGGTTAAGCACAGATGCCCATTGCTGTTGTGCCTGTGGGTAGGGTGCATGGGTACAGTGAAGACCAGCAAGAGCTTTCAGGGCTGGCCCCTTCCTTGTGGGAGAAGGAGCCGGACGTTTGCCTTTTCGGAAAGAGGCTCTGCCAAGAGCGAACGCAGTGAGATGCTGAGTCTGTGGTTAAGCACAGATGTCCAGAGCTGTTGTGCCTGTGTTTAGGGTGCACGGGGACAGTGAAGACCAGCAAGAGCTTTCAGGGCTGGCCCCTTCCTTGTGGGAGAAGGAGCCGGACGTTTGCCTTTTCGGAAAGAGGCTCTGCCGAGAACGAGCGCCGTGAGATATAACATGTGTGGTTATGCACGTATGCCCATTGCTGTTGTGCCTGTGGGTAGGGTGCACGGGGACAGTGAATACCAGCAAGTGCTTTCAGGGCTGGCCCCTTCCTTGTGGGAGAAGGAGCCGGACGTTTGCCTTTTCGGAAAGAGGCTCTGCCGAGAGTGAACGCAGTGAGATGCTGAGTCTGTGGGAAAGCACAGATGCCCAGTGCTGTTGTGCCTGTGGGTAGGGTGCACGGGGACAGTGAAGACCAGCAAGAGATTTCAGGGCTGGCCCCTTCCTTGTGGGAGAAGGAGCCGGACGTTTGCCTTTTCGGAAAGAGGCTCTGCTGAGAGCGAACGCAGTGAGATGCTGAATCTCTGGGAAAGCACAGATGCCCAGTGCTGTTGTGCCTGTGGGTAGGGTGCACGGGGACAGTGAAGACCAGCAAGAGCTTTCAGGGTTGGCACCTTCCTTGTGGGAGAAGGAGCCGGACGTTTGCCTTTTCGGAAAGAGGCTCTGCTGAGAGCGAACGCAGTGAGATGCTGAGTCTCTGGGAAAGCACAGATGCCCATTGCTGTTGTGCCTGTGGATATGGTGCACGGGGACAGTGAAGACCAGCAAGAGCTTCCAGGGCTGGCCCCTTCCTTGTGGGAGAAGGAGCCGGACGTTTGCCTTTTCGGAAAGAGGCTCTGCCGAGAGCGAACGCAGTGAGATGCTGAGCCTCTGGGAAAGCACAGATGCCCATTGCTGTTGTGCCTGTGGGTAGGGTGCACGGGGACAGTGAAGAGCAGCAAGAGCTTTCAGGGCTGGCCCCTTCCTTGTGGGAGAAGGAGCCGGACGTTTGCCTTTTCGGAAAGAGGCTCTGCCGAGAGCGAACGCAGTGAGATGCTGAGTCTGTGGTTAAGCACAGATGCCCAGTGCTGTTGTGCCTGTGGATAGGGTGCATGGGGACAAAGAAGACCAGCAAGAGCTTTCAGGGCTGGCCCCTTCCTTGTGGGAGAAGGAGCCAGATGTTTGCCTTTTCGGAAAGAGGCTCTGCTGAGAACAAGCGCCGTGAGATATGCCGTCTGTGGTTAAGCACAGATGCCCAGTGCTGTTGTGCCTGTGGGTAGGGTTCACGGGGACAGTGAAGACCAGCAAGAGCTTTCAGGGCTGGCCCCTTCCTTGTGGGAGAAGGAGCCGGACGTTTGCCTTTTCGGAAAGAGGCTCTGCCGAGAGCGAACGCAGTGAGATGCTGAGTCTCTGGGAAAGCACAGATGCCCAGTGCTGTTGTGCCTGTGGGTAGGGTGCACGGGGACAGTGAAGAGCAGCAAGAGCTTTCAGGGCTGGTCCCTTCCTTGTGGGAGAAGGAGCGGGAGGTTTGCCTTTTCGGAAAGAAGCGCTGCCGAGAGCGAACGCAGTGAGATGCTGAGCCTCTGGGAAAGCACAGATGCCCAGTGCTGTTGTGCCTGTGGGTAGGGTGCACGGGGACAGTGAAGACCAGCAAGTGCTTTCAGGGCTGGCCCCTTCCTTGTGGGAGAAGGAGCCGGACGTTTGCCTTTCCGGAAAGAGGCTCTGCTGAGAGCGAACGCAGTGAGATGCTGAGTTTCTGGGAAAGCACAGATGCCCATTGCTGTTGTGCCTGTGGATATGGTGCACGGGGACAGTGAAGACCAGCAAGAGCTTTCAGGGCTGGCCCCTTCATTGTGGGAGAAGGAGCCGGACGTTTGCCTTTTCGGAAAGAGTCTCTGCCGAGAGCGAACGCAGTGAGATGCTGAGTCTCTGGGAAAGCACAGATGCCCATTGCTGTTGTGCCTGTGGGTAGGGTGCACGGGGACAGTGAAGAGCAGCAAGAGCTTTCAGGGCTGGCCCCTTCCTTGTGGGAGAAGGAGCCGGACGTTAGCCTTTTCGGAAAGAGGCTCTGCCGAGAACGAGCGCCGTGAGATACGCCGTCGGTGGTTAAGCACAGATGCCCATTGCTGTTGTGCCTGTGGGTAGGGTGCACGGGGACAGTGAAGACCAGCAAGAGCTTTCAGGGCTGGCCCCTTTCTTGTGGGAGAAGGAGCCGGACGTTTGCCTTTTCGGAAAGAGGCTCAGCTGAGAGCAAACGCAGTGAGCTGCTGAGTCTGTGGGAAAGCACAGATGCCCAGTGCTGTTGTGCCTGTGGGTAGGGTGCATGGGTACAGTGAAGACCAGCAAGAGTTTTCAGGGCTGGCCCCTTCCTTGTGGGAGAAGGAGCCGGACGTTTGCCTTTTTGGAAAGAGGCTTTGCCAAGAACAAGCGCCGTGAGATATGCCGTCTGTGGTTAAGCACAGATGCCCATTGCTGTTGTGCCTGTGGGTAGGGTGCATGGGTACAGTGAAGACCAGCAAGAGCTTTAAGGGCTGGCCCCTTCCTTGTGGGAGAAGGAGCCGGACGTTTGCCTTTTCGGAAAGAGGCTCTGCCAAGAGCGAACGCAGTGAGATGCTGAGTCTGTGGTTAAGCACAGATGTCCAGAGCTGTTGTGCCTGTGTTTAGGGTGCACGGGGACAGTGAAGACCAGCAAGAGCTTTCAGGGCTGGCCCCTTCCTTGTGGGAGAAGGAGCCGGACGTTTGCCTTTTCGGAAAGAGGCTCTGCCGAGAACGAGCGCCGTGAGATATAACATGTGTGGTTATGCACGTATGCCCATTGCTGTTGTGCCTGTGGGTAGGGTGCACGGGGACAGTGAATACCAGCAAGTGCTTTCAGGGCTGGCCCCTTCCTTGTGGGAGAAGGAGCCGGACGTTTGCCTTTTCGGAAAGAGGCTCTGCCGAGAGTGAACGCAGTGAGATGCTGAGTCTGTGGGAAAGCACAGATGCCCAGTGCTGTTGTGCCTGTGGGTAGGGTGCACGGGGACAGTGAAGACCAGCAAGAGATTTCAGGGCTGGCCCCTTCCTTGTGGGAGAAGGAGCCGGACGTTTGCCTTTTCGGAAAGAGGCTCTGCTGAGAGCGAACGCAGTGAGATGCTGAATCTGTGGGAAAGCACAGATGCCCATTGCTGTTGTGCCTGTGGGTAGGGTGCACGGGGACAGTGAAGACCAGCAAGAGCTTTCAGGGTTGGCACCTTCCTTGTGGGAGAAGGAGCCGGACGTTTGCCTTTTCGGAAAGAGGCTCTGCTGAGAGCGAACGCAGTGAGATGCTGAGTCTCTGGGAAAGCACAGATGCCCATTGCTGTTGTGCCTGTGGATATGGTGCACGGGGACAGTGAAGACCAGCAAGAGCTTCCAGGGCTGGCCCCTTCCTTGTGGGAGAAGGAGCCGGACGTTTGCCTTTTCGGAAAGAGGCTCTGCCGAGAGCGAACGCAGTGAGATGCTGAGTCTCTGGGAAAGCACAGATGCCCATTGCTGTTGTGCCTGTGGGTAGGGTGCACGGGGACAGTGAAGAGCAGCAAGAGCTTTCAGGGCTGGCCCCTTCCTTGTGGGAGAAGGAGCCGGACGTTTGCCTTTTCGGAAAGAGGCTCTGCCGAGAACGAGCGCTGTGAGATATGCCGTCTGTGGTTAAGCACAGATGCCCAGTGCTGTTGTGCCTGTGGGTAGGGTGCACGGGGACAGTGAAGACCAGCAAGAGCTTTCAGGGCTGGCCCCTTCCTTGTGGGAGAAGGAGCCGGACGTCTGCCTTTTCGGAAAGAGGCTCTGCCGAGAGCGAACGCAGTGAGATGCTGAGCCTCTGGGAAAGCACAGATGCCCATTGCTGTTGAGCCTGTGGGTAGGGTGCACGGGGCCAGTGAAGACCAGCAAGTGCTTTCAGGGCTGGCCCCTTCCTTGTGGGAGAAGGAGCCGGACGTTTGCCTTTTCGGAAAGCGGCTCTGCCGAGAACGTGCGCCGTGAGATATAACATGTGTGGTTATGCACGTATGCCCATTGCTGTTGTGCCTGTGGGTAGGGTGCACGGGGACAGTGAATACCAGCAAGTGCTTTCAGGGCTGGCCCCTTCCTTGTGGGAGAAGGAGCCGGACGTTTGCCTTTTCGGAAAGAGGCTCTGCCGAGAGCGAACGCAGTGAGATGCTGAGTCTGTGGGAAAGCACAGATGCCCAGTGCTGTTGTGCCTGTGGGTAGGGTGCACGGGGACAGTGAAGACCAGCAAGAGATTTCAGGGCTGGCCCCTTCCTTGTGGGAGAAGGAGCCGGACGTTTGCCTTTTCGGAAAGAGGCTCTGCTGAGAGCGAACGCAGTGAGATGCTGAATCTGTGGGAAAGCACAGATGCCCATTGCTGTTGTGCCTGTGGATATTGTGCACGGGGACAGTGAAGACCAGCAAGAGCTTCCAGGGCTGGCCCCTTCCTTGTGGGAGAAGGAGCCGGACGTTTGCCTTTTCGGAAAGAGGCTCTGCCGAGAGCGAACGCAGTGAGATGCTGAGTCTCTGGGAAAGCACAGATGCCCATTGCTGTTGTGCCTGTGGGTAGGGTGCACGGGGACAGTGAAGAGCAGCAAGAGCTTTCAGGGCTGGCCCCTTCCTTGTGGGAGAAGGAGCCGGACGTTTGCCTTTTCGGAAAGAGGCTCTGCCGAGAACGAGCACTGTGAGATATGCCGTCTGTGGTTAAGCACAGATGCCCAGTGCTGTTGTGCCTGTGGGTAGGGTGCACGGGGACAGTGAAGACCAGCAAGAGCTTTCAGGGCTGGCCCCTTCCTTGTGGGAGAAGGAGCCGGACGTCTGCCTTTTCGGAAAGAGGCTCTGCCGAGAGCGAACGCAGTGAGATGCTGAGCCTCTGGGAAAGCACAGATGCCCATTGCTGTTGTGCCTGTGGGTAGGGTGCACGGGGCCAGTGAAGACCAGCAAGTGCTTTCAGGGCTGGCCCCTTCCTTGTGGGAGAAGGAGCCGGACGTTTGCCTTTTCGGAAAGCGGCTCTGCCGAGAACGTGCGCCGTGAGATATAACATGTGTGGTTATGCACGTATGCCCATTGCTGTTGTGCCTGTGGGTAGGGTGCACGGGGACAGTGAATACCAGCAAGTGCTTTCAGGGCTGGCCCCTTCCTTGTGGGAGAAGGAGCCGGACGTTTGCCTTTTCGGAAAGAGGCTCTGCCGAGAGCGAACGCAGTGAGATGCTGAGTCTGTGGGAAAGCACAGATGCCCAGTGCTGTTGTGCCTGTGGGTAGGGTGCACGGGGACAGTGAAGACCAGCAAGAGATTTCAGGGCTGGCCCCTTCCTTGTGGGAGAAGGAGCCGGACGTTTGCCTTTTCGGAAAGAGGCTCTGCTGAGAGCGAACGCAGTGAGATGCTGAATCTGTGGTTAAGCACAGATGCCCATTGCTGTTGTGCCTGTGGATATTGTGCACGGGGACAGTGAAGACCAGCAAGAGCTTCCAGGGCTGGCCCCTTCCTTGTGGGAGAAGGAGCCGGACGTTTGCCTTTTCGGAAAGAGGCTCTGCCGAGAGCGAACGCAGTGAGATGCTGAGTCTCTGGGAAAGCACAGATGCCCATTGCTGTTGTGCCTGTGGGTAGGGTGCACGGGGACAGTGAAGAGCAGCAAGAGCTTTCAGGGCTGGCCCCTTCCTTGTGGGAGAAGGAGCCGGACGTTTGCCTTTTCGGAAAGAGGCTCTGCCGAGAACGAGCACTGTGAGATATGCCGTCTGTGGTTAAGCACAGATGCCCAGTGCTGTTGTGCCTGTGGGTAGGGTGCACGGGGACAGTGAAGACCAGCAAGAGCTTTCAGGGCTGGCCCCTTCCTTGTGGGAGAAGGAGCCGGACGTTTGCCTTTTCGGAAAGAGGCTCTGCCGAGAGTGAACGCAGTGAGATGCTGAGTCTCTGGGAAAGCACAGATGCCCATTGCTGTTGTGCCTGTGGGTAGGGTGCACGGGGACAGTGAAGAGCAGCAAGAGCTTTCAGGGCTGGCCCCTTCCTTGTGGGAGAAGGAGCCGGACGTTTGCCTTTTCGGAAAGAGGCTCTGCCGAGAGCGAACGCAGTGAGATGCTGAGTCTGTGGGAAAGCACAGATGCCCAGTGCTGTTGTGCCTGTGGGTAGGGTGCACGGGGACAGTGAAGAGCAGCAAGAGCTTTCAGGGCTGGCCCCTTCCTTGTGGGAGAAGGAGCCGGACGTTTGCCTTTTCGGAAAGAGGCTCTGCTGAGAGCGAACGCAGTGAGATGCTGAATCTGTGGGAAAGCACAGATGCCCATTGCTGTTGTGCCTGTGGATATTGTGCACGGGGACAGTGAAGACCAGCAAGAGCTTTCAGGGTTGGCCCCTTCCTTGTGGGAGAAGGAGCCGGACGTTTGCCTTTTCGGAAAGAGGCTCTGCCGAGAGCGAACGCAGTGAGATGCTGAGTCTCTGGGAAAGCACAGATGCCCATTGCTGTTGTGCCTGTGGGTAGGGTGCACGGGGACAGTGAAGAGCAGCAAGAGCTTTCAGGGCTGGCCCCTTCCTTGTGGGAGAAGGAGCCGGACGTTTGCCTTTTCGGAAAGAGGCTCTGCCGAGAACGAGCACTGTGAGATATGCCGTCTGTGGTTAAGCACAGATGCCCAGTGCTGTTGTGCCTGTGGGTAGGGTGCACGGGGACAGTGAAGACCAGCAAGAGCTTTCAGGGCTGGCCCCTTCCTTGTGGGAGAAGGAGCCGGACGTCTGCCTTTTCGGAAAGAGGCTCTGCCGAGAGCGAACGCAGTGAGATGCTGAGCCTCTGGGAAAGCACAGATGCCCATTGCTGTTGTGCCTGTGGGTAGGGTGCACGGGGCCAGTGAAGACCAGCAAGTGCTTTCAGGGCTGGCCCCTTCCTTGTGGGAGAAGGAGCCGGACGTTTGCCTTTTCGGAAAGCGGCTCTGCCGAGAACGTGCGCCGTGAGATATAACATGTGTGGTTATGCACGTATGCCCATTGCTGTTGTGCCTGTGGGTAGGGTGCACGGGGACAGTGAATACCAGCAAGTGCTTTCAGGGCTGGCCCCTTCCTTGTGGGAGAAGGAGCCGGACGTTTGCCTTTTCGGAAAGAGGCTCTGCCGAGAGCGAACGCAGTGAGATGCTGAGTCTGTGGGAAAGCACAGATGCCCAGTGCTGTTGTGCCTGTGGGTAGGGTGCACGGGGACAGTGAAGACCAGCAAGAGATTTCAGGGCTGGCCCCTTCCTTGTGGGAGAAGGAGCCGGACGTTTGCCTTTTCGGAAAGAGGCTCTGCTGAGAGCGAACGCAGTGAGATGCTGAATCTGTGGTTAAGCACAGATGCCCATTGCTGTTGTGCCTGTGGATATTGTGCACGGGGACAGTGAAGACCAGCAAGAGCTTCCAGGGCTGGCCCCTTCCTTGTGGGAGAAGGAGCCGGACGTTTGCCTTTTCGGAAAGAGGCTCTGCCGAGAGCGAACGCAGTGAGATGCTGAGTCTCTGGGAAAGCACAGATGCCCATTGCTGTTGTGCCTGTGGGTAGGGTGCACGGGGACAGTGAAGAGCAGCAAGAGCTTTCAGGGCTGGCCCCTTCCTTGTGGGAGAAGGAGCCGGACGTTTGCCTTTTCGGAAAGAGGCTCTGCCGAGAACGAGCACTGTGAGATATGCCGTCTGTGGTTAAGCACAGATGCCCAGTGCTGTTGTGCCTGTGGGTAGGGTGCACGGGGACAGTGAAGACCAGCAAGAGCTTTCAGGGCTGGCCCCTTCCTTGTGGGAGAAGGAGCCGGACGTTTGCCTTTTCGGAAAGAGGCTCTGCCGAGAGTGAACGCAGTGAGATGCTGAGTCTCTGGGAAAGCACAGATGCCCATTGCTGTTGTGCCTGTGGGTAGGGTGCACGGGGACAGTGAAGAGCAGCAAGAGCTTTCAGGGCTGGCCCCTTCCTTGTGGGAGAAGGAGCCGGACGTTTGCCTTTTCGGAAAGAGGCTCTGCCGAGAGCGAACGCAGTGAGATGCTGAGTCTGTGGGAAAGCACAGATGCCCAGTGCTGTTGTGCCTGTGGGTAGGGTGCACGGGGACAGTGAAGAGCAGCAAGAGCTTTCAGGGCTGGCCCCTTCCTTGTGGGAGAAGGAGCCGGACGTTTGCCTTTTCGGAAAGAGGCTCTGCTGAGAGCGAACGCAGTGAGATGCTGAATCTGTGGGAAAGCACAGATGCCCATTGCTGTTGTGCCTGTGGATATTGTGCACGGGGACAGTGAAGACCAGCAAGAGCTTTCAGGGTTGGCCCCTTCCTTGTGGGAGAAGGAGCCGGACGTTTGCCTTTTCGGAAAGAGGCTCTGCCGAGAGCGAACGCAGTGAGATGCTGAGTCTCTGGGAAAGCACAGATGCCCATTGCTGTTGTGCCTGTGGGTAGGGTGCACGGGGACAGTGAAGAGCAGCAAGAGCTTTCAGGGCTGGCCCCTTCCTTGTGGGAGAAGGAGCCGGACGTTTGCCTTTTCGGAAAGAGGCTCTGCCGAGAACGAGCACTGTGAGATATGCCGTCTGTGGTTAAGCACAGATGCCCAGTGCTGTTGTGCCTGTGGGTAGGGTGCACGGGGACAGTGAAGACCAGCAAGAGCTTTCAGGGCTGGCCCCTTCCTTGTGGGAGAAGGAGCCGGACGTCTGCCTTTTCGGAAAGAGGCTCTGCCGAGAGCGAACGCAGTGAGATGCTGAGTCTCTGGGAAAGCACAGATGCCCATTGCTGTTGTGCCTGTGGGTAGGGTGCACGGGGACAGTGAAGACCAGCAAGAGCTTTCAGGGCTGGCCCCTTCCTTGTGGGAGAAGGAGCCGGACGTTTGCCTTTTCGGAAAGAGGCTTTGCCGAGAACAAGCGCCGTGAGATATGCCGTCTGTGGTTAAGCACAGATGCCCAGTTCTGTTGTGCCTGTGGGTAGGGTGCATGGGTACAGTGAAGACCAGCAAGAGCTTTCAGGCCTGGCCCCTTCCTTGTGGGAGAAGGAGCCGGACGTTTGCCTTTTCGGAAAGAGGCTCTGCCGAGAGCGAACGCAGTGAGATGCTGAGTCTGTGGTTAAGCACAGATGCCCAGAGCTGTTGTGCCTGTGTTTAGGGTGCACGGGGACAGTGAAGACCAGCAAGAGCTTTCAGGGCTGGCCCCTTCCTTGTGGGAGAAGGAGCCGGACGTTTGCCTTTTCGGAAAGCGGCTCTGCCGAGAACGAGCGCCGTGAGATATAACATGTGTGGTTATGCACGTATGCCCATTGCTGTTGTGCCTGTGGGTAGGGTGCACGGGGACAGTGAAGACCAGCAAGTGCTTTCAGGGCTGGCCCCTTCCTTGTGGGAGAAGGAGCCGGATGTTTGCCTTTTCGGAAAGAGGCTCTGCCGAGAGCGAACGCAGTGAGATGCTGAGTCTGTGGGAAAGCACAGATGCCCAGTGCTGTTGTGCCTGTGGGTAGGGTGCACGGGGACAGTGAAGACCAGCAAGAGATTTCAGGGCTGGCCCCTTCCTTGTGGGAGAAGGAGCCGGACGTTTGCCTTTTCGGAAAGAGGCTCTGCTGAGAGCGAACGCAGTGAGATGCTGAGTCTCTGGGAAAGCACACATGCCCATTGCTGTTGTGCCTGTGGATATGGTGCACGGGGACAGTGAAGACCAGCAAGAGCTTCCAGGGCTGGCCCCTTCCTTGTGGGAGAAGGAGCCGGACGTTTGCCTTTTCGGAAAGAGGCTCTGCCGAGAGCGAACGCAGTGAGATGCTGAGTCTCTGGGAAAGCACAGATGCCCATTGCTGTTGTGCCTGTGGGTAGGGTGCACGGGGACAGTGAAGAGCAGCAAGAGCTTTCAGGGCTGGCCCCTTCCTTGTGGGAGAAGGAGCCGGACGTTTGCCTTTTCGGAAAGAGGCTCTGTCGAGAACGAGCGCTGTGAGATATGCCGTCTGTGGTTAAGCACAGATGCCCAGTGCTGTTGTGCCTGTGTTTAGGGTGCACGGGGACAGTGAAGACCAGCAAGAGCTTTCAGGGCTGGCCCCTTCCTTGTGGGAGAAGGAGCCGGACGTTTGCCTTTTCGGAAAGCGGCTCTGCCGAGAACGAGCGCCGTGAGATATAACATGTGTGGTTATGCACGTATGCCCATTGCTGTTGTGCCTGTGGGTAGGGTGCACGGGGACAGTGAAGACCAGCAAGTGCTTTCAGGGCTGGCCCCTTCCTTGTGGGAGAAGGAGCCGGACGTTTGCCTTTTCGGAAAGAGGCTCTGCCGAGAGCGAACGCAGTGCGATGCTGAGTCTGTGGGAAAGCACAGATGCCCAGTGGTGTTGTGACTCTGGGTAGGGTGCATGGGGACAGTGAAGACCAGCAAGAGCTTTCAGGGCTGGCCCCTTCCTTGTGGGAGAAGGAGCCGGACGTTTGCCTTTTCGGAAAGCAGCTCTGCCGATAACGAGTGCCGTGAGATATGCCGTCGGTGGTTAAGCACAGATGCCCAGTGCTGTTGTGCCTGTGTTTAGGGTGCACGGGGACAGTGAAGACCAGCAAGAGCTTTCAGGGCTGGCCCCTTCCTTGTGGGAGAAGGAGCCGGACGTCTGCCTTTTCGGAAAGAGGCTCTGCCGAGAGCGAACGCAGTGAGATGCTGAGTCTCTGGGAAAGCACAGATGCCCATTGCTGTTGTGCCTGTGGGTAGGGTGCACGGGGACAGTGAAGACCAGCAAGAGCTTTCAGGGCTGGCCCCTTCCTTGTGGGAGAAGGAGCCGGACGTTTGCCTTTTCGGAAAGAGGCTTTGCCGAGAACAAGCGCCGTGAGATATGCCGTCTGTGGTTAAGCACAGATGCCCAGTTCTGTTGTGCCTGTGGGTAGGGTGCATGGGTACAGTGAAGACCAGCAAGAGCTTTCAGGCCTGGCCCCTTCCTTGTGGGAGAAGGAGCCGGACGTTTGCCTTTTCGGAAAGAGGCTCTGCCGAGAGCGAACGCAGTGAGATGCTGAGTCTGTGGTTAAGCACAGATGCCCAGAGCTGTTGTGCCTGTGTTTAGGGTGCACGGGGACAGTGAAGACCAGCAAGAGCTTTCAGGGCTGGCCCCTTCCTTGTGGGAGAAGGAGCCGGACGTTTGCCTTTTCGGAAAGCGGCTCTGCCGAGAACGAGCGCCGTGAGATATAACATGTGTGGTTATGCACGTATGCCCATTGCTGTTGTGCCTGTGGGTAGGGTGCACGGGGACAGTGAAGACCAGCAAGTGCTTTCAGGGCTGGCCCCTTCCTTGTGGGAGAAGGAGCCGGACGTTTGCCTTTTCGGAAAGAGGCTCTGTCGAGAACGAGCGCTGTGAGATATGCCGTCTGTGGTTAAGCACAGATGCCCAGTGCTGTTGTGCCTGTGTTTAGGGTGCACGGGGACAGTGAAGACCAGCAAGAGCTTTCAGGGCTGGCCCCTTCCTTGTGGGAGAAGGAGCCGGACGTTTGCCTTTTCGGAAAGCGGCTCTGCCGAGAACGAGCGCCGTGAGATATAACATGTGTGGTTATGCACGTATGCCCATTGCTGTTGTGCCTGTGGGTAGGGTGCACGGGGACAGTGAAGACCAGCAAGTGCTTTCAGGGCTGGCCCCTTCCTTGTGGGAGAAGGAGCCGGACGTTTGCCTTTTCGGAAAGAGGCTCTGCCGAGAGCGAACGCAGTGCGATGCTGAGTCTGTGGGAAAGCACAGATGCCCAGTGGTGTTGTGACTCTGGGTAGGGTGCATGGGGACAGTGAAGACCAGCAAGAGCTTTCAGGGCTGGCCCCTTCCTTGTGGGAGAAGGAGCCGGACGTTTGCCTTTTCGGAAAGCAGCTCTGCCGATAACGAGTGCCGTGAGATATGCCGTCGGTGGTTAAGCACAGATGCCCAGTGCTGTTGTGCCTGTGGGTAGGGTGCATGGGTACAGTGAAGACCAGCAAGAGCTTTCAGGGCTGGCCCCTTCCTTGTGGGAGAAGGAGCCGGACGTTTGCCTTTTCGGAAAGAGGCTCTGCCGAGAGCGAACGCAGTGAGATGCTGAGTCTCTGGGAAAGCACAGATGCCCATTGCTGTTGTGCCTGTGGATATGGTGCACGGGGACAGTGAAGACCAGCAAGAGCTTTCAGGGCTGGCCCCTTCATTGTGGGAGAAGGAGCCGGATGTTTGCCTTTTCGGAAAGAGGCTCTGCCGAGAGCGAACGCAGTGAGATGCTGAGTCTCTCGGAAAGCACAGATGCCCAGTGCTGTTGTGCCTGTGTTTAGGGTGCACGGGGACAGTGAAGAGCAGCAAGAGCTTTCAGGGCTGGCCCCTTCCTTGTGGGAGAAGGAGCCGGACGTTTGCCTTTTCGGAAAGAGGCTCTGCCGAGAACGAGCACTGTGAGATATGCCGTCTGTGGTTAAGCACAGATGCCCAGTGCTGTTGTGCCTGTGGGTAGGGTGCACGGGGACAGTGAAGACCAGCAAGAGCTTTCAGGGCTGGCCCCTTCCTTGTGGGAAAAGGAGCCGGACGTCTGCCTTTTCGGAAAGAGGCTCTGCCGAGAGCGAACGCAGTGAGATGCTGAGCCTCTGGGAAAGCACAGATGCCCAGAGCTGTTGTGCCTGTGTTTAGGGTGCACGGGGACAGTGAAGACCAGCAAGAGCTTTCAGGGCTGGCCCCTTCCTTGTGGCAGAAGGAGCCGGACGTCTGCCTTTTCGGAAAGAGGCTCTGCCGAGAGCGAACGCAGTGAGATGCTGAGCCTCTGGGAAAGCACAGATGCCCAGAGCTGTTGTGCCTGTGTTTAGGGTGCACGGGGACAGTGAAGACCAGCAAGAGCTTTCAGGGCTGGCCCCTTCCTTGTGGGAGAAGGAGCCGGACGTTTGCCTTTTCGGAAAGCGGCTCTGCCGAGAACGAGCGCCGTGAGATATATCATGTGTGGTTATGCACGTATGCCCATTGCTGTTGTGCCTGTGGGTAGGGTGCACGGGGACAGTGAAGACCAGCAAGAGCTTTCAGGGCTGGCCCCTTCCTTGTGGGAGAAGGAGCCGGACGTCTGCCTTTTCGGAAAGAGGCTCTGCCGAGAGCGAACGCAGTGAGATGCTGAGCCTCTGGGAAAGCACAGATGCCCATTGCTGTTGTGCCTGTGGGTAGGGTGCACGGGGCCAGTGAAGACCAGCAAGTGCTTTCAGGGCTGGCCCCTTCCTTGTGGGAGAAGGAGCCGGACGTTTGCCTTTTCGGAAAGCGGCTCTGCCGAGAGCGAACGCAGTGAGATGCTGAGTCTGTGGGAAAGCACAGATGCCCAGTGCTGTTGTGCCTGTGGGTAGGGTGCACGGGGACAGTGAAGACCAGCAAGAGATTTCAGGGCTGGCCCCTTCCTTGTGGGAGAAGGAGCCGGACGTTTGCCTTTTCGGAAAGAGGCTCTGCTGAGAGCGAACGCAGTGAGATGCTGAATCTGTGGGAAAGCACAGATGCCCATTGCTGTTGTGCCTGTGGATATTGTGCACGGGGACAGTGAAGACCAGCAAGAGCTTCCAGGGCTGGCCCCTTCCTTGTGGGAGAAGGAGCCGGACGTTTGCCTTTTCGGAAAGAGGCTCTGCCGAGAGCGAACGCAGTGAGATGCTGAGTCTCTGGGAAAGCACAGATGCCCATTGCTGTTGTGCCTGTGGGTAGGGTGCACGGGGACAGTGAAGACCAGCAAGAGCTTTCAGGGCTGGCCCCTTCCTTGTGGGAGAAGGAGCCGGACGTTTGCCTTTTCGGAAAGAGGCTCTGCCGAGAGCGAACGCAGTGAGATGCTGAGTCTCTGGGAAAGCACAGATGCCCATTGCTGTTGTGCCTGTGGATATGGTGCACGGGGACAGTGAAGACCAGCAATAGCTTCCAGGGCTGGCCCCTTCCTTGTGGGAGAAGGAGCCGGACGTTTGCCTTTTCGGAAAGAGGCTCTGCCGAGAGCGAACGCAGTGAGATGCTGAGTCTGTGGGAAAGCACAGATGCCCATTGCTGTTGTGCCTGTGGGTAGGGTGCACGGGGACAGTGAAGACCAGCAAGAGATTTCAGGGCTGGCCCCTTCCTTGTGGGAGAAGGAGCCGGACGTTTGCCTTTTCGGAAAGAGGCTCTGCCGAGAACGAGCACTGTGAGATATGCCGTCTGTGGTTAAGCACAGATGCCCAGTGCTGTTGTGCCTGTGGGTAGGGTGCACGGGGACAGTGAAGACCAGCAAGAGCTTTCAGGGCTGGCCCCTTCCTTGTGGGAGAAGGAGCCGGACGTTTGCCTTTTCGGAAAGAGGCTCTGCCGAGAGCGAACGCAGTGAGATGCTGAGTCTCTGGGAAAGCACAGATGCCCATTGCTGTTGTGCCTGTGGGTAGGGTGCACGGGGACAGTGAAGAGCAGCAAGAGCTTTCAGGGCTGGCCCCTTCCTTGTGGGAGAAGGAGCCGGACGTTTCCCTTTTCGGAAAGAGGCTCTGCCGAGAACGAGCGCTGTGAGATATGCCGTCTGTGGTTAAGCACAGATGCCCAGTGCTGTTGTGCCTGTGGGTAGGGTGCACGGGGACAGTGAAGACCAGCAAGAGCTTTCAGGGCTGGCCCCTTCCTTGTGGGAGAAGGAGCCGGACGTTTGCCTTTTCGGAAAGAGGCTCTGCCGAGAGCGAACGCAGTGAGATGCTGAGTCTGTAGGAAAGCACAGATGCCCAGTGCTGTTGTGCCTCTGTTTAGGGTGCACGGGGACAGTGAAGACCAGCAAGTGCTTTCAGGGCTGGCCCCTTCCTTGTGGGAGAAGGAGCCGGACGTTTGCCTTTTTGGAAAGAGGCTCTGCCGAGAACGAGCGCCGTGAGATATAACATGTGTGGTTATGCACGTATGCCCATTGCTGTTGTGCCTGTGGGTAGGGTGCACGGGGACAGTGAATACCAGCAAGTGCTTTCAGGGCTGGCCCCTTCCTTGTGGGAGAAGGAGCCGGACGTTTGCCTTTTCGGAAAGAGGCTCTGCCGAGAGCGAACGCAGTGAGATGCTGAGTCTGTGGGAAAGCACAGATGCCCAGTGGTGTTGTGACTCTGGATAGGGTGCACGGGGACAGTGAAGACCAGCAAGAGCTTTCAGGGCTGGCCCCTTCCTTGTGGGAGAAGGAGCCGGACGTTTGCCTTTTCGGAAAGAGGCTCTGCCGAGAACGAGCACTGTGAGATATGCCGTCGGTGGTTAAGCACAGATGCCCATTGCTGTTGTGCCTGTGGGTAGGGTGCACGGGGACAGTGAAGACCAGCAAGAGCTTTCAGGGCTGGCCCCTTCCTTGTGGGAGAAGGAGCCGGACGTCTGCCTTTTCGGAAAGAGGCTCTGCCGAGAGCGAACGCAGTGAGATGCTGAGTCTCTGGGAAAGCACACATGCCCATTGCTGTTGTGCCTGTGGATATGGTGCACGGGGACAGTGAAGACCAGCAAGAGCTTCCAGGGCTGGCCCCTTCCTTGTGGGAGAAGGAGCCGGACGTTTGCCTTTTCGGAAAGAGGCTCTGCCGAGAGCGAACGCAGTGAGATGCTGAGTCTCTGGGAAAGCACAGATGCCCATTGCTGTTGTGCCTGTGGGTAGGGTGCACGGGGACAGTGAAGAGCAGCAAGAGCTTTCAGGGCTGGCCCCTTCCTTGTGGGAGAAGGAGCCGGACGTTTGCCTTTTCGGAAAGAGGCTCTGTCGAGAACGAGCGCTGTGAGATATGCCGTCTGTGGTTAAGCACAGATGCCCAGTGCTGTTGTGCCTGTGTTTAGGGTGCACGGGGACAGTGAAGACCAGCAAGAGCTTTCAGGGCTGGCCCCTTCCTTGTGGGAGAAGGAGCCGGACGTTTGCCTTTTCGGAAAGCGGCTCTGCCGAGAACGAGCGCCGTGAGATATAACATGTGTGGTTATGCACGTATGCCCATTGCTGTTGTGCCTGTGGGTAGGGTGCACGGGGACAGTGAAGACCAGCAAGTGCTTTCAGGGCTGGCCCCTTCCTTGTGGGAGAAGGAGCCGGACGTTTGCCTTTTCGGAAAGAGGCTCTGCCGAGAGCGAACGCAGTGCGATGCTGAGTCTGTGGGAAAGCACAGATGCCCAGTGGTGTTGTGACTCTGGGTAGGGTGCATGGGGACAGTGAAGACCAGCAAGAGCTTTCAGGGCTGGCCCCTTCCTTGTGGGAGAAGGAGCCGGACGTTTGCCTTTTCGGAAAGCAGCTCTGCCGATAACGAGTGCCGTGAGATATGCCGTCGGTGGTTAAGCACAGATGCCCAGTGCTGTTGTGCCTGTGGGTAGGGTGCACGGGGACAGTGAAGACCAGCAAGTGCTTTCAGGGCTGGCCCCTTCCTTGTGGGAGAAGGAGCCGGACGTTTGCCTTTTCGGAAAGAGGCTCTGCCGAGAGCGAACGCAGTGCGATGCTGAGTCTGTGGGAAAGCACAGATGCCCAGTGGTGTTGTGACTCTGGGTAGGGTGCACGGGGACAGTGAAGACCAGCAAGTGCTTTCAGGGCTGGCCCCTTCCTTGTGGGAGAAGGAGCCGGACGTTTGCCTTTTCGGAAAGAGGCTCTGCCGAGAGCGAACGCAGTGAGATGCTGAGTCTCTGGGAAAGCACAGATGCCCATTGCTGTTGTGCCTGTGGGTAGGGTGCACGGGGACAGTGAAGACCAGCAAGAGCTTTCAGGGCTGGCCCCTTCCTTGTGGGAGAAGGAGCCGGACGTTTGCCTTTTCGGAAAGAGGCTTTGCCGAGAACAAGCGCCGTGAGATATGCCGTCTGTGGTTAAGCACAGATGCCCAGTTCTGTTGTGCCTGTGGGTAGGGTGCATGGGTACAGTGAAGACCAGCAAGAGCTTTCAGGCCTGGCCCCTTCCTTGTGGGAGAAGGAGCCGGACGTTTGCCTTTTCGGAAAGAGGCTCTGCCGAGAGCGAACGCAGTGAGATGCTGAGTCTGTGGTTAAGCACAGATGCCCAGAGCTGTTGTGCCTGTGTTTAGGGTGCACGGGGACAGTGAAGAGCAGCAAGAGCTTTCAGGGCTGGCCCCTTCCTTGTGGGAGAAGGAGCCGGACGTTTGCCTTTTCGGAAAGCGGCTCTGCCGAGAACGAGCGCCGTGAGATATAACATGTGTGGTTATGCACGTATGCCCATTGCTGTTGTGCCTGTGGGTAGGGTGCACGGGGACAGTGAAGACCAGCAAGTGCTTTCAGGGCTGGCCCCTTCCTTGTGGGAGAAGGAGCCGGACGTTTGCCTTTTCGGAAAGAGGCTCTGTCGAGAACGAGCGCTGTGAGATATGCCGTCTGTGGTTAAGCACAGATGCCCAGTGCTGTTGTGCCTGTGTTTAGGGTGCACGGGGACAGTGAAGACCAGCAAGAGCTTTCAGGGCTGGCCCCTTCCTTGTGGGAGAAGGAGCCGGACGTTTGCCTTTTCGGAAAGCGGCTCTGCCGAGAACGAGCGCCGTGAGATATAACATGTGTGGTTATGCACGTATGCCCATTGCTGTTGTGCCTGTGGGTAGGGTGCACGGGGACAGTGAAGACCAGCAAGTGCTTTCAGGGCTGGCCCCTTCCTTGTGGGAGAAGGAGCCGGACGTTTGCCTTTTCGGAAAGAGGCTCTGCCGAGAGCGAACGCAGTGCGATGCTGAGTCTGTGGGAAAGCACAGATGCCCAGTGGTGTTGTGACTCTGGGTAGGGTGCATGGGGACAGTGAAGACCAGCAAGAGCTTTCAGGGCTGGCCCCTTCCTTGTGGGAGAAGGAGCCGGACGTTTGCCTTTTCGGAAAGCAGCTCTGCCGATAACGAGTGCCGTGAGATATGCCGTCGGTGGTTAAGCACAGATGCCCAGTGCTGTTGTGCCTGTGGGTAGGGTGCATGGGTACAGTGAAGACCAGCAAGAGCTTTCAGGGCTGGCCCCTTCCTTGTGGGAGAAGGAGCCGGACGTTTGCCTTTTCGGAAAGAGGCTCTGCCGAGAGCGAACGCAGTGAGATGCTGAGTCTCTGGGAAAGCACAGATGCCCATTGCTGTTGTGCCTGTGGATATGGTGCACGGGGACAGTGAAGACCAGCAAGAGCTTTCAGGGCTGGCCCCTTCATTGTGGGAGAAGGAGCCGGATGTTTGCCTTTTCGGAAAGAGGCTCTGCCGAGAGCGAACGCAGTGAGATGCTGAGTCTCTCGGAAAGCACAGATGCCCAGTGCTGTTGTGCCTGTGTTTAGGGTGCACGGGGACAGTGAAGAGCAGCAAGAGCTTTCAGGGCTGGCCCCTTCCTTGTGGGAGAAGGAGCCGGACGTTTGCCTTTTCGGAAAGAGGCTCTGCCGAGAACGAGCACTGTGAGATATGCCGTCTGTGGTTAAGCACAGATGCCCAGTGCTGTTGTGCCTGTGGGTAGGGTGCACGGGGACAGTGAAGACCAGCAAGAGCTTTCAGGGCTGGCCCCTTCCTTGTGGGAAAAGGAGCCGGACGTCTGCCTTTTCGGAAAGAGGCTCTGCCGAGAGCGAACGCAGTGAGATGCTGAGCCTCTGGGAAAGCACAGATGCCCAGAGCTGTTGTGCCTGTGTTTAGGGTGCACGGGGACAGTGAAGACCAGCAAGAGCTTTCAGGGCTGGCCCCTTCCTTGTGGCAGAAGGAGCCGGACGTCTGCCTTTTCGGAAAGAGGCTCTGCCGAGAGCGAACGCAGTGAGATGCTGAGCCTCTGGGAAAGCACAGATGCCCAGAGCTGTTGTGCCTGTGTTTAGGGTGCACGGGGACAGTGAAGACCAGCAAGAGCTTTCAGGGCTGGCCCCTTCCTTGTGGGAGAAGGAGCCGGACGTTTGCCTTTTCGGAAAGCGGCTCTGCCGAGAACGAGCGCCGTGAGATATATCATGTGTGGTTATGCACGTATGCCCATTGCTGTTGTGCCTGTGGGTAGGGTGCACGGGGACAGTGAAGACCAGCAAGAGCTTTCAGGGCTGGCCCCTTCCTTGTGGGAGAAGGAGCCGGACGTCTGCCTTTTCGGAAAGAGGCTCTGCCGAGAGCGAACGCAGTGAGATGCTGAGCCTCTGGGAAAGCACAGATGCCCATTGCTGTTGTGCCTGTGGGTAGGGTGCACGGGGCCAGTGAAGACCAGCAAGTGCTTTCAGGGCTGGCCCCTTCCTTGTGGGAGAAGGAGCCGGACGTTTGCCTTTTCGGAAAGCGGCTCTGCCGAGAACGTGCGCCGTGAGATATAACATGTGTGGTTATGCACGTATGCCCATTGCTGTTGTGCCTGTGGGTAGGGTGCACGGGGACAGTGAATACCAGCAAGTGCTTTCAGGGCTGGCCCCTTCCTTGTGGGAGAAGGAGCCGGACGTTTGCCTTTTCGGAAAGAGGCTCTGCCGAGAGCGAACGCAGTGAGATGCTGAGTCTGTGGGAAAGCACAGATGCCCAGTGCTGTTGTGCCTGTGGGTAGGGTGCACGGGGACAGTGAAGACCAGCAAGAGATTTCAGGGCTGGCCCCTTCCTTGTGGGAGAAGGAGCCGGACGTTTGCCTTTTCGGAAAGAGGCTCTGCTGAGAGCGAACGCAGTGAGATGCTGAATCTGTGGGAAAGCACAGATGCCCATTGCTGTTGTGCCTGTGGATATTGTGCACGGGGACAGTGAAGACCAGCAAGAGCTTCCAGGGCTGGCCCCTTCCTTGTGGGAGAAGGAGCCGGACGTTTGCCTTTTCGGAAAGAGGCTCTGCCGAGAGCGAACGCAGTGAGATGCTGAGTCTCTGGGAAAGCACAGATGCCCATTGCTGTTGTGCCTGTGGGTAGGGTGCACGGGGACAGTGAAGACCAGCAAGAGCTTTCAGGGCTGGCCCCTTCCTTGTGGGAGAAGGAGCCGGACGTTTGCCTTTTCGGAAAGAGGCTCTGCTGAGAGCGAACGCAGTGAGATGCTGAGTCTCTGGGAAAGCACAGATGCCCATTGCTGTTGTGCCTGTGGATATGGTGCACGGGGACAGTGAAGACCAGCAATAGCTTCCAGGGCTGGCCCCTTCCTTGTGGGAGAAGGAGCCGGACGTTTGCCTTTTCGGAAAGAGGCTCTGCCGAGAGCGAACGCAGTGAGATGCTGAGTCTCTGGGAAAGCACAGATGCCCATTGCTGTTGTGCCTGTGGGTAGGGTGCACGGGGACAGTGAAGAGCAGCAAGAGCTTTCAGGGCTGGCCCCTTCCTTGTGGGAGAAGGAGCCGGACGTTTGCCTTTTCGGAAAGAGGCTCTGCCGAGAACGAGCACTGTGAGATATGCCGTCTGTGGTTAAGCACAGATGCCCAGTGCTGTTGTGCCTGTGGGTAGGGTGCACGGGGACAGTGAAGACCAGCAAGAGCTTTCAGGGCTGGCCCCTTCCTTGTGGGAGAAGGAGCCGGACGTTTGCCTTTTCGGAAAGAGGCTCTGCCGAGAGCGAACGCAGTGAGATGCTGAGTCTCTGGGAAAGCACAGATGCCCATTGCTGTTGTGCCTGTGGGTAGGGTGCACGGGGACAGTGAAGAGCAGCAAGAGCTTTCAGGGCTGGCCCCTTCCTTGTGGGAGAAGGAGCCGGACGTTTCCCTTTTCGGAAAGAGGCTCTGCCGAGAACGAGCGCTGTGAGATATGCCGTCTGTGGTTAAGCACAGATGCCCAGTGCTGTTGTGCCTGTGGGTAGGGTGCACGGGGACAGTGAAGACCAGCAAGAGCTTTCAGGGCTGGCCCCTTCCTTGTGGGAGAAGGAGCCGGACGTTTGCCTTTTCGGAAAGAGGCTCTGCCGAGAGCGAACGCAGTGAGATGCTGAGTCTGTAGGAAAGCACAGATGCCCAGTGCTGTTGTGCCTCTGTTTAGGGTGCACGGGGACAGTGAAGACCAGCAAGTGCTTTCAGGGCTGGCCCCTTCCTTGTGGGAGAAGGAGCCGGACGTTTGCCTTTTTGGAAAGAGGCTCTGCCGAGAACGAGCGCCGTGAGATATAACATGTGTGGTTATGCACGTATGCCCATTGCTGTTGTGCCTGTGGGTAGGGTGCACGGGGACAGTGAATACCAGCAAGTGCTTTCAGGGCTGGCCCCTTCCTTGTGGGAGAAGGAGCCGGACGTTTGCCTTTTCGGAAAGAGGCTCTGCCGAGAGCGAACGCAGTGAGATGCTGAGTCTGTGGGAAAGCACAGATGCCCAGTGGTGTTGTGACTCTGGATAGGGTGCACGGGGACAGTGAAGACCAGCAAGAGCTTTCAGGGCTGGCCCCTTCCTTGTGGGAGAAGGAGCCGGACGTTTGCCTTTTCGGAAAGAGGCTCTGCCGAGAACGAGCACTGTGAGATATGCCGTCGGTGGTTAAGCACAGATGCCCATTGCTGTTGTGCCTGTGGGTAGGGTGCACGGGGACAGTGAAGACCAGCAAGAGCTTTCAGGGCTGGCCCCTTCCTTGTGGGAGAAGGAGCCGGACGTCTGCCTTTTCGGAAAGAGGCTCTGCCGAGAGCGAACGCAGTGAGATGCTGAGCCTCTGGGAAAGCACAGATGCCCAGAGCTGTTGTGCCTGTGTTTAGGGTGCACGGGGACAGTGAAGACCAGCAAGAGCTTTCAGGGCTGGCCCCTTCCTTGTGGGAGAAGGAGCCGGACGTTTGCCTTTTCGGAAAGAGGCTCTGCCGAGAACGAGCGCCGTGAGATATAACATGTGTGGTTATGCACGTATGCCCATTGCTGTTGTGCCTGTGGGTAGGGTGCACGGGGACAGTGAAGAGCAGCAAGAGCTTTCAGGGCTGTCCCCTTCCTTGTGGGAGAAGGAGCCGGACGTTTGCCTTTTCGGAAAGAGGCTCTGCCGAGAGCGAACGCAGTGAGATGCTGAGTCTGTGGTTAAGCACAGATGCCCAGTGGTGTTGTGACTCTGGATAGGGTGCACGGGGACAGTGAAGACCAGCAAGAGCTTTCAGGGCTGGCCCCTTCCTTGTGGGAGAAGGAGCCGGATGTTTGCCTTTTCGGAAAGCAGCTCTGCCGATAACGAGTGCCGTGAGATATGCCGTCGGTGGTTAAGCACAGATGCCCAGTGCTGTTGTGCCTGTGGGTAGGGTGCACGGAGACAGTGAAGAGCAGCAAGAGCTTTCAGGGCTGGCCCCTTCCTTGTGGGAGAAGGAGCCGGACGTTTGCCTTTTCGGAAAGAGGCTCTGCCGAGAGCGAACGCAGTGAGATGCTGAGTCTGTGGGAAAGCACAGATGCCCAGTGCTGTTGTGACTCTGGATAGGGTGCACGGGGACAGTGAAGACCAGCAAGAGGTTTCAGGGCTGGCCCCTTCCTTGTGGGAGAAGGAGCCGGACGTTTGCCTTTTCGGATAGAGGCTCTGCTGAGAACGAGCCCCGTGAGATATGCCGTCTGTGGTTAAGCACAGATGCCCAGTGCTGTTGTGCCTGTGGATATGGTGCACGGGGACAGTGAAGAGCAGCAAGAGCTTTCAGGGCTGTCCCCTTCCTTGTGGGAGAAGGAGCCGGACGTTTGCCTTTTCGGAAAGAGGCTCTGCCGAGAGCGAACGCAGTGAGATGCTGAGTCTGTGGGAAAGCACAGATGCCCAGTGCTGTTGTGCCTGTGGGTAGGGTGCACGGGGACAGTGAAGAGCAGCAAGAGCTTTCAGGGCTGTCCCCTTCCTTGTGGGAGAAGGAGCCGGACGTTTGCCTTTTCGGAAAGAGGCTCTGCCGAGAGCGAACGCAGTGAGATGCTGAGTCTGTGGTTAAGCACAGATGCCCAGTGGTGTTGTGACTCTGGGTAGGGTGCACGGGGACAGTGAAGACCAGCTAGAGCTTTCAGGGCTGGCCCCTTCCTTGTGGGAGAAGGAGCCGGACGTTTGCCTTTTCGGAAAGAGGCTCTGCCGAGAACGAGCGACCTGAGATATGCCGTCTGTGGTTAAGCACAGATGCCCATTGCTGTTGTGCCTGTGGGTAGGGTGCACGGGGCCAGTGAAGACCAGCAAGAGTTTTCAGGGCTGGCCCCTTCCTTGTGGGAGAAGGAGCCGGACGTTTGCCTTTTCGGAAAGAGGCTCTGCCGAGAGCGAATGCAGTGAGATGCTGAGTCTGTGGGAAAGCACAGATGCCCAGTGCTGTTGTGCCTGTGGGTAGGGTGCACGGGGACAGTGAAGACCATCAAGAGCTTTCAGGGCTGGCCCCTTCCTTGTGGGAGAAGGAGCCGGACGTTTGCCTTTTCGGAAAGAAGCGCTGCCGAGAGCGAACGCAGTGAGATGCTGAGTCTGTGGGAAAGCACAGATGCCCAGTGGTGTTGTGACTCTGGATAGGGGGCACGGGGACAGTGAAGACCAGCAAGAGCTTTCAGGGCTGGCCCCTTCCTTGTGGGAGAAGGAGCCGGACGTTTGCCTTTTCGGAAAGAGGCTCTGCCGATAACGAGTGCCGTGAGATATGCCGTCGGTGGTTAAGCACAGATGCCCATTGCTGTTGTGCCTGTGGGTAGGGTGCATGGGTACAGTGAAGACTAGCAAGAGCTTTCAGGGCTGGCCCCTTCCTTGTGGGAGAAGGAGCCGGACGTTTGCCTTTTCGGAAAGAGGCTCTGCCGAGAGCGAGCGCCGTGAGATATGCTGTCTGTGGTTAAGCACAGATGCCCAGTGCTGTTGTGCCTGTGTTTAGGGTGCACGGGGACAGTGAAGACCAGCAAGAGCTTTCAGGGCTGGCCCCTTCCTTGTGGGAGAAGGAGCCAGACGTTTGACTTTTCGGAAAGCAGCTGTGCCGATAACGAGTGCCGTGAGATATGCCGTCGGTGGTTAAGCACAGATGCCCAGTGCTGTTGTGCCTGTGGGTAGGGTGCACGGAGACAGTGAAGTCCAGCAAGAGCTTTCAGGGCTGGCCCCTTCCTTGTGGGAGAAGGAGCCGGACGTTTGCCTTTTCGGAAAGAGGCTCTGCCGAGAGCGAACGCAGTGAGATGCTGAGTCTGTGGGAAAGCACAGATGCCCAGTGCTGTTGTGCCTGTGGGTAGGGTGCACGGGGACAGTGAAGACCAGCAAGTGCTTTCAGGGCTGGCCCCTTCCTTGTGGGAGAAGGAGCCGGACGTTTGCCTTTTCGGAAAGAGGCTCTGCCGAGAGCGAACGCAGTGAGATGCGCCGTCGGTGGATAAGCACAGATGCCCAGTGCTGTTGTGCCTGTGGGTAGGGTGCACGGGGACAAAGAAGACCAGCAAGAGCTTTCAGTGCTGGCACCTTCCTTGTGGGAGAAGGAGCCGGACTTTTGCCTTTTCGGAAAGAGGCTCTGCCGAGAGCAAACGCAGTGAGCTGCTGCGTCTGTGGTTAAGCACAGATGCCCAGTGCTGTTGTGCCTGTGGGTAGGGTGCACGGGGACAGTGAAGACCAGCAAGAGCTTTCAGGGCTGGCCCCTTCCTTGTGGGAGAAGGAGCCGGACGTTTGCCTTTTCGGAAAGAGGCTCTGCCGAGAGCAAACGCAGTGAGATGCTGAGCCTCTGGGAAAGCACAGATGCCCATTGCTGTTGTGCCTGTGGGTAGGGTGCATGGGGACAGTGAAGACCAGCAAGAGCTTTCAGGGCTGGCCCCTTCCTTGTGGGAGAAGGAGCCGGACGTTTGCCTTTTCGGAAAGAGGCTCTGCCGAGAATGAGCGCAGTGAGATATGCCGTCTGTGGTTAAGCAGAGATGCCCAGTGCTGTTGTGCCTGTGGGTAGGGTGCACGGGGACAGTGAAGACCAGCAAGAGCTTTCAGGGCTGGCCCCTTCCTTGTGGGAGAAGGAGCCGGACGTTTGCCTTTTCGGAAAGAAGCGCTGCCGAGAGCGAACGCAGTGAGATGCTGAGTCTGTGGGAAAGCACAGATGCCCAGTGGTGTTGTGACTCTGGATAGGGGGCACGGGGACAGTGAAGACCAGCAAGAGCTTTCAGGGCTGGCCCCTTCCTTGTGGGAGAAGGAGCCGGACGTTTGCCTTTTCGGAAAGAGGCTCTGCCGAGAACGAGCGCCGTGAGATATGCCGTCTGTGGTTAAGCACAGATGCCCAGTGCTGTTGTGCCTGTGGGTAGGGTGCACGGGGACAGTGAAGACCAGCAAGAGTTTTCAGGGCTGGCCCCTTCCTTGTGGGAGAAGGAGCCGGATGTTTGCCTTTTCGGAAAGAGGCTCTGCCGAGAGCGAGCGCCGTGAGATATGCTGTCTGTGGTTAAGCACAGATGCCCAGTGCTGTTGTGCCTGTGGGTAGGGTGCACGGGGACAGTGAAGACCAGCAAGAGCTTTCAGGGCTGGCCCCTTCCTTGTGGGAGAAGGAGCCGGACGTTTGCCTTTTCGGAAAGAGGCTCTGCCGATAACGAGTGCCGTGAGATATGCCGTCGGTGGTTAAGCACAGATGCCCAGTGCTGTTGTGCCTGTGGGTAGGGTGCACGGAGACAGTGAAGTCCAGCAAGAGCTTTCAGGGCTGGCCCCTTCCTTGTGGGAGAAGGAGCCGGAAGTCTGCCTTTTCGGAAAGAGGCTCTGCGAAAGCGAACGCAGTGAGATGTTGAGTCTGTGGGAAAGCACAGATGCCCAGTGCTGTTGTGCCTGTGGGTAGGGTGCATGGGGACAGTGAAGACCAGCAAGAGCTTTCAGGGCTGGCCCCTTCCTTGTGGGAGAAGGAGCCGGACGTTTGCCTTTTCGGAAAGAGGCTCTGCCGAGAGCGAACGCAGTGAGATGCTGAGTCTGTGGTTAAGCACAGATGCCCAGTGCTGTTGTGCCTGTGGGTAGGGTGCACGGGGCCAGTGAAGACCAGCAAGAGCTTTCAGGGCTGGCCCCTTCCTTGTGGGAGAAGGAGCTGGACGTTTGCCTTTTCGGAAAGAGGCTCTGCCGAGAACGATCGCCGTGAGATATGCCGTCTGTGGTTAAGCAGAGATGCCCAGTGCTGTTGTGCCTGTGGGTAGGGTGCACGGGGACAGTGAAGACCAGCAAGAGTTTTCAGGGCTGGCCCCTTCCTTGTGGGAGAAGGAGCCGGATGTTTGCCTTTTCGGAAAGAGGCTCTGCCGAGAGCGAACGCCGTGAGATATGCCGTCTGTGGTTAAGCACAGATGCCCAGTGCTGTTGTGCCTGTGGGTAGGGTGCATGGGTACAGTGAAGACTAGCAAGAGCTTTCAGGGCTGGCCCCTTCCTTGTGGGAGAAGGAGCCGGACGTTTGCCTTTTCGGAAAGAAGCGCTGCCGAGAGCGAACGCAGTGAGATGCTGAGTCTGTGGGAAAGCACAGATGCCCAGTGGTGTTGTGACTCTGGATAGGGGGCACGGGGACAGTGAAGACCAGCAAGAGCTTTCAGGGCTGGCCCCTTCCTTGTGGGAGAAGGAGCCGGACGTTTGCCTTTTCGGAAAGAGGCTCTGCCGAGAACGATCGCCGTGAGATATGCCGTCTGTGGTTAAGCACAGATGCCCAGTGCTGTTGTGCCTGTGGGTAGGGTGCACGGGGACAGTGAAGACCAGCAAGAGCTTTCAGGGCTGGCCCCTTCCTTGTGGGAGAAGGAGCTGGACGTTTGCCTTTTCGGAAAGAGGCTCTGCCGAGAGCGAGCGCCGTGAGATATGCTGTCTGTGGTTAAGCACAGATGCCCAGTGCTGTTGTGCCTGTGGGTAGGGTGCACGGGGACAGTGAAGACCAGCAAGAGCTTTCAGGGCTGGCCCCTTCCTTGTGGGAGAAGGAGCCAGATGTTTGAATTTTCGGAAAGCAGCTGTGCCGATAACGAGCGCCGTGAGATATGCCGTCGGTGGTTAAGCACAGATGCCCAGTGCTGTTGTGCCTGTGGGTAGGGTGCACGGGGACAGTGAAGTCCAGCAAGAGCTTTCAGGGCTGGCCCCTTCCTTGTGGGAGAAGGAGCCGGACGTTTGCCTTTTCGGAAAGAGGCTCTGCCGAGAGCGAACGCAGTGAGATGCTGAGTCTGTGGGAAAGCACAGATGCCCATTGCTGTTGTGCCTGTGTTTAGGGTGCACGGGGACAGTGAAGACCAGCAAGAGCTTTCAGGGCTGGCCCCTTCCTTGTGGGAGAAGGAGCCGGACGTTTGCCTTTTCGGAAAGAGGCTCTGCCGAGAGCGAACGCCGTGAGATATAACATGTGTGGTTATGCACGTATGCCCATTGCTGTTGTGCCTGTGGGTAGGGTGCACGGGGACAGTGAAGAGCAGCAAGAGCTTTCAGGGCTGTCCCCTTCCTTGTGGGAGAAGGAGCCGGACGTTTGCCTTTTCGGAAAGAGGCTCTGCCGAGAGCGAACGCAGTGAGATGCTGAGTCTGTGGTTAAGCACAGATGCCCAGTGGTGTTGTGCCTGTGGGTAGGGTGCACGGGGACAGTGAAGACCAGCAAGAGCTTTCAGGGCTGGCCCCTTCCTTGTGGGAGAAGGAGCCGGATGTTTGCCTTTTCGGAAAGCAGCTCTGCCGATAACGAGTGCCGTGAGATATGCCGTCGGTGGTTAAGCACAGATGCCCAGTGCTGTTGTGCCTGTGGGTAGGGTGCACGGAGACAGTGAAGAGCAGCAAGAGCTTTCAGGGCTGGCCCCTTCCTTGTGGGAGAAGGAGCCGGACGTTTGCCTTTTCGGAAAGAGGCTCTGCCGAGAGCGAACGCAGTGAGATGCTGAGTCTGTGGGAAAGCACAGATGCCCAGTGCTGTTGTGACTCTGGATAGGGTGCACGGGGACAGTGAAGACCAGCAAGAGGTTTCAGGGCTGGCCCCTTCCTTGTGGGAGAAGGAGCCGGACGTTTGCCTTTTCGGATAGAGGCTCTGCTGAGAACGAGCCCCGTGAGATATGCCGTCTGTGGTTAAGCACAGATGCCCAGTGCTGTTGTGCCTGTGGATATGGTGCACGGGGACAGTGAAGACCAGCAAGAGCTTTCAGGGCTGGCCCCTTCCTTGTGGGAGAAGGAGCCGGACGTCTGCCTTTTCGGAAAGAGGCTCTGCCGAGAGCGAACGCAGTGAGATGCTGAGTCTGTGGGAAAGCACAGATGCCCAGTGCTGTTGTGCCTGTGGGTAGGGTGCACGGGGCCAGTGAAGACCAGCAAGAGCTTTCAGGGCTGGCCCCTTCCTTGTGGGAGAAGGAGCCGGACGTTTGCCTTTTTGGAAAGAGGCTCTGCCGAGAGCGAACGCAGTGAGATGCTGAGTCTGTGGTTAAGCACAGATGCCCAGTGCTGTTGTGCCTGTGGGTAGGGTGCACGGGGACAGTGAAGACCAGCAAGAGCTTTCAGGGCTGGCCCCTTCCTTGTGGGAGAAGGAGCCGGACGTTTGCCTTTTCGGAAAGAGGCTCTGCCGAGAACGAGCGACCTGAGATATGCCGTCTGTGGTTAAGCACAGATGCCCATTGCTGTTGTGCCTGTGGGTAGGGTGCACGGGGCCAGTGAAGACCAGCAAGAGTTTTCAGGGCTGGCCCCTTCCTTGTGGGAGAAGGAGCCGGACGTTTGCCTTTTCGGAAAGAGGCTCTGCCGAGAGCGAATGCAGTGAGATGCTGAGTCTGTGGGAAAGCACAGATGCCCAGTGCTGTTGTGCCTGTGGGTAGGGTGCACGGGGACAGTGAAGACCATCAAGAGCTTTCAGGGCTGGCCCCTTCCTTGTGGGAGAAGGAGCCGGACGTTTGCCTTTTCGGAAAGAAGCGCTGCCGAGAGCGAACGCAGTGAGATGCTGAGTCTGTGGTTAAGCACAGATGCCCAGTGCTGTTGTGCCTGTGGGTAGGGTGCACGGGGCCAGTGAAGACCAGCAAGAGCTTTCAGGGCTGGCCCCTTCCTTGTGGGAGAAGGAGCCGGATGTTTGCCTTTTCGGAAAGAGGCTCTGCCGAGAGCGAACGCCGTGAGATATGCCGTCTGTGGTTAAGCACAGATGCCCAGTGCTGTTGTGCCTGTGGGTAGGGTGCATGGGTACAGTGAAGACTAGCAAGAGCTTTCAGGGCTGGCCCCTTCCTTGTGGGAGAAGGAGCCGGACGTTTGCCTTTTCGGAAAGAGGCTCTGCCGAGAGCGAGCGCCGTGAGATATGCTGTCTGTGGTTAAGCACAGATGCCCAGTGCTGTTGTGCCTGTGTTTAGGGTGCACGGGGACAGTGAAGACCAGCAAGAGCTTTCAGGGCTGGCCCCTTCCTTGTGGGAGAAGGAGCCAGACGTTTGACTTTTCGGAAAGCAGCTGTGCCGATAACGAGTGCCGTGAGATATGCCGTCGGTGGTTAAGCACAGATGCCCAGTGCTGTTGTGCCTGTGGGTAGGGTGCACGGAGACAGTGAAGTCCAGCAAGAGCTTTCAGGGCTGGCCCCTTCCTTGTGGGAGAAGGAGCCGGACGTTTGCCTTTTCGGAAAGAGGCTCTGCCGAGAGCGAACGCAGTGAGATGCTGAGTCTGTGGGAAAGCACAGATGCCCAGTGCTGTTGTGCCTGTGGCTAGGGTGCACGGGGACAGTGAAGACCAGCAAGTGCTTTCAGGGCTGGCCCCTTCCTTGTGGGAGAAGGAGCCGGACGTTTGCCTTTTCGGAAAGAGGCTCTGCCGAGAGCGAACGCAGTGAGATGCGCCGTCGGTGGATAAGCACAGATCCCAGTGCTGTTGTGCCTGTGGGTAGGGTGCACGGGGACAAAGAAGACCAGCAAGAGCTTTCAGTGCTGGCACCTTCCTTGTGGGAGAAGGAGCCGGACTTTTGCCTTTTCGGAAAGAGGCTCTGCCGAGAGCAAACGCAGTGAGCTGCTGCGTCTGTGGTTAAGCACAGATGCCCAGTGCTGTTGTGCCTGTGGGTAGGGTGCACGGGGACAGTGAAGACCAGCAAGTGCTTTCAGGGCTGGCCCCTTCCTTGAGGGAGAAGGAGCCGGACGTTTGCCTTTTCGGAAAGAGGCTCTGCTGAGAGCGAACGCAGTGAGATGCTGAATCTCTGGGAAAGCACAGATGCCCATTGCTGTTGTGCCTGTGGATATGCTGCACGGGGACAGTGAAGACCAGCAAGAGCTTTCAGGGCTGGCCCCTTCCTTGTGGGAGAAGGAGCCGGACGTCTGCCTTTTCGGAAAGAGGCTCTGCCGAGAACGAGCGCCGTGAGATACGCCGTCGGTGGTTATGCACAGATGCCCAGTGCAGTTGTGCCTGTGGGTAGGGTGCACGGGGACAGTGAAGACCAGCAAGAGCTTTCAGGGCTGGCCCCTTCCTTGTGGGAGAAGGAGCCGGACGTTTGCCTTTTCGGAAAGAGGCTCTGCCGAGAGCGAACGCAGTGAGATGCTGAGCCTCTGGGAAAGCACAGATGCCCATTGCTGTTGTGCCTGTGGGTAGGGTGCATGGGGACAGTGAAGACCAGCAAGAGCTTTCAGGGCTGGCCCCTTCCTTGTGGGAGAAGGAGCCGGACGTTTGCCTTTTCGGAAAGAGGCTCTGCCGAGAATGAGCGCAGTGAGATATGCCGTCTGTGGTTAAGCAGAGATGCCCAGTGCTGTTGTGCCTGTGGGTAGGGTGCACGGGGACAGTGAAGACCAGCAAGAGCTTTCAGGGCTGGCCCCTTCCTTGTGGGAGAAGGAGCCGGACGTTTGCCTTTTCGGAAAGAAGCGCTGCCGAGAGCGAACGCAGTGAGATGCTGAGTCTGTGGGAAAGCACAGATGCCCAGTGGTGTTGTGACTCTGGATAGGGGGCACGGGGACAGTGAAGACCAGCAAGAGCTTTCAGGGCTGGCCCCTTCCTTGTGGGAGAAGGAGCCGGACGTTTGCCTTTTCGGAAAGAGGCTCTGCCGAGAACGAGCGCCGTGAGATATGCCGTCTGTGGTTAAGCACAGATGCCCAGTGCTGTTGTGCCTGTGGGTAGGGTGCACGGGGACAGTGAAGACCAGCAAGAGTTTTCAGGGCTGGCCCCTTCCTTGTGGGAGAAGGAGCCGGATGTTTGCCTTTTCGGAAAGAGGCTCTGCCGAGAGCGAGCGCCGTGAGATATGCTGTCTGTGGTTAAGCACAGATGCCCAGTGCTGTTGTGCCTGTGGGTAGGGTGCACGGGGACAGTGAAGACCAGCAAGAGCTTTCAGGGCTGGCCCCTTCCTTGTGGGAGAAGGAGCCGGACGTTTGCCTTTTCGGAAAGAGGCTCTGCCGATAACGAGTGCCGTGAGATATGCCGTCGGTGGTTAAGCACAGATGCCCAGTGCTGTTGTGCCTGTGGGTAGGGTGCACGGAGACAGTGAAGTCCAGCAAGAGCTTTCAGGGCTGGCCCCTTCCTTGTGGGAGAAGGAGCCGGAAGTCTGCCTTTTCGGAAAGAGGCTCTGCCGAGAGCGAACGCAGTGAGATGTTGAGTCTGTGGGAAAGCACAGATGCCCAGTGCTGTTGTGCCTGTGGGTAGGGTGCATGGGGACAGTGAAGACCAGCAAGAGCTTTCAGGGCTGGCCCCTTCCTTGTGGGAGAAGGAGCCGGACGTTTGCCTTTTCGGAAAGAGGCTCTGCCGAGAGCGAACGCAGTGAGATGCTGAGTCTGTGGTTAAGCACAGATGCCCAGTGCTGTTGTGCCTGTGGGTAGGGTGCACGGGGCCAGTGAAGACCAGCAAGAGCTTTCAGGGCTGGCCCCTTCCTTGTGGGAGAAGGAGCTGGACGTTTGCCTTTTCGGAAAGAGGCTCTGCCGAGAACGATCGCCGTGAGATATGCCGTCTGTGGTTAAGCAGAGATGCCCAGTGCTGTTGTGCCTGTGGGTAGGGTGCACGGGGACAGTGAAGACCAGCAAGAGTATTCAGGGCTGGCCCCTTCCTTGTGGGAGAAGGAGCCGGACGTTTGCCTTTTCGGAAAGAGGCTCTGCCGAGAGCGAATGCAGTGAGATGCTGAGTCTGTGGGAAAGCACAGATGCCCAGTGCTGTTGTGCCTGTGGGTAGGGTGCACGGGGACAGTGAAGACCATCAAGAGCTTTCAGGGCTGGCCCCTTCCTTGTGGCAGAAGGAGCCGGACGTTTGCCTTTTCGGAAAGAAGCGCTGCCGAGAGCGAACGCAGTGAGATGCTGAGTCTGTGGGAAAGCACAGATGCCCAGTGGTGTTGTGACTCTGGATAGGGGGCACGGGGACAGTGAAGACCAGCAAGAGCTTTCAGGGCTGGCCCCTTCCTTGTGGGAGAAGGAGCCGGACGTTTGCCTTTTCGGAAAGAGGCTCTGCCGAGAACGATCGCCGTGAGATATGCCGTCTGTGGTTAAGCACAGATGCCCAGTGCTGTTGTGCCTGTGGGTAGGGTGCACGGGGACAGTGAAGACCAGCAAGAGCTTTCAGGGCTGGCCCCTTCCTTGTGGGAGAAGGAGCTGGACGTTTGCCTTTTCGGAAAGAGGCTCTGCCGAGAGCGAGCGCCGTGAGATATGCTGTCTGTGGTTAAGCACAGATGCCCAGTGCTGTTGTGCCTGTGGGTAGGGTGCACGGGGACAGTGAAGACCAGCAAGAGCTTTCAGGGCTGGCCCCTTCCTTGTGGGAGAAGGAGCCAGATGTTTGAATTTTCGGAAAGCAGCTGTGCCGATAACGAGCGCCGTGAGATATGCCGTCGGTGGTTAAGCACAGATGCCCAGTGCTGTTGTGCCTGTGGGTAGGGTGCACGGGGACAGTGAAGACCAGCAAGAGCTTTCAGGGCTGGCCCCTTCCTTGTGGGAGAAGGAGCCGGACGTTTGCCTTTTCGGAAAGAGGCTCTGCCGAGAGCGAACGCAGTGAGATGCTGAGTCTGTGGGAAAGCACAGATGCCCATTGCTGTTGTGCCTGTGTGTAGGGTGCACGGGGACAGTGAAGACCAGCAAGAGCTTTCAGGGCTGGCCCCTTCCTTGTGGGAGAAGGAGCCGGACGTTTGCCTTTTCGGAAAGAGGCTCTGCCGAGAGCGAACGCAGTGAGATGCGCCGTCGGTGGATAAGCACAGATGCCCAGTGCTGTTGTGCCTGTGGGTAGGGTGCACGGGGACAAAGAAGACCAGCAAGAGCTTTCAGTGCTGGCCCCTTTCTTGTGGGAGAAGGAGCCGGACGTTTGCCTTTTCGGAAAGAGGCTCTGCCGAGAGCAAACGCAGTGAGCTGCTGAGTCTGTGGTTAAGCACAGATGCCCATTGCTGTTGTGCCTGTGGGTAGGGTGCACGGGGACAGTGAAGACCAGCAAGAGCTTTCAGGGCTGGCCCCTTCCTTGTGGGAGAAGGAGCCGGACGTTTGCCTTTTCGGAAAGCAGCTCTGCCGATAACGAGTGCCGTGAGATATGCCGTCTGTGGTTAAGCACAGATGCCCATTGCTGTTGTGCCTGTGGGTAGGGTGCACGGGGACAGTGAAGACCAGCAAGAGCTTTCAGGGCTGGCCCCTTCCTTGGGGGGAAGGAGCCGGACGTTTACCTTTTCGGAAAGAGGCTCTGCCGAGAGCGAACGCCGTGAGATGCTGAGTCTCTGGGAAAGCACAGATGCCCAGTGCTGTTGTGCCTGTGGGTAGGGTGCACGGGGACATTGAAGAGCAGCAAGAGCTTTCAGGGCTGGCCCCTTCCTTGTGGGAGAAGGAGCCGGAAGTCTGCCTTTTCGGAAAGAGTCTCTGCCGAGAGCGAACGCAGTGAGATGCTGAGTCTGTAGGAAAGCACAGATGCCCAGAGCTGTTGTGCCTGTGTTTAGGGTGCACGTGGACAGTGAAGACCAGCAAGAGCTTTCAGGGCTGGCCCCTTCCTTGTGGGAGAAGGAGCCGGACGTTTGCCTTTTCGGAAAGCGGCTCTGCCGAGAACGAGCGCCGTGAGATATAACATGTGTGGTTATGCACGTATGCCCAGTGCTGTTGTGCCTGTGGGTAGGGTGCACGGGGACAGTGAAGACCAGCAAGAGCTTTCAGGGCTGTCCCCTTCCTTGTGGGAGAAGGAGCCGGACGTTTGCCTTTTCGGAAAGAGGCTCTGGTGAGAGCGAACGCAGTGAGATGCTGAGTCTCTGGGAAAGCACAGATGCCCATTGCTGTTGTGCCTGTGGATATGGTGCACGGGGACAGTGAAGACCAGCAAGAGCTTTCAGGGCTGGCCCCTTCATTGTGGGAGAAGGAGCCGGACGTTTGCCTTTTCGGAAAGAGGCTCTGCCGAGAGCGAACGCAGTGAGATGCTGAGTCTCTGATTAAGCACAGATGCCCATTGCTGTTGTGCCTGTGGGTAGGGTGCACGGGGACAGTGAAGACCAGCAAGAGCTTTCAGGGCTGGCCCCTTCCTTGTGGGAGAAGGAGCCGGACGTTTGCCTTTTCGGAAAGAGGCTCTGCCGAGAACGAGCGCTGTGAGATATGCCGTCTGTGGGTAAGCACAGATGCCCAGTGCTGTTGTGCCTGTGGGTAGGGTGCACGGGGACAGTGAAGAGCAGCAAGAGCTTTCAGGGCTGGCCCCTTCCTTGTGGGAGAAGGAGCCGGACGTTTGCCTTTTTGGAAAGAGGCTCTGCCGAGAGCGAATGCAGTGAGATATAACGTGTGTGGTTATGCATATATGCCCATTGCTGTTGTGCCTGTGGACACGGGGCACGGGGACAGTGAAGACCAGCAAGAGCTTTCAGGGCTGGCCCCTTCCTTGTGGGAGAAGGAGCCGGACGTTTGCCTTTTCGGAAAGAGGCTGTGCCGAGAGCGAACGCAGTGAGATGCTGAGTCTGTGGTTAAGCACAGATGCCCAGTGCTGTTGTGCCTGTGGGTAGGGTGCACGGGGCCAGTGAAGACCATCAAGAGCTTTCAGGGCTGGCCCCTTCCTTGTGGGAGAAGGAGCCGGACGTTTGCCTTTTCGGAAAGAGGCTCTGCCGAGAGCGAACGCAGTGAGATGCTGAGTCTCTGATTAAGCACAGATGCCCAGTGCTGTTGTGCCTGTGGGTAGGGTGCACGGGGCCAGTGAAGACCAGCAAGAGCTTTCAGGGCTGGCCCCTTCCTTGTGGGAGAAGGAGCCGGACGTTTGCCTTTTCGGAAAGAGGCTCTGCCGAGAACGAGCGCCGTGAGATATGCCGTCTGTGGGAAAGCACAGATGCCCAGTGCTGTTGTGCCTGTGGGTAGGGTGCACGGGGACAAAGAAGACCAGCAAGAGCTTTCAGGGCTGGCCCCTTCCTTGTGGGAGAAGGAGCCGGATGTTTGCCTTTTCGGAAAGGGGCTCTGCCGAGAACGAGCGCCGTGAGATATGCCGTCTGTGGTTATGCACAGATGCCCATTGCTGTTGTGCCTGTGGGTAGGGTGCACGGGGACAGTGAAGACCAGCAAGAGCTTTCAGGGCTGGCCCCTTCCTTGTGGGAGAAGGAGCCGGATGTTTGCCTTTTCGGAAAGAGGCTCTGCCGAGAGCGAACGCAGTGAGATGCTGAGTCTGTGGTTAAGCACAGATGCCCAGTGCTGTTGTGCCTGTGGGTAGGGTGCATGGGGACAGCGAAGACCAGCAAGAGCTTTCAGGGCTGGCCCCTTCCTTGTGGGAGAAGGAGCCGGACGTTTGACTTTTCGGAAAGCAGCTCTGCCGAGAGCGAGTGCCGTGAGATATGCCGTTTGTGGGAAAGCACAGATGCCCAGTGCTGTTGTGCCTGTGGGTAGGGTGCACGGGGACAGTGAAGACCAGCAAGAGCTTTCAGGGCTGGCCCCTTCCTTGTGGGAGAAGGAGCCGGACGTTTGCCTTTTCGGAAAGAGGCTCTGCCGAGAACGAGCGCCGTGAGATATGCCGTCTGTGGGAAAGCACAGATGCCCAGTGCTGTTGTGCCTGTGGGTAGGGTGCACGGGGCCAGTGAAGACCAGCAAGAGCTTTCAGGGCTGGCCCCTTCCTTGTGGGAGAAGGAGCCGGACGTTTGCCTTTTCGGAAAGAGGCTCTGCCGAGAACGAGCGCCGTGAGATGCTGAGTCTGTGGGAAAGTACAGATGCCCAGAGCTGTTGTGCCTGTGGGTAGGGTGCACGGGCACAGTGAAGAGCAGCAAGAGCTTTCAGGGCTGGCCCCTTCCTTGTGGGAGAAGGAGCCGGACGTTTGCCTTTTCGGAAAGAGGCTCTGCTGAGAACGAGCGCCGTGAGATATGCCATCAGTGGTTAAGCACAGATGCCCATTGCTGTTGTGCCTGTGGATAGGGTGCACGGGGACAGTGAAGACCAGCAAGAGCTTTCAGGGCTGGCCCCTTCCTTGTGGGAGAAGGAGCCGGACGTTTGCCTTTTCGGAAAGAGGCTCTGCCGAGAACGAGCGCCGTGAGATATGCCGTCTGTGGTTAAGCACAGATGAACAGTGCTGTTGTGCCTGTGGGTAGGGTGCACGGGGACAGTGAAGACCAGCAAGAGCTTTCAGGGCTGGCCCCTTCCTTGTGGGAGAAGGAGCCGGACGTCTGCCTTTTCGGAAAGAGGGTCGGCCGAGAGCGAACGCTGTGAGATGCTTCGCCTCTGGGAAAGCACAGATGCCCATTGCTGTTGTGCCTGTGGGTAGGGTGCACGGGGACAGTGAAGACCAGCAAGAGCTTTCAGGGCTGGCCCCTTCCTTGTGGGACAAGGAGCCGGATGTTTGCCTTTTCGGAAAGAGGCACTGCCGAGAACGAGCGCCGTGAGATATGCCGTCTGTGGTTAAGCACAGATGAACAGTGCTGTTGTGCCTGTGGGTAGGGTGCACGGGGACAGTGAAGACCAGCAAGAGCTTTCAGGGCTGGCCCCTTCCTTGTGGGAGAAGGAGCGGGACGTTTGCCTTTTCGGAAAGAGGCTGTGCCGAGAGCGAACGCCGTGAGATGTTGAGTCTGTGGGAAAGCACAGATGCCCAGAGCTGTTGTGCCTGTGGGTAGGGTGCACGGGGACAGTGAAGACCAGCAAGAGCTTTCAGGGCTGGCCCCTTCCTTGTGGGAGAAGGAGCCGGACGTTTGCCTTTTCGGAAAGCGGCTCTGCCGAGAACGAGCGCCGTGAGATATAACATGTGTGGTTATGCACGTATGCCCATTGCTGTTGTGCCTGTGGGTAGGGTGCACGGGGACAGTGAAGACCAGCAAGAGCTTTCAGGGCTGGCCCCTTCCTTGTGGGAGAAGGAGCCGGACGTTTGCCTTTTCGGAAAGCAGCTCTGCCGATAACGAGTGCCGTGAGATATGCCGTCGGTGGTTAAGCACAGATGCCCAGTGCTGTTGTGCCTGTGGTTAGGGTGCACGGGGCCAGTGAAGACCAGCAAGAGCTTTCAGGGCTGGCCCCTTCCTTGTGGGAGAAGGAGCCGGACGTTTGACTTTTCGGAAAGAGGCTCTGCCGAGAACGAGCGCCGTGAGATATGCCGTCTGTGGGAAAGCACAGATGCCCAGTGCTGTTGTGCCTGTGGGTAGGGTGCACGGGGCCAGTGAAGACCAGCAAGAGCTTTCAGGGCTGGCCCCTTCCTTGTGGGAGAAGGAGCCGGATGTTTGCCTTTTCGGAAAGAGGCTCTGCCGAGAACGAGCGCCGTGAGATATGCCGTCTGTGGTTATGCACAGATGCCCATTGCTGTTGTGCCTGTGGGTAGGGTGCACGGGGACAGTGAAGACCAGCAAGAGCTTTCAGGGCTGGCCCCTTCCTTGTGGGAGAAGGAGCCGGACGTTAGCCTTTTCGGAAAGAGGCTGTGCCGAGAGCGAACGCCGTGAGATGCTGAGTCTGTGGTTAAGCACAGATGCCCAGAGCTGTTGTGCCTGTGGGTAGGGTGCACGGGCACAGTGAAGAGCAGCAAGAGCTTTCAGGGCTGGCCCCTTCCTTGTGGGAGAAGGAGCCGGACGTTTGCCTTTTCGGAAAGAGGCTCTGCCGAGAACGAGCGCCGTGAGATATGCCGTCTGTGGTTAAGCACAGATGCCCAGTGCTGTTGTGCCTGTGGGTAGGGTGCACGGGGCCAGTGAAGACCAGCAAGAGCTTTCAGGGCTGGCCCCTTCCTTGTGGGAGAAGGAGCCGGACGTTTGCCTTTTCGGAAAGAGGCTCTGCCGAGAACGAGCGCCGTGAGATATGCCATCTGTGGTTAAGCACAGATGAACAGTGCTGTTGTGCCTGTGGGTAGGGTGCACGGGGACAGTGAAGACCAGCAAGAGCTTTCAGGGCTGGCCCCTTCCTTGTGGGAGAAGGAGCCGGACGTCTGCCTTTTCGGAAAGAGGGTCGGCCGAGAGCGAACGCTGTGAGATGCTTCGCCTCTGGGAAAGCACAGATGCCCATTGCTGTTGTGCCTGTGGGTAGGGTGCACGGGGACAGTGAAGACCAGCAAGAGCTTTCAGGGCTGGCCCCTTCCTTGTGGGACAAGGAGCCGGATGTTTGCCTTTTCGGAAAGAGGCACTGCCGAGAACGAGCGCCGTGAGATATGCCGTCTGTGGTTAAGCACAGATGCCCATTGCTGTTGTGCCTGTGGGTAGGGTGCACGGGGCCAGTGAAGACCAGCAAGAGCTTTCAGGGCTGGCCCCTTCCTTGTGGGAGAAGGAGCCGGACGTTTGCCTTTTCGGAAAGAGGCTGTGCCGAGAGCGAACGCCGTGAGATGTTGAGTCTGTGGGAAAGCACAGATGCCCAGAGCTGTTGTGCCTGTGGGTAGGGTGCACGGGGACAGTGAAGAGCAGCAAGAGCTTTCAGGGCTGGCCCCTTCCTTGTGGGAGAAGGAGCCGGACGTTTGCCTTTTCGGAAAGAGGCTCTGCTGAGAGCGAACGCCGTGAGATGTTGAGTCTGTGGGAAAGCACAGATGCCCAGAGCTGTTGTGCCTTTGGGTAGGGTGCACGGGGACAGTGAAGAGCAGCAAGAGCTTTCAGGGCTGGCCCCTTCCTTGTGGGAGAAGGAGCCGGACGTTTGCCTTTCCGGAAAGAGGCTCTGCTGAGAGCGAACGCAGTGAGATGCTGAGTCTCTGGGAAAGCACAGATGCCCAGTGCAGTTGTGCCTGTGGGTAGGGTGCACGGGGCCAGTGAAGACCAGCAAGAGCTTTCAGGGCTGGCCCCTTCCTTGTGGGAGAAGGAGCCGGACGTTTGCCTTTTTGAAAAGAGGCTCTGCCGAGAACGAGTGCCGTGAGATACGCTGTCGGTGGTTAAGCACAGATGAACAGTGCTGTTGTGCCTGTGGGTAGGGTGCACGGGGACAGTGAAGACCAGCAAGAGCTTTCAGGGCTGGCCCCTTCCTTGTGGGAGAAGGAGCCGGACGTTAGCCTTTTCGGAAAGAGGCTCTGCCGAGAACGAGCGCCGTGAGATATGCCGTCTGTGGTTAAGCACAGATGCCCAGTGCTGTTGTGCCTGTGGGTAGGGTGCACGGGGACAGTGAAGACCAGCAAGAGCTTTCAGGGCTGGCCCCTTCCTTGTGGGAGAAGGAGCCGGACGTTTGCCTTTTCGGAAAGAGGCTCTGCCGAGAACGAGCGCCGTGAGATATGCCATCTGTGGTTAAGCACAGATGAACAGTGCTGTTGTGCCTGTGGGTAGGGTGCACGGGGACAGTGAAGACCAGCAAGAGCTTTCAGGGCTGGCCCCTTCCTTGTGGGAGAAGGAGCCGGACGTCTGCCTTTTCGGAAAGAGGGTCGGCCGAGAGCGAACGCTGTGAGATGCTTCGCCTCTGGGAAAGCACAGATGCCCATTGCTGTTGTGCCTGTGGGTAGGGTGCACGGGGACAGTGAAGACCAGCAAGAGCTTTCAGGGCTGGCCCCTTCCTTGTGGGACAAGGAGCCGGATGTTTGCCTTTTCGGAAAGAGGCAATGCCGAGAACGAGCGCCGTGAGATATGCCGTCTGTGGTTAAGCACAGATGCCCAGTGCTGTTGTGCCTGTGGGTAGGGTGCACGGGGCCAGTGAAGACCAGCAAGAGCTTTCAGGGCTGGCCCCTTCCTTGTGGGAGAAGGAGCCGGACGTTTGCCTTTTCAGAAAGAGGCTGTGCCGAGAGCGAACGCCGTGAGATGTTGAGTCTGTGGGAAAGCACAGATGCCCAGAGCTGTTGTGCCTGTGGGTAGGGTGCACGGGGACAGTGAAGAGCAGCAAGAGCTTTCAGGGCTGGCCCCTTCCTTGTGGGAGAAGGAGCCGGACGTTTGCCTTTTCGGAAAGAGGCTGTGCCGAGAGCGAACGCCGTGAGATGTTGAGTCTGTGGGAAAGCACAGATGCCCATTGCTGTTGTGCCTGTGGGTAGGGTGCACGGGGACAGTGAACAGCAGCAAGAGCTTTCAGGGCTGGCCCCTTCCTTGTGGGAGAAGGAGCCGGACGTTAGCCTTTTCGGAAAGAGGCTCTGCCGAGAACGAGCGCCGTGAGATATGCCATCTGAGGTTAAGCACAGATGCCCAGTGCTGTTGTGCCTGTGGGTAGGGTGCACGGGGACAGTGAAGACCAGCAAGAGCTTTCAGGGCTGGCCCCTTCCTTGTGGGAGAAGGAGCCGGACGTCTGCCTTTTCGGAAAGAGGCTCGGCCGAGAGCGAACGCTGTGAGATGCTGAGCCTCTGGGAAAGCACAGATGCCCATTGCTGTTGTGCCTGTGTTTAGGGTGCACGGGGACAGTGAAGACCAGCAAGAGCTTTCAGGGCTGCCCCTTCCTTGTGGGAGAAGGAGCCGGACGTTTGCCTTTTCGGAAAGAGGCTCTGCCGAGAGCGAACGCAGTGAGATGCTGAGTCTCTGGGAAAGCACAGATGCCCATTGCTGTTGTGCCTGTGGGTAGGGTGCACGGGGACAAAGAAGACCAGCAAGAGCTTTCAGGGCTGGCCCCTTTCTTGTGGGAGAAGGAGCCGGACATTTGCCTTTTTGGAAAGAGGCTCTGCTGAGAGCAAACGCAGTGAGATGCTGAGCCTTTGGTTAAGCACAGATGCCCAGTGCTGTTGTGCCTGTGGGTAGGGTGCACGGAGAAAGTGAAGAGCAGCAAGAGTTTTCAGGGCTGGCCCCTTCCTTGTGGGAGAAGGAGCCGGACGTTTGCCTTTTCGGAAAGAGGCTCTGCCGACAAAGAGCGCTGTAAGATATGCCGTAGTTGGTTAAGCACAGATGCCCAGTGCTGTTGTGCCTGTGGGTAGGGTGCACGGGGACAGTGAAGACCAGCAAGAGCTTTCAGGGCTGGCCCCTTCCTTGTGGGAGAAGGAGCCGGACGTTTGCCGTTTAGGAAAGAGGCTCTGCCGAGAGCGAACGCAGTGAGATGCTGAGTCTCTGGGAAAGCACAGATGCCCAGTGCTGTTGTGCCTGTGTTTAGGGTGCACGGGGACAGTGAAGACCAGCTAGAGCTTTCAGGGCTGGCCCCTTCCTTGTGGGAGAAGGAGCCGGACGTTTGCCTTTTCGGAAAGAGGCTCTGCCGAGAACGAGCGCCGTGAGATATGCCGTCTGTGGTTAAGCACAGATGCCCAGTGCTGTTGTGCCTGTGGATAGGGTGCACGGGGACAGTGAAGAGCAGCAAGAGCTTTCAGGGCTGGCCCCTTCCTTGTGGGAGAAGGAGCCGGACGTTTGCCTTTTCGGAAAGAGGCTCTGCCGAGAGCGAACGCAGTGAGGTGCTGAGTCTCTGGGAAAGCACAGATGCCCAGTGCTGTTGTGCCTGTGGGTAGGGGGCACGGGGACAGTGAAGACCAGCAAGAGCTTTCAGGGCTGGCCCCTTCCTTGTGGGAGAATGAGCCGCATGTTTGCCTTTTCAGAAAGAGGCTCTGCCGAGAGCGAACGCAGTGAGATGCTGAGTCTGGGGTTAAGCACAGATGCCCAGTGCTGTTGTGCCTGTGGGTAGGGTGCACGGGGACAGTGAAGACCAGCAAGAGCTTTCAGGGCTGGCCCCTTTCTTGTGGGAGAAGGAGCCGGACGTTTGTCTTTTCGGAAAGAGGCTTTGCTGAGAGCAAACGCAGTGAGCTGCTGAGTCTGTGGTTAAGCACAGATGCCCATTGCTGTTGTGCCTGTAGATAGGGTGCACGGGGACAGTGAAGACCAGCAAGAGCTTTCAGGGCTGGCCCCTTCCTTGTGGGAGAAGGAGCCGGACGTTTGCCTGTTCGGAAAGAGGCTCTGCCGAGAACGAGCGCCGTGAGATATGCCGTCTGAGGTTAAGCACAGATGCCCAGTGCTGTTGTGCCTGTGGGTAGGGTGCACGGGGACAGTGAAGACCAGCAAGAGCTTTCAGGGCTGGCCCCTTCCTTGTGGGAGAAGGAGCCGGACGTTTGCCTTTTCGGAAAGAGGCTCTGCTGAGAGCGAACGCAGTGAGATGCTGAGTCTCTGGGAAAGCACAGATGCCCATTGCTGTTGTGCCTGTGGATATGGTGCACGGGGACAGTGAAGACCAGCAAGAGCTTTCAGGGCTGGCCCCTTCCTTGTGGGAGAAGGAGCCGGACGTATGCCTTTCCGGAAAGAGGCTCTGCTGAGAGCGAACGCAGTGAGATGCTGAGTCTCTGGGAAAGCACAGATGCCCAGTGCAGTTGTGCCTGTGGGTAGGGTGCACGGGGCCAGTGAAGACCAGCAAGAGCTTTCAGGGCTGGCCCCTTCCTTGTGGGAGAAGGAGCCGGACGTTTGCCTTTTTGGAAAGAGGATCTGCCGAGAACGAGTGCCGTGAGATACGCCGTCGGTGGTTAAGCACATATGCCCAGTGCTGTTGTGCCTGTGGGTAGGGTGCACGGGGCCAGTGAAGACCAGCAAGAGCTTTCAGGGCTGGCCCCTTCCTTGTGGGAGAAGGAGCCGGACGTTAGCCTTTTCGGAAAGAGGCTCTGCTGAGAGCGAACGCAGTGAGATGCTGAGTCTCTGGGAAAGCACAGATGCCCAGTGCAGTTGTGCCTGTGGGTAGGGTGCACGGGGCCAGTGAAGACCAGCAAGAGCTTTCAGGGCTGGCCCCTTCCTTGTGGGAGAAGGAGCCGGACGTTTGCCTTTTTGAAAAGAGGCTCTGCCGAGAACGAGTGCCGTGAGATACGCTGTCGGTGGTTAAGCACAGATGAACAGTGCTGTTGTGCCTGTGGGTAGGGTGCACGGGGACAGTGAAGACCAGCAAGAGCTTTCAGGGCTGGCCCCTTCCTTGTGGGAGAAGGAGCCGGACGTTAGCCTTTTCGGAAAGAGGCTCTGCCGAGAACGAGCGCCGTGAGATATGCCGTCTGTGGTTAAGCACAGATGAACAGTGCTGTTGTGCCTGTGGGTAGGGTGCACGGGGACAGTGAAGACCAGCAAGAGCTTTCAGGGCTGGCCCCTTCCTTGTGGGAGAAGGAGCCGGACGTTTGCCTTTTCGGAAAGAGGCTCTGCCGAGAACGAGCGCCGTGAGATATGCCATCTGTGGTTAAGCACAGATGAACAGTGCTGTTGTGCCTGTGGGTAGGGTGCACGGGGACAGTGAAGACCAGCAAGAGCTTTCAGGGCTGGCCCCTTCCTTGTGGGAGAAGGAGCCGGACGTCTGCCTTTTCGGAAAGAGGGTCGGCCGAGAGCGAACGCTGTGAGATGCTTCGCCTCTGGGAAAGCACAGATGCCCATTGCTGTTGTGCCTGTGGGTAGGGTGCACGGGGACAGTGAAGACCAGCAAGAGCTTTCAGGGCTGGCCCCTTCCTTGTGGGACAAGGAGCCGGATGTTTGCCTTTTCGGAAAGAGGCAATGCCGAGAACGAGCGCCGTGAGATATGCCGTCTGTGGTTAAGCACAGATGCCCAGTGCTGTTGTGCCTGTGGGTAGGGTGCACGGGGCCAGTGAAGACCAGCAAGAGCTTTCAGGGCTGGCCCCTTCCTTGTGGGAGAAGGAGCCGGACGTTTGCCTTTTCAGAAAGAGGCTGTGCCGAGAGCGAACGCCGTGAGATGTTGAGTCTGTGGGAAAGCACAGATGCCCAGAGCTGTTGTGCCTGTGGGTAGGGTGCACGGGGACAGTGAAGAGCAGCAAGAGCTTTCAGGGCTGGCCCCTTCCTTGTGGGAGAAGGAGCCGGACGTTTGCCTTTTCGGAAAGAGGCTGTGCCGAGAGCGAACGCCGTGAGATGTTGAGTCTGTGGGAAAGCACAGATGCCCATTGCTGTTGTGCCTGTGGGTAGGGTGCACGGGGACAGTGAACAGCAGCAAGAGCTTTCAGGGCTGGCCCCTTCCTTGTGGGAGAAGGAGCCGGACGTTAGCCTTTTCGGAAAGAGGCTCTGCCGAGAACGAGCGCCGTGAGATATGCCATCTGAGGTTAAGCACAGATGCCCAGTGCTGTTGTGCCTGTGGGTAGGGTGCACGGGGACAGTGAAGACCAGCAAGAGCTTTCAGGGCTGGCCCCTTCCTTGTGGGAGAAGGAGCCGGACGTCTGCCTTTTCGGAAAGAGGCTCGGCCGAGAGCGAACGCTGTGAGATGCTGAGCCTCTGGGAAAGCACAGATGCCCATTGCTGTTGTGCCTGTGTTTAGGGTGCACGGGGACAGTGAAGACCAGCAAGAGCTTTCAGGGCTGCCCCTTCCTTGTGGGAGAAGGAGCCGGACGTTTGCCTTTTCGGAAAGAGGCTCTGCCGAGAGCGAACGCAGTGAGATGCTGAGTCTCTGGGAAAGCACAGATGCCCATTGCTGTTGTGCCTGTGGGTAGGGTGCACGGGGACAGTGAAGACCAGCAAGAGCTTTCAGGGCTGGCCCCTTTCTTGTGGGAGAAGGAGCCGGACATTTGCCTTTTTGGAAAGAGGCTCTGCTGAGAGCAAACGCAGTGAGATGCTGAGCCTTTGGTTAAGCACAGATGCCCAGTGCTGTTGTGCCTGTGGGTAGGGTGCACGGAGAAAGTGAAGAGCAGCAAGAGTTTTCAGGGCTGGCCCCTTCCTTGTGGGAGAAGGAGCCGGACGTTTGCCTTTTCGGAAAGAGGCTCTGCCGACAAAGAGCGCTGTAAGATATGCCGTAGTTGGTTAAGCACAGATGCCCAGTGCTGTTGTGCCTGTGGGTAGGGTGCACGGGGACAGTGAAGACCAGCAAGAGCTTTCAGGGCTGGCCCCTTCCTTGTGGGAGAAGGAGCCGGACGTTTGCCGTTTAGGAAAGAGGCTCTGCCGAGAGCGAACGCAGTGAGATGCTGAGTCTCTGGGAAAGCACAGATGCCCAGTGCTGTTGTGCCTGTGTTTAGGGTGCACGGGGACAGTGAAGACCAGCTAGAGCTTTCAGGGCTGGCCCCTTCCTTGTGGGAGAAGGAGCCGGACGTTTGCCTTTTCGGAAAGAGGCTCTGCCGAGAACGAGCGCCGTGAGATATGCCGTCTGTGGTTAAGCACAGATGCCCAGTGCTGTTGTGCCTGTGGATAGGGTGCACGGGGACAGTGAAGAGCAGCAAGAGCTTTCAGGGCTGGCCCCTTCCTTGTGGGAGAAGGAGCCGGACGTTTGCCTTTTCGGAAAGAGGCTCTGCCGAGAGCGAACGCAGTGAGGTGCTGAGTCTCTGGGAAAGCACAGATGCCCAGTGCTGTTGTGCCTGTGGGTAGGGGGCACGGGGACAGTGAAGACCAGCAAGAGCTTTCAGGGCTGGCCCCTTCCTTGTGGGAGAATGAGCCGCATGTTTGCCTTTTCAGAAAGAGGCTCTGCCGAGAGCGAACGCAGTGAGATGCTGAGTCTGGGGTTAAGCACAGATGCCCAGTGCTGTTGTGCCTGTGGGTAGGGTGCACGGGGACAGTGAAGACCAGCAAGAGCTTTCAGGGCTGGCCCCTTTCTTGTGGGAGAAGGAGCCGGACGTTTGTCTTTTCGGAAAGAGGCTTTGCTGAGAGCAAACGCAGTGAGCTGCTGAGTCTGTGGTTAAGCACAGATGCCCATTGCTGTTGTGCCTGTAGATAGGGTGCACGGGGACAGTGAAGACCAGCAAGAGCTTTCAGGGCTGGCCCCTTCCTTGTGGGAGAAGGAGCCGGACGTTTGCCTGTTCGGAAAGAGGCTCTGCCGAGAACGAGCGCCGTGAGATATGCCGTCTGAGGTTAAGCACAGATGCCCAGTGCTGTTGTGCCTGTGGGTAGGGTGCACGGGGACAGTGAAGACCAGCAAGAGCTTTCAGGGCTGGCCCCTTCCTTGTGGGAGAAGGAGCCGGACGTTTGCCTTTTCGGAAAGAGGCTCTGCTGAGAGCGAACGCAGTGAGATGCTGAGTCTCTGGGAAAGCACAGATGCCCATTGCTGTTGTGCCTGTGGATATGGTGCACGGGGACAGTGAAGACCAGCAAGAGCTTTCAGGGCTGGCCCCTTCCTTGTGGGAGAAGGAGCCGGACGTATGCCTTTCCGGAAAGAGGCTCTGCTGAGAGCGAACGCAGTGAGATGCTGAGTCTCTGGGAAAGCACAGATGCCCAGTGCAGTTGTGCCTGTGGGTAGGGTGCACGGGGCCAGTGAAGACCAGCAAGAGCTTTCAGGGCTGGCCCCTTCCTTGTGGGAGAAGGAGCCGGACGTTTGCCTTTTTGGAAAGAGGATCTGCCGAGAACGAGTGCCGTGAGATACGCCGTCGGTGGTTAAGCACATATGCCCAGTGCTGTTGTGCCTGTGGGTAGGGTGCACGGGGCCAGTGAAGACCAGCAAGAGCTTTCAGGGCTGGCCCCTTCCTTGTGGGAGAAGGAGCCGGACGTTAGCCTTTTCGGAAAGAGGCTCTGCCGAGAACGAGCGCCGTGAGATATGCCATCTGTGGTTAAGCACAGATGCCCAGTGCTGTTGTGCCTGTGGGTAGGGTGCACGGGGAGAGTGAAGACCAGCAAGAGCTTTCAGGGCTGGCCCCTTCCTTGTGGGAGAAGGAGCCGGACGTCTGCCTTTTCGGAAAGAGGCTCGGCCGAGAGCGAACGCAGTGAGATGCTGAATCTCTGGGAAAGCACAGATGCCCAGAGCTGTTGTGCCTGTGTTTAGGGTGCACGGGGACAGTGAAGACCAGCAAGAGCTTTCAGGGCTGGCCCCTTCCTTGTGGGAGAAGGAGCCGGACGTTTGCCTTTTCGGAAAGAGGCTCGGCCGAGAGCGAACGCAGTGAGATGCTGAGTCTGTGGGAAAGCACAGATGCCCATTGCTGTTGTGCCTGTGGGTAGGGTGCACGGGGACAAAGAAGACCAGCAAGAGCTTTCAGGGCTGGCCCCTTCCTTGTGGGAGAAGGAGCCGGACGTTTGCCTTTTCGGAAAGAGGCTCTGCTGAGAGCAAACGCAGTGAAATGCTGAGCCTTTGGTTAAGCACAGATGCCCAGTGCTGTTGTGCCTGTGGGTAGGGTGCACGGAGAAAGTGAAGAACAGCAAGAGCTTTCAGGGCTGGCCCCTTCCTTGTGGGAGAAGGAGCCGGATGTTTGCCTTTTCGGAAAGAGGCTCTGCCGAGAGCGAACGCCGTGAGATGCTGAGTCTCTGGGAAAGCACAGATGCCCAGTGCTGTTGTGCCTGTGGGTAGGGTGCACGGGGACAAAGAAGACCAGCAAGAGCTTTCAGGGCTGGCCCCTTCCTTGTGGGAGAAGGAGCCGGACGTTTGCCTTTTCGGAAAGAGGCTCTGCTGAGAGCAAACGCCGTGAGATGCTGAGCCTCTGGGAAAGCACAGATGCCCAGAGCTGTTGTGCCTGTGTTTAGGGTGCACGGGGACAATGAAGACCAGCAAGAGCTTTCAGGGCTGGCCCCTTCCTTGTGGGACAAGGAGCCGGACGTTTGCCTTTTCGGAAAGAGGCTCTGCCGAGAACGAGTGCCGTGAGATGCTGAGCCTCTGGGAAAGCACAGATGCCCAGAGCTGTTGTGCCTGTGTTTAGGGTGCACGGGGACAGTGAAGAGCAGCAAGAGCTTTCAGGGCTGGCCCCTTCCTTGTGGGAGAATGAGCCGCATGTTTGCCTTTTCGGAAAGCGGCTCTGCCGAGAACGAGCGGCGTGAGATATGCCGTCTGTGGATAAGTACAGGTGCCCAGTGCTGTTTTGCCTGTGGGTAGAGTGCACGGGGACAGTGAAGACCAGCAAGAGCTTTCAGGGCTGGCCCCTTCCTTGTGGGAGAAGGAGCCGGACGTTTGCCTTTTCGGAAAGAGGCTCTGCCGACAGCGAACGCCGTGAGATGCTGAGCCTTTGGTTAAGCACAGATGCCCAGTGCTGTTGTGCCTGTGGGTAGGGTGCACGGGGACAGTGAAGACCAGCAAGAGTTTTCAGGGCTGGCCCCTTCCTTGTGGGAGAAGGAGCCGGACGTTTGACTTTTCGGAAAGAGTCTCTGCCGAGAACGAGCGCCGTGAGATATGCCGTCTGTGGTTAAGCACAGATGCCCAGTGCTGTTGTGCCTGTGGCTAGGGTGCACGGGGACAGTGAAGAGCAGCAAGAGCTTTCAGGGCTGGCCCCTTCCTTGTGGGAGAAGGAGCCGGACGTTTGCCTTTTCGGAAAGAGGCTCTGCCGAGAGCGAACGCAGTGAGGTGCTGAGTCTCTGGGAAAGCACAGATGCCCAGTGCTGTTGTGCCTGTGGGTAGGGTGCACGGGGACAGTGAAGACCAGCAAGATCTTTCAGGGCTGGCCCCTTCCTTGTGGGAGAAGGAGCCGGACGTTTGCCTTTTCGGAAAGAGGCTCTGCTGAGAGCGAACGCAGTGAGATGCTGAGTCTCTGGGAAAGCACAGATGCCCATTGCTGTTGTGCCTGTGGATATGGTGCACGGGGACAGTGAAGACCAGCAAGAGCTTTCAGGGCTGGCCCCTTCCTTGTGGGAGAAGGAGCCGGACGTTTGCCTTTCCGGAAAGAGGCTCTGCCGAGAGCGAACGCAGTGAGATGCTGAGTCTCTGGGAAAGCACAGATGCCCAGTGCAGTTGTGCCTGTGGGTAGGGTGCACGGGGCCAGTGAAGACCAGCAAGAGCTTTCAGGGCTGGCCCCTTCCTTGTGGGAGAAGGAGCCGGACGTTTGCCTTTTTGGAAAGAGGATCTGCCGAGAACGATTGCCGTGAGATACGCCGTCGGTGGTTAAGCACATATGCCCAGTGCTGTTGTGCCTGTGGGTAGGGTGCACGGGGCCAGTGAAGACCAGCAAGAGCTTTCAGGGCTGGCCCCTTCCTTGTGGGAGAAGGAGCCGGACGTTAGCCTTTTCGGAAAGAGGCTCTGCCGAGAACGAGCGCCGTGAGATATGCCATCTGTGGTTAAGCACAGATGCCCAGTGCTGTTGTGCCTGTGGGTAGGGTGCACGGGGAGAGTGAAGACCAGCAAGAGCTTTCAGGGCTGGCCCCTTCCTTGTGGGAGAAGGAGCCGGACGTCTGCCGTTTAGGAAAGAGGCTCTGCCGAGAGCGAACGCAGTGAGATGCTGAGTCTCTGGGAAAGCACAGATGCCCAGAGCTGTTGTGCCTGTGGATAGGGTGCACGGGGACAGTGAAGACCAGCAAGAGCTTTCAGGGCTGGCCCCTTCCTTGTGGGAGAAGGAGCCGGACGTTAGCCTTTTCGGAAAGAGGCTCTGCCGAGAACGAGCGACCTGAGATGCTGAGTCTCTGGGAAAGCACAGATGCCCAGTGCTGTTGTGCCTGTGGGTAGGGTGCACGGGGACAGTGAAGACCAGCAAGAGCTTTCAGGGCTGGCCCCTTCCTTGTGGGAGAAGGAGCCGGACGTTTGCCTTTTCGGAAAGAGGCTCTGCCGAGAGCGAATACAGTGAGATGCTGAGTCTCTGGTTAAGCACAGATGCCCATTGCTGTTGTGCCTGTGGGTAGGGTGCACGGGGACAGTGAAGACCAGCAAGAGCTTTCAGGGCTGGCCCCTTCCTTGTGGGAGAAGGAGCCGGACGTTTGCCTTTTCGGTAAGAGGCACTGCCGAGAGCGAGTGCCGTGAGATATGCCGTCTGTGGTTAAGCACAGATGCCCAGTGCTGTTGTGCCTGTGGGTAGGGTGCACGGGGACAGTGAAGACCAGCAAGAGCTTTCAGGGCTGGCCCCTTCCTTGTGGGAGAAGGAGCCGGACGTTTGCCTTTTCGGAAAGAGGCTCTGCCGAGAGCGAACGCCGTGAGATGCTGAGTCTCTGGGAAAGCACAGATGCCCAGTGCTGTTGTGCCTGTGGGTAGGGTGCACGGGGACAATGAAGACCAGCAAGAGCTTTCAGGGCTGGCCCCTTCCTTGTGGGAGAATGAGCCGCATGTTTGCCTTTTCGGAAAGAGGCTCTGCCGAGAACGAGCGGCGTGAGATATGCCGTCTGTGGATAAGTACAGGTGCCCAGTGCTGTTGTGCCTGTGGGTAGAGTGCACGGGGACAGTGAAGACCAGCAAGAGCTTTCAGGGCTGGCCCCTTCCTTGTGGGAGAAGGAGCCGGACGTTTGCCTGTTCGGAAAGAGGCTCTGCCGACAGCGAACGCCGTGAGATGCTGAGCCTTTGGTTAAGCACAGATGCCCAGTGCTGTTGTGCCTGTGGGTAGGGTGCACGGGGACAGTGAAGACCAGCAAGAGTTTTCAGGGCTGGCCCCTTCCTTGTGGGAGAAGGAGCCGGACGTTTGACTTTTCGGAAAGAGTCTCTGCCGAGAACGAGCGCCGTGAGATATGCCGTCTGTGGTTAAGCACAGATGCCCAGTGCTGTTGTGCCTGTGGCTAGGGTGCACGGGGACAGTGAAGAGCAGCAAGAGCTTTCAGGGCTGGCCCCTTCCTTGTGGGAGAAGGAGCCGGACGTTTGCCTTTTCGGAAAGAGGCTCTGCCGAGAGCGAACGCAGTGAGGTGCTGAGTCTGTGGGAAAGCACAGATGCCCAGTGCTGTTGTGCCTGTGGGTAGGGTGCACGGGGACAGTGAAGACCAGCAAGATCTTTCAGGGCTGGCCCCTTCCTTGTGGGAGAAGGAGCCGGACGTCTGCCTTTTCGGAAAGAGGCTCTGCCGAGAGCGAACGCAGTGAGATGCTGAGTCTGTGGGAAAGCACAGATGCCCATTGCTGTTGTGCCTGTGGGTAGGGTGCACGGGGACAAAGAAGACCAGCAAGAGCTTTCAGGGCTGGCCCCTTTCTTGTGGGAGAAGGAGCCGGACGTTTGTCTTTTCGGAAAGAGGCTTTGCTGAGAGCAAACGCAGTGAGCTGCTGAGTCTGTGGCTAAGCACAGATGCCCATTGCTGTTGTGCCTGTGCGTAGGGTGCACGGGGACAGTGAAGACCAGCAAGAGCTTTCAGGGCTGGCCCCTTCCTTGTGGGAGAAGGAGCCGGACGTTTGCCTTTTCGGAAAGAGGCTGTGCCGAGAGCGAACGCCGTGAGATGTTGAGTCTGTGGGAAAGCACAGATGCCCAGTGCTGTTGTGCCTGTGGGTAGGGTGCATGGGGACAGCGAAGACCAGCAAGAGCTTTCAGGGCTGGCCCCTTCCTTGTGGGAGAAGGAGCCGGACGTTTGCCTTTTCGGAAAGAGGCTCTGCTGAGAGCGAACGCCGTGAGATGCTGAGTCTCTGGGAAAGCACAGATGCCCAGTGCTGTTGTGCCTGTGGGTAGGGTGCACGGGGACAGTGAAGACCAGCAAGAGCTTTCAGGGCTGGCCCCTTCCTTGTGGGAGAAGGAGCCGGACATTTGCCTTTTCGGAAAGAGGCTCTGCCGAGAACGAGCGCAGTGAGATGCTGAGTCTCTGGTTAAGCACAGATGCTCAGTGCTGTTGTGCCTGTGGGTAGGGTGCACGGGGACAGTGAAGAGCAGCAAGAGCTTTCAGGGCTGGCCCCTTCCTTGTGGGAGAAGGAGCCGGACGTTTGCCTTTTCGGAAAGAGGCTCTGCCGAGAGCGAACGCAGTGAGGTGCTGAGTCTCTGGGAAAGCACAGATGCCCAGTGCTGTTGTGCCTGTGGGTAGGGTGCACGGGGACAGTGAAGACCAGCAAGATCTTTCAGGGCTGGCCCCTTCCTTGTGGGAGAAGGAGCCGGACGTCTGCCTTTTCGGAAAGAGGCTCTGCCGAGAGCGAACGCAGTGAGATGCTGAGTCTCTGGGAAAGCACAGATGCCCAGTGCAGTTGTGCCTGTGGGTAGGGTGCACGGGGACAAAGAAGACCAGCAAGAGCTTTCAGGGCTGGCCCCTTTCTTGTGGGAGAAGGAGCCGGACGTTTGTCTTTTCGGAAAGAGGCTTTGCTGAGAGCAAACGCAGTGAGCTGCTGAGTCTGTGGCTAAGCACAGATGCCCATTGCTGTTGTGCCTGTGGGTAGGGTGCACGGGGACAGTGAAGACCAGCAAGAGCTTTCAGGGCTGGCCCCTTCCTTGTGGGAGAAGGAGCCGGACGTTTGCCTTTTCGGAAAGAGGCTGTGCCGAGAGCGAACGCAGTGAGATGTTGAGTCTGTGGGAAAGCACAGATGCCCAGTGCTGTTGTGCCTGTGGGTAGGGTGCATGGGGACAGCGAAGACCAGCAAGAGCTTTCAGGGCTGGCCCCTTCCTTGTGGGAGAAGGAGCCGGACGTTTGCCTTTTCGGAAAGAGGCTCTGCTGAGAGCGAACGCCGTGAGATGCTGAGTCTCTGGGAAAGCACAGATGCCCAGTGCTGTTGTGCCTGTGGGTAGGGTGCACGGGGACAGTGAAGACCAGCAAGAGCTTTCAGGGCTGGCCCCTTCCTTGTGGGAGAAGGAGCCGGACATTTGCCTTTTCGGAAAGAGGCTCTGCCGAGAACGAGCGCAGTGAGATGCTGAGTCTCTGGTTAAGCACAGATGCTCAGTGCTGTTGTGCCTGTGGGTAGGGTGCACGGGGACAGTGAAGAGCAGCAAGAGCTTTCAGGGCTGGCCCCTTCCTTGTGGGAGAAGGAGCCGGACGTTTGCCTTTTCGGAAAGAGGCTCTGCCGAGAACGAGTGCCGTGAGATATGCCGTCGGTGGTTAAGCACAGATGCCCAGTGCTGTTGTGCCTGTGGGTAGGGTGCACGGGGACGGTTAAGACCATCAAGAGCTTTCAGGGCTGGCCCCTTCCTTGTGGGAGAAGGAGCCGGACGTTTGCCTTTTCGGAAAGAGGCTCTGCCGAGAGCGAACGCAGTGAGATGCTGAGTCTGTGGGAAAGCACAGATACCCAGTGGTGTTGTGACTCTGGATAGGGTGCACGGGGACAGTGAAGAGCAGCAAGAGCTTTCAGGGCTGGCCCCTTCCTTATGGGAGATGGAGCCGGACGTTTGCCTTTTCGGAAAGAGGCTCTGCCGAGAACGAGCGCCGTGAGATATGCCATCTGTGGTTAAGCACAGATGCCCAGTGCTGTTGTGCCTGTGGCTAGGTTGCACGGGGCCAGTGAAGAGCAGCAAGAGCTTTCAGGGCTGGCCCCTTCCTTGTGGGAGAAGGAGCTGGACGTTTGCCTTTTCGGAAAGAGGCTCTGCCGAGAGCGAACGCAGTGAGATGCTGAGTCTGTGGTTAAGCACAGATGCCCAGTGCTGTTGTGCCTGTGGGTAGGGTGCACGGGGACAATGAAGACCAGCAAGAGCTTTCAGGGCTGGACCCTTCCTTGTGGGAGAAGGAGCCGCATGTTTGCCTTTTCGGAAAGAGGCTCTGCCGAGAACGAGCGGCGTGAGATATGCCGTCTGTGGATAAGTACAGGTGCCCAGTGCTGTTGTGCCTGTGGGTAGGGTGCACGGGGACGGTTATGACCATCAAGAGCTTTCAGGGCTGGCCCCTTCCTTGTGGGAGAAGGAGCCGGACGTTTGCCTTTTCGGAAAGAGGCTCTGCCGAGAGCGAACGCAGTGAGATGCTGAGTCTGTGGGAAAGCACAGATGCCCATTGCTGTTGTGCCTGTGGGTAGGGTGCACGGGGATAAAGAAGACCAGCAAGAGCTTTCAGGGCTGGCCCCTTTCTTGTGGGAGAAGGAGCCGGACGTTTGTCTTTTCGGAAAGAGGCTTTGCTGAGAGCAAACGCAGTGAGCTGCTGAGTCTGTGGCTAAGCACAGATGCCCATTGCTGTTGTTCCTGTGGGTAGGGTGCACGGGGACAGTGAAGACCAGCAAGAGCTTTCAGGGCTGGCCCCTTCCTTGTGGGACAAGGAGCCGGACGTTTGCCTTTTCGGAAAGAGGCTCTGCCGAGAACGAGCGCCGTGAGATATGCCGTCTGTGGTTAAGCAGAGATGCCCAGTGCTGTTGTGCCTGTGGGTAGAGTGCACGGGGACAGTGAAGACCAGCAAGAGCTTTCAGGGCTGGCCCCTTCCTTGTGGGAGAAGGAGCCGGACGTTTGCCTTTTCGGAAAGAGGCTCTGCCGAGAGCGAACGCAGTGAGATGCTGAGTCTGTGGTTAAGCACAGATGCGCATTGCTGTTGTGCCTGTGGGTAGGGTGCACGGGGACAGTGAAGAGCAGCAAGAGCTTTCAGGGCTGGCCCCTTCCTTGTGGGAGAAGGAGCCGCACGTTTGCCTTTTCGGAAAGAGGCTCTGCCGAGAACGAGCGCCGTGAGATATGCCGTCTGTGGTTAAGCACAGATGCCCAGTACTGTTGTGCCTGTGGGTAGGGTGCACGGGGACAAAGAAGACCAGCAAGAGCTTTCAGGGCTGGCCCCTTCCTTGTGGGAGAAGGAGCCGGACGTTTGCCTTTTCGGAAAGAGGCTCAGCCGAGAACTAGCGCCGTGAGATGCTGAGTCTGTGGTTAAGCACAGATGCCCAGTGCTGTTGTGCCTGTGGGTAGGGTGCACGGGGACAGTGAAGAGCAGCAAGAGCTTTCAGGGCTGGCCCCTTCCTTGTGGGAGAAGGAGCCGGACGTTTGCCTTTTCGGAAAGAGGCTCTGCCGAGAACGAGTGCCGTGAAATATGCCGTCGGTGGTTAAGCACAGATGCCCAGTGCTGTTGTGCCTGTGGGTAGGGTGCACGGAGACAGTGAGGACCAGCAAGAGCTTTCAGGGCTGGCCCCTTCCTTGTGGGAGAAGGAGCCGGACGTTTGCCTTTTTGGAAAGAGGCTCTGCCGAGAACGAGCGCCGTGAGATATGCCGTCTGTGGTTATGCACAGATGCCCATTGCTGTTGTGCCTGTGGGTAGGGTGCACGGGGACAGTGAAGAGCAGCAAGAGCTTTCAGGGCTGGCCCCTTCCTTGTGGGAGAAGGAGCCGGACGTTTGCCTTTTCGGAAAGAGGCTCTGCCGAGAGCGAACGCCGTGAGATGTTGAGTCTGTGGGAAAGCACAGATGCCCAGAGCTGTTGTGCCTGTGGGTAGGGTGCACGGGGAGAGTGAAGAGCAGCAAGAGCTTTCAGGGCTGGACCCTTCCTTGTGGGAGAAGGAGCCGGACGTCTGCCTTTTCGGAAAGAGGCTCTGCCGAGAGCGAACGCAGTGAGATGCTGAGTCTGTGGTTAAGCACAGATGCCCATTGCTGTTGTGCCTGTGGGTAGGGTGCACGGGGACAGTGAAGAGCAGCAAGAGCTTTCAGGGCTGGCCCCTTCCTTGTGGGAGAAGGAGCCGGACGTTTGCCTTTTTGGAAAGAGGCTCTGGTGAGAGCGAACGCAGTAAGATGCTGAATCTGTGGGAAAGCACAGATGCCCATTGCTGTTGTGCCTGTGGATATGGTGCACGGGGACAGTGAAGACCAGCAAGAGCTTTCAGGGCTGGCCCCTTCCTTGTGGGAGAAGGAGCCGGATGTTTGCCTTTTCGGAAAGAGGCTCTGCCGAGAACGAGCGCCGTGAGATATAACGTGTGTGGTTATGCATATATGCCCATTGCTGTTGTGCCTGTGGGTAGAGTGCACGGGGACAGTGAAGACCAGCAAGAGCTTTCAGGGCTGGCCCCTTCCTTGTGGGAGAAGGAGCCGGACGTTTGCCTTTTCGGAAAGAGGCTCTGCCGAGAGCGAACGCAGTGAGATGCTGAGTCTCTGGGAAAGCACAGATGCCCAGTGCAGTTGTGCCTGTGGGTAGGGTGCACGGGGCCAGTGAAGACCAGCAAGAGCTTTCAGGGCTGGCCCCTTCCTTGTGGGAGAAGGAGCCGGACGTTTGCCTTTTCGGAAAGCAGCTCTGCCGATAACGAGTGCCGTGAGATATGCCGTCGGTGGTTAAGCACAGATGCCCATTGCTGTTGTGCCTGTGGGTAGGGTGCACGGGGACAGTGAAGACCAGCAAGAGCTTTCAGGGCTGGCCCCTTCCTTGTGGGAGAAGGAGCCGGATGTTTGCCTTTTTGGAAAGAGGCTCTGCCGAGAACGAGCGCCGTGAGATATGCCGTCTGTGGTTATGCACAGATGCCCATTGCTGTTGTGCCTGTGGGTAGGGTGCACGGGGACGGTTAAGACCATCAAGAGCTTTCAGGGCTGGCCCCTTCCTTGTGGGAGAAGGAGCCGGACGTTTGCCGTTTAGGAAAGAGGCTCTGCCGAGAGCGAACGCAGTGAGATGCTGAGTCTCTGGGAAAGCACAGATGCCCAGTGCTGCTGTGCCTGTGGATAGGGTGCACGGGGACAGTGAAGACCAGCAAGAGCTTTCAGGGCTGGCCCCTTCCTTGTGGGAGAAGGAGCCGGACGTTTGCCTTTTCGGAAAGAGGCTCTGCCGAGAACGAGCGCCGTGAGATATGCCGTCTGTGGTTAAGCACAGATGCCCAGTGCTGTTGTGCCTGTGGATAGGGTGCACGGGGACAGTGAAGAGCAGCAAGAGCTTTCAGGGCTGGCCCCTTCCTTGTGGGAGAAGGAGCCGGACGTTTGCCTTTTCGGAAAGAGGCTCTGCCGAGAGCGAACGCAGTGAGGTGCTGAGTCTCTGGGAAAGCACAGATGCCCATTGCTGTTGTGCCTGTGGGTAGGGTGCACGGGGCCAGTGAAGACCAGCAAGAGCTTTCAGGGCTGGCCCCTTCCTTGTGGGAGAAGGAGCCGGACGTTTGCCTTTTTGGAAAGAGGCTCTGCCGATAACGAGTGCCGTGAGATATGCCGTCGGTGGTTAAGCACAGATGCCCAGTGCTGTTGTGCTGTGGGTAGGGTGCGCGGGGACAGTGAAGACCAGCAAGAGCTTTCAGGGCTGGCCCCTTCCTTGTGGGAGAAGGAGCCGGACGTTTGCCTTTTCGGAAAGAGGCTCTGCCGAGAGCGAACGCAGTGAGATGCTGAGTCTGTGGTTAAGCACAGATGCCCAGTGCTGTTGTGCCTGTGGGTAGGGTGCACGGGGACAGTGAAGAGCAGCAAGAGCTTTCAGGGCTGGCCCCTTCCTTGTGGGAGAAGGAGCCGGACGTTTGCCTTTTTGGAAAGAGGCTCTGGTGAGAGCGAACGCAGTAAGATGCTGAATCTGTGGGAAAGCACAGATGCCCATTGCTGTTGTGCCTGTGGATATGGTGCACGGGGACAGTGAAGACCAGCAAGAGCTTTCAGGGCTGGCCCCTTCCTTGTGGGAGAAGGAGCCGGATGTTTGCCTTTTCGGAAAGAGGCTCTGCCGAGAACGAGCGCCGTGAGATATAACGTGTGTGGTTATGCATATATGCCCATTGCTGTTGTGCCTGTGGATAGGGTGCACGGGGACAGTGAAGACCAGCAAGAGCTTTCAGGGCTGGCCCCTTCCTTGTGGGAGAAGGAGCCGGACGTTTGCCTTTTCGGAAAGAGGCTCTGCCGAGAGCGAACGCAGTGAGATGCTGAGTCTCTGGGAAAGCACAGATGCCCAGTGCAGTTGTGCCTGTGGGTAGGGTGCACGGGGCCAGTGAAGACCAGCAAGAGCTTTCAGGGCTGGCCCCTTCCTTGTGGGAGAAGGAGCCGGACGTTTGCCTTTTCGGAAAGCAGCTCTGCCGATAACGAGTGCCGTGAGATATGCCGTCGGTGGTTAAGCACAGATGCCCATTGCTGTTGTGCCTGTGGGTAGGGTGCACGGGGACAGTGAAGACCAGCAAGAGCTTTTAGGGCTGGCCCCTTCCTTGTGGGAGAAGGAGCCGGATGTTTGCCTTTTCGGAAAGAGGCTCTGCCGAGAACGAGCGCCGTGAGATATGCCGTCTGTGGTTATGCACAGATGCCCATTGCTGTTGTGCCTGTGGGTAGGGTGCACGGGGACAGTGAAGACCAGCAAGAGCTTTCAGGGCTGGCCCCTTCCTTGTGGGAGAAGGAGCCGGACGTTTGCCTTTTCGGAAAGAGGCTCTGCCGAGAGCGAACGCAGTGAGGTGCTGAGTCTCTGGGAAAGCACAGATGCCCAGTGCTGTTGTGCCTGTGGGTAGGGTGCACGGGGACAGTGAAGACCAGCAAGATCTTTCAGGGCTGGCCCCTTCCTTGTGGGAGAAGGAGCCGGACGTCTGCCTTTTCGGAAAGAGGCTCTGCCGAGAGCGAACGCAGTGAGATGCTGAGTCTGTGGGAAAGCACAGATGCCCATTGCTGTTGTGCCTGTGGATAGGGTGCACGGGGACAAAGAAGACCAGCAAGAGCTTTCAGGGCTGGCCCCTTTCTTGTGGGAGAAGGAGCCGGACGTTTGTCTTTTCGGAAAGAGGCTTTGCTGAGAGCAAACGCAGTGAGCTGCTGAGTCTGTGGCTAAGCACAGATGCCCATTGCTGTTGTGCCTGTGCGTAGGGTGCACGGGGACAGTGAAGACCAGCAAGAGCTTTCAGGGCTGGCCCCTTCCTTGTGGGAGAAGGAGCCGGACGTTTGCCTTTTCGGAAAGAGGCTGTGCCGAGAGCGAACGCCGTGAGATGTTGAGTCTGTGGGAAAGCACAGATGCCCAGTGCTGTTGTGCCTGTGGGTAGGGTGCATGGGGACAGCGAAGACCAGCAAGAGCTTTCAGGGCTGGCCCCTTCCTTGTGGGAGAAGGAGCCGGACGTTTGCCTTTTCGGAAAGAGGCTCTGCTGAGAGCGAACGCCGTGAGATGCTGAGTCTCTGGGAAAGCACAGATGCCCAGTGCTGTTGTGCCTGTGGGTAGGGTGCACGGGGACAGTGAAGACCAGCAAGATCTTTCAGGGCTGGCCCCTTCCTTGTGGGAGAAGGAGCCGGACATTTGCCTTTTCGGAAAGAGGCTCTGCCGAGAACGAGCGCAGTGAGATGCTGAGTCTCTGGTTAAGCACAGATGCTCAGTGCTGTTGTGCCTGTGGGTAGGGTGCACGGGGACAGTGAAGAGCAGCAAGAGCTTTCAGGGCTGGCCCCTTCCTTGTGGGAGAAGGAGCCGGACGTTTGCCTTTTCGGAAAGAGGCTCTGCCGAGAACGAGTGCCGTGAGATATGCCGTCGGTGGTTAAGCACAGATGCCCAGTGCTGTTGTGCCTGTGGGTAGGGTGCACGGGGACGGTTAAGACCATCAAGAGCTTTCAGGGCTGGCCCCTTCCTTGTGGGAGAAGGAGCCGGACGTTTGCCTTTTCGGAAAGAGGCTCTGCCGAGAGCGAACGCAGTGAGATGCTGAGTCTGTGGGAAAGCACAGATACCCAGTGGTGTTGTGACTCTGGATAGGGTGCACGGGGACAGTGAAGAGCAGCAAGAGCTTTCAGGGCTGGCCCCTTCCTTATGGGAGATGGAGCCGGACGTTAGCCTTTTCGGAAAGAGGCTCTGCCGAGAACGAGCGCCGTGAGATATGCCATCTGTGGTTAAGCACAGATGCCCAGTGCTGTTGTGCCTGTGGGTAGGTTGCACGGGGCCAGTGAAGAGCAGCAAGAGCTTTCAGGGCTGGCCCCTTCCTTGTGGGAGAAGGAGCTGGACGTTTGCCTTTTCGGAAAGAGGCTCTGCCGAGAGCGAACGCAGTGAGATGCTGAGTCTGTGGTTAAGCACAGATGCCCAGTGCTGTTGTGCCTGTGGGTAGGGTGCACGGGGACAATGAAGACCAGCAAGAGCTTTCAGGGCTGGACCCTTCCTTGTGGGAGAAGGAGCCGCATGTTTGCCTTTTCGGAAAGAGGCTCTGCCGAGAACGAGCGGCGTGAGATATGCCGTCTGTGGATAAGTACAGGTGCCCAGTGCTGTTGTGCCTGTGGGTAGGGTGCACGGGGACAGTGAAGAGCAGCAAGAGCTTTCAGGGCTGGCCCCTTCCTTGTGGGAGAAGGAGCCGGACGTTTGCCTTTTCGGAAAGAGTCTCTGCCGACAGCGAACGCCGTGAGATGCTGATCCTTTGGTTAAGCACAGATGCCCAGTGCTGTTGTGCCTGTGGGTAGGGGGCACGGGGACAGTGAAGACCAGCAAGAGCTTTCAGGGCTGGCCCCTTCCTTGTGGGAGAAGGAGCCGGACGTCTGCCTTTTCGGAAAGAGGCTCTGCCGAGAGCGAACGCAGTGAGATGCTGAGTCTCTGGGAAAGCACAGATGCCCAGTGCAGTTGTGCCTGTGGGTAGGGTGCACGGGGACAAAGAAGACCAGCAAGAGCTTTCAGGGCTGGCCCCTTCCTTGTGGGAGAAGGAGCCGGACGTTTGCCTTTTCGGAAAGCAGCTCTGCCGATAACGAGTGCCGTGAGATATGCCGTCGGTGGTTAAGCACAGATGCCCATTGCTGTTGTGCCTGTGGGTAGGGTGCACGGGGACAGTGAAGACCAGCAAGAGCTTTCAGGGCTGGCCCCTTCCTTGTGGGAGAAGGAGCCGGATGTTTGCCTTTTTGGAAAGAGGCTCTGCCGAGAACGAGCGCCGTGAGATATGCCGTCTGTGGTTATGCACAGATGCCCATTGCTGTTGTGCCTGTGGGTAGGGTGCACGGGGACAGTGAAGACCAGCAAGAGCTTTCAGGGCTGGCCCCTTCCTTGTGGGAGAAGGAGCCGGACGTTTGCCTTTTCGGAAAGAGGCTGTGCCGAGAGCGAACGCCGTGAGATGTTGAGTCTGTGGGAAAGCACAGATGCCCAGTGCTGTTGTGCCTGTGTTTAGGGTGCACGGGGACAGTGAAGACCAGCAAGAGCTTTCAGGGCTGGCCCCTTCCTTGTGGGAGAAGGAGCCGGACGTTTGCCTTTTCGGAAAGAGGCTCTGCCGAGAGCGAACGCAGTGAGATGCTGAGTCTCTGGTTAAGCACAGATGCCCAGTGCTGTTGTGCCTGTGGGTAGGGTGCACGGGGCCAGTGAAGACCAGCAAGAGCTTTCAGGGCTGGCCCCTTCCTTGTGGGAGAAGGAGCCGGACGTTTGCCGTTTAGGAAAGAGGCTCTGCCGAGAGCGAACGCAGTGAGATGCTGAGTCTCTGGGAAAGCACAGATGCCCAGTGCTGCTGTGCCTGTGGATAGGGTGCACGGGGACAGTGAAGACCAGCAAGAGCTTTCAGGGCTGGCCCCTTCCTTGTGGGAGAAGGAGCCGGACGTTTGCCTTTTCGGAAAGAGGCTCTGCCGAGAACGAGCGCCGTGAGATATGCCGTCTGTGGTTAAGCACAGATGCCCAGTGCTGTTGTGCCTGTGGATAGGGTGCACGGGGACAGTGAAGAGCAGCAAGAGCTTTCAGGGCTGGCCCCTTCCTTGTGGGAGAAGGAGCCGGACGTTTGCCTTTTCGGAAAGAGGCTCTGCCGAGAGCGAACGCAGTGAGGTGCTGAGTCTCTGGGAAAGCACAGATGCCCAGTGCTGTTGTGCCTGTGGGTAGGGTGCACGGGGCCAGTGAAGACCAGCAAGAGCTTTCAGGGCTGGCCCCTTCCTTGTGGCAGAAGGAGCCGGACGTTTGCCTTTTTGGAAAGAGGCTCTGCCGATAACGAGTGCCGTGAGATATGCCGTCGGTGGTTAAGCACAGATGCCCAGTGCTGTTGTGCTGTGGGTAGGGTGCGCGGGGACAGTGAAGACCAGCAAGAGCTTTCAGGGCTGGCCCCTTCCTTGTGGGAGAAGGAGCCGGACGTTTGCCTTTTCGGAAAGAGGCTCTGCCGAGAGCGAACGCAGTGAGATGCTGAGTCTGTGGTTAAGCACAGATGCCCAGTGCTGTTGTGCCTGTGGGTAGGGTGCACGGGGACAGTGAAGAGCAGCAAGAGCTTTCAGGGCTGGCCCCTTCCTTGTGGGAGAAGGAGCCGGACGTTTGCCTTTTTGGAAAGAGGCTCTGGTGAGAGCGAACGCAGTAAGATGCTGAATCTGTGGGAAAGCACAGATGCCCATTGCTGTTGTGCCTGTGGATATGGTGCACGGGGACAGTGAAGACCAGCAAGAGCTTTCAGGGCTGGCCCCTTCCTTGTGGGAGAAGGAGCCGGATGTTTGCCTTTTCGGAAAGAGGCTCTGCCGAGAACGAGCGCCGTGAGATATAACGTGTGTGGTTATGCATATATGCCCATTGCTGTTGTGCCTGTGGATAGGGTGCACGGGGACAGTGAAGACCAGCAAGAGCTTTCAGGGCTGGCCCCTTCCTTGTGGGAGAAGGAGCCGGACGTTTGCCTTTTCGGAAAGAGGCTCTGCCGAGAGCGAACGCAGTGAGATGCTGAGTCTCTGGGAAAGCACAGATGCCCAGTGCAGTTGTGCCTGTGGGTAGGGTGCACGGGGCCAGTGAAGACCAGCAAGAGCTTTCAGGGCTGGCCCCTTCCTTGTGGGAGAAGGAGCCGGACGTTTGCCTTTTCGGAAAGCAGCTCTGCCGATAACGAGTGCCGTGAGATATGCCGTCGGTGGTTAAGCACAGATGCCCATTGCTGTTGTGCCTGTGGGTAGGGTGCACGGGGACAGTGAAGACCAGCAAGAGCTTTCAGGGCTGGCCCCTTCCTTGTGGGAGAAGGAGCCGGATGTTTGCCTTTTCGGAAAGAGGCTCTGCCGAGAACGAGCGCCGTGAGATATGCCGTCTGTGGTTATGCACAGATGCCCATTGCTGTTGTGCCTGTGGGTAGGGTGCACGGGGACAGTGAAGACCAGCAAGAGCTTTCAGGGCTGGCCCCTTCCTTGTGGGAGAAGGAGCCGGACGTTTGCCTTTTCGGAAAGAGGCTCTGCCGAGAGCGAACGCAGTGAGGTGCTGAGTCTCTGGGAAAGCACAGATGCCCAGTGCTGTTGTGCCTGTGGGTAGGGTGCACGGGGACAGTGAAGACCAGCAAGATCTTTCAGGGCTGGCCCCTTCCTTGTGGGAGAAGGAGCCGGACGTCTGCCTTTTCGGAAAGAGGCTCTGCCGAGAGCGAACGCAGTGAGATGCTGAGTCTGTGGGAAAGCACAGATGCCCATTGCTGTTGTGCCTGTGGATAGGGTGCACGGGGACAAAGAAGACCAGCAAGAGCTTTCAGGGCTGGCCCCTTTCTTGTGGGAGAAGGAGCCGGACGTTTGTCTTTTCGGAAAGAGGCTTTGCTGAGAGCAAACGCAGTGAGCTGCTGAGTCTGTGGCTAAGCACAGATGCCCATTGCTGTTGTGCCTGTGCGTAGGGTGCACGGGGACAGTGAAGACCAGCAAGAGCTTTCAGGGCTGGCCCCTTCCTTGTGGGAGAAGGAGCCGGACGTTTGCCTTTTCGGAAAGAGGCTGTGCCGAGAGCGAACGCCGTGAGATGTTGAGTCTGTGGGAAAGCACAGATGCCCAGTGCTGTTGTGCCTGTGGGTAGGGTGCATGGGGACAGCGAAGACCAGCAAGAGCTTTCAGGGCTGGCCCCTTCCTTGTGGGAGAAGGAGCCGGACGTTTGCCTTTTCGGAAAGAGGCTCTGCTGAGAGCGAACGCCGTGAGATGCTGAGTCTCTGGGAAAGCACAGATGCCCAGTGCTGTTGTGCCTGTGGGTAGGGTGCACGGGGCCAGTGAAGACCAGCAAGAGCTTTCAGGGCTGGCCCCTTCCTTGTGGGAGAAGGAGCCGGACATTTGCCTTTTCGGAAAGAGGCTCTGCCGAGAACGAGCGCAGTGAGATGCTGAGTCTCTGGTTAAGCACAGATGCTCAGTGCTGTTGTGCCTGTGGGTAGGGTGCACGGGGACAGTGAAGAGCAGCAAGAGCTTTCAGGGCTGGCCCCTTCCTTGTGGGAGAAGGAGCCGGACGTTTGCCTTTTCGGAAAGAGGCTCTGCCGAGAACGAGTGCCGTGAGATATGCCGTCGGTGGTTAAGCACAGATGCCCAGTGCTGTTGTGCCTGTGGGTAGGGTGCACGGGGACGGTTAAGACCATCAAGAGCTTTCAGGGCTGGCCCCTTCCTTGTGGGAGAAGGAGCCGGACGTTTGCCTTTTCGGAAAGAGGCTCTGCCGAGAGCGAACGCAGTGAGATGCTGAGTCTGTGGGAAAGCACAGATACCCAGTGGTGTTGTGACTCTGGATAGGGTGCACGGGGACAGTGAAGAGCAGCAAGAGCTTTCAGGGCTGGCCCCTTCCTTATGGGAGATGGAGCCGGACGTTAGCCTTTTCGGAAAGAGGCTCTGCCGAGAACGAGCGCCGTGAGATATGCCATCTGTGGTTAAGCACAGATGCCCAGTGCTGTTGTGCCTGTGGCTAGGTTGCACGGGGCCAGTGAAGAGCAGCAAGAGCTTTCAGGGCTGGCCCCTTCCTTGTGGGAGAAGGAGCTGGACGTTTGCCTTTTCGGAAAGAGGCTCTGCCGAGAGCGAACGCAGTGAGATGCTGAGTCTGTGGTTAAGCACAGATGCCCAGTGCTGTTGTGCCTGTGGGTAGGGTGCACGGGGACAATGAAGACCAGCAAGAGCTTTCAGGGCTGGACCCTTCCTTGTGGGAGAAGGAGCCGCATGTTTGCCTTTTCGGAAAGAGGCTCTGCCGAGAACGAGCGGCGTGAGATATGCCGTCTGTGGATAAGTACAGGTGCCCAGTGCTGTTGTGCCTGTGGGTAGGGTGCACGGGGACAGTGAAGACCAGCAAGAGCTTTCAGGGCTGGCCCCTTCCTTGTGGGAGAAGGAGCCGGACGTTTGCCTTTTCGGAAAGAGTCTCTGCCGACAGCGAACGCCGTGAGATGCTGATCCTTTGGTTAAGCACAGATGCCCAGTGCTGTTGTGCCTGTGGGTAGGGGGCACGGGGACAGTGAAGACCAGCAAGAGCTTTCAGGGCTGGCCCCTTCCTTGTGGGAGAAGGAGCCGCATGTTTGCCTTTTCGGAAAGAGGCTCTGCCGAGAACGAGCGGCGTGAGATATGCCGTCTGTGGATAAGTACAGGTGCCCAGTGCTGTTGTGCCTGTGGGTAGGGTGCACGGGGACAGTGAAGAGCAGCAAGAGCTTTCAGGGCTGGCCCCTTCCTTGTGGGAGAAGGAGCCGGACGTTTGCCTTTTCGGAAAGAGTCTCTGCCGACAGCGAACGCCGTGAGATGCTGATCCTTTGGTTAAGCACAGATGCCCAGTGCTGTTGTGCCTGTGGGTAGGGGGCACGGGGACAGTGAAGACCAGCAAGAGCTTTCAGGGCTGGCCCCTTCCTTGTGGGAGAAGGAGCCGGACGTTTGCCTGTTCGGAAAGAGGCTCTGCCGAGAACGAGCGCCGTGAGATATGCCGTCTGTGGTTAAGCACAGATGCCCAGTGCTATTGTGCCTGTGGGTAGGGTGCACGGGGACAGTGAAGACCAGCAAGAGCTTTCAGGGCTGGCCCCTTCCTTGTGGGAGAAGGAGCCGGACGTTTGCCTTTTCGGAAAGAGGCTCTGCCGAGAGCGAACGCAGTGAGATGCTGAGTCTCTGGGAAAGCACAGATGCCCAGTGCTGTTGTGCCTGTGGGTAGGGGGCACGGGGACAGTGAAGACCAGCAAGAGCTTTCAGGGCTGGCCCCTTCCTTGTGGGAGAAGGAGCCGGACGTTTGCCTTTTCGGAAAGAGGCTCTGCCGAGAACGAGCGCAGTGAGATGCTGAGTCTCTGGTTAAGCACAGATGCTCAGTGCTGTTGTGCCTGTGGGTAGGGTGCACGGGGACAGTGAAGAGCAGCAAGAGCTTTCAGGGCTGGCCCCTTCCTTGTGGGAGAAGGAGCCGGACGTTTGCCTTTTCGGAAAGAGGCTCTTCCGAGAACGAGTGCCGTGAGATATGCCGTCGGTGGTTAAGCACAGATGCCCAGTGCTGTTGTGCCTGTGGGTAGGGTGCACGGGGACGGTTATGACCATCAAGAGCTTTCAGGGCTGGCCCCTTCCTTGTGGGAGAAGGAGCAGGACGTTTGCCTTTTCGGAAAGAGGCTCTGCCGAGAGCGAACGCAGTGAGATGCTGAGTCTGTGGGAAAGCACAGATGCCCATTGCTGTTGTGCCTGTGGGTAGGGTGCACGGGGATAAAGAAGACCAGCAAGAGCTTTCAGGGCTGGCCCCTTTCTTGTGGGAGAAGGAGCCGGACGTTTGTCTTTTCGGAAAGAGGCTTTGCTGAGAGCAAACGCAGTGAGCTGCTGAGTCTGTGGCTAAGCACAGATGCCCATTGCTGTTGTTCCTGTGGGTAGGGTGCACGGGGACAGTGAAGACCAGCAAGAGCTTTCAGGGCTGGCCCCTTCCTTGTGGGACAAGGAGCCGGACGTTTGCCTTTTCGGAAAGAGGCTCTGCCGAGAACGAGCGCCGTGAGATATGCCGTCTGTGGTTAAGCAGAGATGCCCAGTGCTGTTGTGCCTGTGGGTAGAGTGCACGGGGACAGTGAAGAGCAGCAAGAGCTTTCAGGGCTGGCCCCTTCCTTGTGGGAGAAGGAGCCGGACGTTTGCCTTTTCGGAAAGAGGCTCTGCCGAGAGCGAACGCAGTGAGATGCTGAGTCTGTGGTTAAGCACAGATGCGCATTGCTGTTGTGCCTGTGGGTAGGGTGCACGGGGACAGTGAAGAGCAGCAAGAGCTTTCAGGGCTGGCCCCTTCCTTGTGGGAGAAGGAGCCGCACGTTTGCCTTTTCGGAAAGAGGCTCTGCCGAGAACGAGCGCCGTGAGATATGCCGTCTGTGGTTAAGCACAGATGCCCAGTACTGTTGTGCCTGTGGGTAGGGTGCACGGGGACAAAGAAGACCAGCAAGAGCTTTCAGGGCTGGCCCCTTCCTTGTGGGAGAAGGAGCCGGACGTTTGCCTTTTCGGAAAGAGGCTCAGCCGAGAACTAGCGCCGTGAGATGCTGAGTCTGTGGTTAAGCACAGATGCCCAGTGCTGTTGTGCCTGTGGGTAGGGTGCACGGGGACAGTGAAGAGCAGCAAGAGCTTTCAGGGCTGGCCCCTTCCTTGTGGGAGAAGGAGCCGGACGTTTGCCTTTTCGGAAAGAGGCTCTGCCGAGAACGAGTGCCGTGAAATATGCCGTCGGTGGTTAAGCACAGATGCCCAGTGCTGTTGTGCCTGTGGGTAGGGTGCACGGAGACAGTGAGGACCAGCAAGAGCTTTCAGGGCTGGCCCCTTCCTTGTGGGAGAAGGAGCCGGACGTTTGCCTTTTTGGAAAGAGGCTCTGCCGAGAACGAGCGCCGTGAGATATGCCGTCTGTGGTTATGCACAGATGCCCATTGCTGTTGTGCCTGTGGGTAGGGTGCACGGGGACAGTGAAGAGCAGCAAGAGCTTTCAGGGCTGGCCCCTTCCTTGTGGGAGAAGGAGCCGGACGTTTGCCTTTTCGGAAAGAGGCTCTGCCGAGAGCGAACGCCGTGAGATGTTGAGTCTGTGGGAAAGCACAGATGCCCAGAGCTGTTGTGCCTGTGGGTAGGGTGCACGGGGAGAGTGAAGAGCAGCAAGAGCTTTCAGGGCTGGACCCTTCCTTGTGGGAGAAGGAGCCGGACGTCTGCCTTTTCGGAAAGAGGCTCTGCCGAGAGCGAACGCAGTGAGATGCTGAGTCTGTGGTTAAGCACAGATGCCCATTGCTGTTGTGCCTGTGGGTAGGGTGCACGGGGACAGTGAAGACCAGCAAGAGCTTTCAGGGCTGGCCCCTTCCTTGTGGGAGAAGGAGCCGGACGTTTGCCTTTTTGGAAAGAGGCTCTGGTGAGAGCGAACGCAGTAAGATGCTGAATCTGTGGGAAAGCACAGATGCCCATTGCTGTTGTGCCTGTGGATATGGTGCACGGGGACAGTGAAGACCAGCAAGAGCTTTCAGGGCTGGCCCCTTCCTTGTGGGAGAAGGAGCCGGATGTTTGCCTTTTCGGAAAGAGGCTCTGCCGAGAACGAGCGCCGTGAGATATAACGTGTGTGGTTATGCATATATGCCCATTGCTGTTGTGCCTGTGGATAGGGTGCACGGGGACAGTGAAGACCAGCAAGAGCTTTCAGGGCTGGCCCCTTCCTTGTGGGAGAAGGAGCCGGACGTTTGCCTTTTCGGAAAGAGGCTCTGCCGAGAGCGAACGCAGTGAGATGCTGAGTCTCTGGGAAAGCACAGATGCCCAGTGCAGTTGTGCCTGTGGGTAGGGTGCACGGGGCCAGTGAAGACCAGCAAGAGCTTTCAGGGCTGGCCCCTTCCTTGTGGGAGAAGGAGCCGGACGTTTGCCTTTTCGGAAAGCAGCTCTGCCGATAACGAGTGCCGTGAGATATGCCGTCGGTGGTTAAGCACAGATGCCCATTGCTGTTGTGCCTGTGGGTAGGGTGCACGGGGACAGTGAAGACCAGCAAGAGCTTTCAGGGCTGGCCCCTTCCTTGTGGGAGAAGGAGCCGGATGTTTGCCTTTTTGGAAAGAGGCTCTGCCGAGAACGAGCGCCGTGAGATATGCCGTCTGTGGTTATGCACAGATGCCCATTGCTGTTGTGCCTGTGGGTAGGGTGCACGGGGACAGTGAAGACCAGCAAGAGCTTTCAGGGCTGGCCCCTTCCTTGTGGGAGAAGGAGCCGGACGTTTGCCTTTTCGGAAAGAGGCTGTGCCGAGAGCGAACGCCGTGAGATGTTGAGTCTGTGGGAAAGCACATATGCCCAGTGCTGTTGTGCCTGTGTTTAGGGTGCACGGGGACAGTGAAGACCAGCAAGAGCTTTCAGGGCTGGCCCCTTCCTTGTGGGAGAAGGAGCCGGATGTTTGCCTTTTCGGAAAGAGGCTCTGCCGAGAGCGAACGCAGTGAGATGCTGAGTCTGTGGTTAAGCACAGATGCCCAGTGCTGTTGTGCCTGTGGGTAGGGTGCACGGGGCCAGTGAAGACCAGCAAGAGCTTTCAGGGCTGGCCCCTTCCTTGTGGCAGAAGGAGCCGGACGTTTGCCTTTTTGGAAAGAGGCTCTGCCGATAACGAGTGCCGTGAGATATGCCGTCGGTGGTTAAGCACAGATGCCCAGTGCTGTTGTGCTGTGGGTAGGGTGCGCGGGGACAGTGAAGACCAGCAAGAGCTTTCAGGGCTGGCCCCTTCCTTGTGGGAGAAGGAGCCGGACGTTTGCCTTTTCGGAAAGAGGCTCTGCCGAGAGCGAACGCAGTGAGATGCTGAGTCTGTGGTTAAGCACAGATGCCCAGTGCTGTTGTGCCTGTGGGTAGGGTGCACGGGGACAGTGAAGAGCAGCAAGAGCTTTCAGGGCTGGCCCCTTCCTTGTGGGAGAAGGAGCCGGACGTTTGCCTTTTTGGAAAGAGGCTCTGGTGAGAGCGAACGCAGTAAGATGCTGAATCTGTGGGAAAGCACAGATGCCCATTGCTGTTGTGCCTGTGGATATGGTGCACGGGGACAGTGAAGACCAGCAAGAGCTTTCAGGGCTGGCCCCTTCCTTGTGGGAGAAGGAGCCGGATGTTTGCCTTTTCGGAAAGAGGCTCTGCCGAGAACGAGCGCCGTGAGATATAACGTGTGTGGTTATGCATATATGCCCATTGCTGTTGTGCCTGTGGATAGGGTGCACGGGGACAGTGAAGACCAGCAAGAGCTTTCAGGGCTGGCCCCTTCCTTGTGGGAGAAGGAGCCGGACGTTTGCCTTTTCGGAAAGAGGCTCTGCCGAGAGCGAACGCAGTGAGATGCTGAGTCTCTGGGAAAGCACAGATGCCCAGTGCAGTTGTGCCTGTGGGTAGGGTGCACGGGGCCAGTGAAGACCAGCAAGAGCTTTCAGGGCTGGCCCCTTCCTTGTGGGAGAAGGAGCCGGACGTTTGCCTTTTCGGAAAGCAGCTCTGCCGATAACGAGTGCCGTGAGATATGCCGTCGGTGGTTAAGCACAGATGCCCATTGCTGTTGTGCCTGTGGGTAGGGTGCACGGGGACAGTGAAGACCAGCAAGAGCTTTCAGGGCTGGCCCCTTCCTTGTGGGAGAAGGAGCCGGATGTTTGCCTTTTCGGAAAGAGGCTCTGCCGAGAACGAGCGCCGTGAGATATGCCGTCTGTGGTTATGCACAGATGCCCATTGCTGTTGTGCCTGTGGGTAGGGTGCACGGGGACAGTGAAGACCAGCAAGAGCTTTCAGGGCTGGCCCCTTCCTTGTGGGAGAAGGAGCCGGACGTTTGCCTTTTCGGAAAGAGGCTGTGCCGAGAGCGAACGCCGTGAGATGTTGAGTCTGTGGGAAAGCACAGATGCCCAGTGCTGTTGTGCCTGTGTTTAGGGTGCACGGGGACAGTGAAGACCAGCAAGAGCTTTCAGGGCTGGCCCCTTCCTTGTGGGAGAAGGAGCCGGATGTTTGCCTTTTCGGAAAGAGGCTCTGCCGAGAGCGAACGCAGTGAGATGCTGAGTCTGTGGTTAAGCACAGATGCCCAGTGCTGTTGTGCCTGTGGGTAGGGTGCACGGGGCCAGTGAAGACCAGCAAGAGCTTTCAGGGCTGGCCCCTTCCTTGTGGCAGAAGGAGCCGGACGTTTGCCTTTTTGGAAAGAGGCTCTGCCGATAACGAGTGCCGTGAGATATGCCGTCGGTGGTTAAGCACAGATGCCCAGTGCTGTTGTGCTGTGGGTAGGGTGCGCGGGGACAGTGAAGACCAGCAAGAGCTTTCAGGGCTGGCCCCTTCCTTGTGGGAGAAGGAGCCGGACGTTTGCCTTTTCGGAAAGAGGCTCTGCCGAGAGCGAACGCAGTGAGATGCTGAGTCTCTGGGAAAGCACAGATGCCCAGTGCTGTTGTGCCTGTGGGTAGGGTGCACGGGGACAGTGAAGACCAGCAAGAGCTTTCAGGGCTGGCCCCTTCCTTGTGGGAGAAGGAGCCGGACGTTTGCCTTTTCGGAAAGAGGCTCTGCCGAGAGCGAACGCCGTGAGATGCTGAATCTGTGGGAAAGCACAGATGCCCATTGCTGTTGTGACTGTGGGTAGGGTGCACGGGGACAAAGAAGACCAGGAAGAGCTTTCAGGGCTGGCCCCTTTCTTGTGGGAGAAGGAGCCGGACGTTTGCCTTTTCGGAAAGAGGCTCTGCCGAGAACTAGCGCCGTGAGATGCTGAGTCTGTGGTTAAGCACAGATGCCCAGTGCTGTTGTGCCTGTGGATAGGGTGCATGGGGACAGTGAAGAGCAGCAAGAGCTTTCAGGGCTGGCCCCTTCCTTGTGGGAGAAGGAGCCGGACGTTTGCCTTTTTGGAAAGAGGCTCTGGTGAGAGCCAACGCAGTGAGATGCTGAGTCTCTGGGAAAGCACAGATGCCCATTGCTGTTGTTCCTGTGGGTAGGGTGCACGGGGACAAAGAAGACCAGCAAGAGCTTTCAGGGCTGGCCCCTTCCTTGTGGGAGAAGGAGCCGGACGTTTGCCTTTTCGGAAAGAGGCTCTGCTGAGAGCAAACGCAGTGAAATGCTGAGTCTGTGGTTAAGCACAGATGCCCAGTGCTGTTGTGCCTGTGGATAGGGTGCATGGGGACAGTGAAGAGCAGCAAGAGCTTTCAGGGCTGGCCCCTTCCTTGTGGGAGAAGGAGCCGGACGTTTGCCTTTTTGGAAAGAGGCTCTGGTGAGAGCCAACGCAGTGAGATGCTGAGTCTCTGGGAAAGCACAGATGCCCATTGCTGTTGTTCCTGTGGGTAGGGTGCACGGGGACAGTGAAGACCAGCAAGAGCTTTCAGGGCTGGCCCCTTCCTTGTGGGAGAAGGAGCCGGACGTTTGCCTTTTTGGAAAGAGGCTCTGGTGAGAGCGAACGCAGTAAGATGCTGAATCTGTGGGAAAGCACAGATGCCCATTGCTGTTGTGCCTGTGGATATGGTGCACGGGGACAGTGAAGACCAGCAAGAGCTTTCAGGGCTGGCCCCTTCCTTGTGGGAGAAGGAGCCGGATGTTTGCCTTTTCGGAAAGAGGCTCTGCCGAGAACGAGCGCCGTGAGATATAACGTGTGTGGTTATGCATATATGCCCATTGCTGTTGTGCCTGTGGATAAGGTGCACGGGGACAGTGAAGACCAGCAAGAGCTTTCAGGGCTGGCCCCTTCCTTGTGGGAGAAGGAGCCGGACGTTTGCCTTTTCGGAAAGAGGCTCTGCCGAGAGCGAACGCCGTGAGATGCTGAGTCTCTGGGAAAGTACAGATGCCCAGAGCTGTTGTGCCTGTGGGTAGGGTGCACGGGGACAGTGAAGAGCAGCAAGAGCTTTCAGGGCTGGCCCCTTCCTTGTGGGAGAAGGAGCCGGACGTTTGCCTTTTCGGAAAGCAGCTCTGCCGATAACGAGTGCCGTGAGATATGCCGTCGGTGGTTAAGCACAGATGCCCAGTGCTGTTGTGCCTGTGGGTAGGGTGCACGGGGACAGTGAAGACCAGCAAGAGCTTTCAGGGCTGGCCCCTTCCTTGTGGGAGAAGGAGCCTGATGTTTGCCTTTTCGGAAAGAGGCTCTGCCGAGAACGAGCGCCGTGAGATATGCCGTCTGTGGTTATGCACAGATGCCCATTGCTGTTGTGCCTGTGGTTAGGGTGCACGGGGACAGTGAAGAGCAGCAAGAGCTTTCAGGGCTGGCCCCTTCCTTGTGGGAGAAGGAGCCGGACGTTTGCCTTTTCGGAAAGAGGCTCTGCCGAGAGCGAACGCCGTGAGATGTTGAGTCTGTGGGAAAGCACAGATGCCCAGTGCTGTTGTGCCTGTGGGTAGGGTGCACGGGGACAAAGAAGACCAGCAAGAGCTTTCAGGGCTGGCCCCTTCCTTGTGGGAGAAGGAGCCGGACGTTTGCCTTTTCGGAAAGAGGCTCTGCCGAGAAAGAGCGACCTGAGATATGACGTCTGTGGTTAAGCACAGATGCCCAGTGCTGTTGTGCCTGTGGGTAGGGTGCACGGGGACAGTGAAGACCAGCAAGAGCTTTCAGGGCTGGCCCCTTCCTTGTGGGAGAAGGAGCCGGACGTTTGCCTTTTCGGAAAGAGGCTCTGCCGAGAGCGAACGCAGTGAGATGCTGAGTCTGTGGTTAAGCACAGATGCCCAGTGCTGTTGTGCCTGTGGGTAGGGTGCACGGGGCCAGTGAAGACCAGCAAGAGCTTTCAGGGCTGGCCCCTTCCTTGTGGCAGAAGGAGCCGGACGTTTGCCTTTTTGGAAAGAGGCTCTGCCGAGAACGAGCGCCGTGAGATATGCCGTCTGTGGTTAAGCACAGATGCCCAGTGCTATTGTGCCTGTGGGTAGGGTGCACGGGGACAGTGAAGACCAGCAAGAGCTTTCAGGGCTGGCCCCTTCCTTGTGGGAGAAGGAGCCGGACGTTTGCCTTTTCGGAAAGAGGCTCTGCCGAGAGCGAACGCAGTGAGATGCTGAGTCTCTGGGAAAGCACAGATGCCCAGTGCTGTTGTGCCTGTGGGTAGGGTGCACGGGGACAGTGAAGAGCAGCAAGAGCTTTCAGGGCTGGCCCCTTCCTTGTGGGAGAAGGAGCCGGACGTTTGCCTTTTCGGAAAGAGGCTCTGCCGAGAACGAGCGCCGTGAGATATGCCGTCTGTGGTTAAGCACAGATGCCCAGTGCTGTTGTGCCTGTGGGTAGGGTGCACGGGGACAAAGAAGACCAGCAAGAGCTTTCAGGGCTGGCCCCTTCCTTGTGGGAGAAGGAGCCGGACGTTTGCCTTTTCGGAAAGAGGCTCTGCCGAGAACTAGCGCCGTGAGATGCTGAGTCTGTGGTTAAGCACAGATGCCCAGTGCTGTTGTGCCTGTGGATAGGGTGCATGGGGACAGTGAAGAGCAGCAAGAGCTTTCAGGGCTGGCCCCTTCCTTGTGGGAGAAGGAGCCGGACGTTTGCCTTTTTGGAAAGAGGCTCTGGTGAGAGCCAACGCAGTGAGATGCTGAGTCTCTGGGAAAGCACAGATGCCCATTGCTGTTGTTCCTGTGGGTAGGGTGCACGGGGACAAAGAAGACCAGCAAGAGCTTTCAGGGCTGGCCCCTTCCTTGTGGGAGAAGGAGCCGGACGTTTGCCTTTTCGGAAAGAGGCTCTGCTGAGAGCAAACGCAGTGAAATGCTGAGTCTGTGGTTAAGCACAGATGCCCAGTGCTGTTGTGCCTGTGGATAGGGTGCATGGGGACAGTGAAGAGCAGCAAGAGCTTTCAGGGCTGGCCCCTTCCTTGTGGGAGAAGGAGCCGGACGTTTGCCTTTTTGGAAAGAGACTCTGGTGAGAGCCAACGCAGTGAGATGCTGAGTCTGTGGTTAAGCACAGATGCCCATTGCTGTTGTTCCTGTGGGTAGGGTGCACGGGGACAGTGAAGACCAGCAAGAGCTTTCAGGGCTGGCCCCTTCCTTGTGGGAGAAGGAGCCGGATGTTTGCCTTTTCGGAAAGAGGCTCTGCCGAGAACGAGCGCCGTGAGATATAACGTGTGTGGTTATGCATATATGCCCATTGCTGTTGTGCCTGTGGATAGGGTGCACGGGGACAGTGAAGACCAGCAAGAGCTTTCAGGGCTGGCCCCTTCCTTGTGGGAGAAGGAGCCGGACGTTTGCCTTTTCGGAAAGAGGCTCTGCCGAGAGCGAACGCAGTGAGATGCTGAGTCTCTGGTTAAGCACAGATGCCCAGTGCTGTTGTGCCTGTGGGTAGGGTGCACGGGGACAGTGAAGACCAGCAAGAGCTTTCAGGGCTGGCCCCTTCCTTGTGGGAGAAGGAGCCGGACGTTTGCCTTTTCGGAAAGCAGCTCTGCCGATAACGAGTGCCGTGAGATATGCCGTCGGTGGTTAAGCACAGATGCCCAGTGCTGTTGTGCCTGTGGGTAGGGTGCACGGGGACAGTGAAGACCAGCAAGAGCTTTCAGGGCTGGCCCCTTCCTTGTGGGAGAAGTAGCCGGATGTTTGCCTTTTCGGAAAGAGGCTCTGCCGAGAACGAGCGCCGTGAGATATGCCGTCTGTGGTTATGCACAGATGCCCATTGCTGTTGTTCCTGTGGGTAGGGTGCACGGGGACAGTGAAGACCAGCAAGAGCTTTCAGGGCTGGCCCCTTCCTTGTGGGAGAAGGAGCCGGACGTTTGCCTTTTCGGAAAGAGGCTGTGCCGAGAGCGAACGCCGTGAGATGTTGAGTCTGTGGGAAAGCACAGATGCCCAGTGCTGTTGTGCCTGTGTTTAGGGTGCACGGGGACAGTGAAGACCAGCAAGAGCTTTCAGGGCTGGCCCCTTCCTTGTGGGAGAAGGAGCCGGACGTTTGCCTTTTCGGAAAGAGGCTCTGCTGAGAGCAAACGCAGTGAAATGCTGAGTCTGTGGTTAAGCACAGATGCCCAGTGCTGTTGTGCCTGTGGATAGGGTGCATGGGGACAGTGAAGAGCAGCAAGAGCTTTCAGGGCTGGCCCCTTCCTTGTGGGAGAAGGAGCCGGACGTTTGCCTTTTTGGAAAGAGGCTCTGGTGAGAGCCAACGCAGTGAGATGCTGAGTCTCTGGGAAAGCACAGATGCCCATTGCTGTTGTTCCTGTGGGTAGGGTGCACGGGGACAGTGAAGACCAGCAAGAGCTTTCAGGGCTGGCCCCTTCCTTGTGGGAGAAGGAGCCGGACGTTTGCCTTTTTGGAAAGAGGCTCTGGTGAGAGCGAACGCAGTAAGATGCTGAATCTGTGGGAAAGCACAGATGCCCATTGCTGTTGTGCCTGTGGATATGGTGCACGGGGACAGTGAAGACCAGCAAGAGCTTTCAGGGCTGGCCCCTTCCTTGTGGGAGAAGGAGCCGGATGTTTGCCTTTTCGGAAAGAGGCTCTGCCGAGAACGAGCGCCGTGAGATATAACGTGTGTGGTTATGCATATATGCCCATTGCTGTTGTGCCTGTGGATAAGGTGCACGGGGACAGTGAAGACCAGCAAGAGCTTTCAGGGCTGGCCCCTTCCTTGTGGGAGAAGGAGCCGGACGTTTGCCTTTTCGGAAAGAGGCTCTGCCGAGAGCGAACGCCGTGAGATGCTGAGTCTCTGGGAAAGTACAGATGCCCAGAGCTGTTGTGCCTGTGGGTAGGGTGCACGGGGACAGTGAAGAGCAGCAAGAGCTTTCAGGGCTGGCCCCTTCCTTGTGGGAGAAGGAGCCGGACGTTTGCCTTTTCGGAAAGCAGCTCTGCCGATAACGAGTGCCGTGAGATATGCCGTCGGTGGTTAAGCACAGATGCCCAGTGCTGTTGTGCCTGTGGGTAGGGTGCACGGGGACAGTGAAGACCAGCAAGAGCTTTCAGGGCTGGCCCCTTCCTTGTGGGAGAAGGAGCCTGATGTTTGCCTTTTCGGAAAGAGGCTCTGCCGAGAACGAGCGCCGTGAGATATGCCGTCTGTGGTTATGCACAGATGCCCATTGCTGTTGTGCCTGTGGATAGGGTGCACGGGGACAGTGAAGACCAGCAAGAGCTTTCAGGGCTGGCCCCTTCCTTGTGGGAGAAGGAGCCGGACGTTTGCCTTTTCGGAAAGAGGCTCTGCCGAGAGCGAACGCCGTGAGATGTTGAGTCTGTGGGAAAGCACAGATGCCCAGTGCTGTTGTGCCTGTGGGTAGGGTGCACGGGGACAAAGAAGACCAGCAAGAGCTTTCAGGGCTGGCCCCTTCCTTGTGGGAGAAGGAGCCGGACGTTTGCCTTTTCGGAAAGAGGCTCTGCCGAGAAAGAGCGACCTGAGATATGACGTCTGTGGTTAAGCACAGATGCCCAGTGCTGTTGTGCCTGTGGGTAGGTTGCACGGGGACAGTGAAGACCAGCAAGAGCTTTCAGGGCTGGCCCCTTCCTTGTGGGAGAAGGAGCCGGATGTTTGCCTTTTCGGAAAGAGGCTCTGCCGAGAGCGAACGCAGTGAGATGCTGAGTCTCTGGGAAAGCACAGATGCCCATTGCTGTTGTTCCTGTGGGTAGGGTGCACGGGGCCAGTGAAGACCAGCAAGAGCTTTCAGGGCTGGCCCCTTCCTTGTGGCAGAAGGAGCCGGACGTTTGCCTTTTTGGAAAGAGGCTCTGCCGAGAACGAGCGCCGTGAGATATGCCGTCTGTGGTTAAGCACAGATGCCCAGTGCTATTGTGCCTGTGGGTAGGGTGCACGGGGACAGTGAAGACCAGCAAGAGCTTTCAGGGCTGGCCCCTTCCTTGTGGGAGAAGGAGCCGGACGTTTGCCTTTTCGGAAAGAGGCTCTGCCGAGAGCGAACGCAGTGAGATGCTGAGTCTCTGGGAAAGCACAGATGCCCAGTGCTGTTGTGCCTGTGGGTAGGGTGCACGGGGACAGTGAAGAGCAGCAAGAGCTTTCAGGGCTGGCCCCTTCCTTGTGGGAGAAGGAGCCGGACGTTTGCCTTTTCGGAAAGAGGCTCTGCCGAGAACGAGCGCCGTGAGATATGCCGTCTGTGGTTAAGCACAGATGCCCAGTGCTGTTGTGCCTGTGGGTAGGGTGCACGGGGACATTGAAGACCAGCAAGAGCTTTCAGGGCTGGCCCCTTCCTTGTGGGAGAAGGAGCCGGACGTTTGCCTTTTCGGAAAGAGGCTCTGCCGAGAACTAGCGCCGTGAGATGCTGAGTCTGTGGTTAAGCACAGATGCCCAGTGCTGTTGTGCCTGTGGATAGGGTGCATGGGGACAGTGAAGAGCAGCAAGAGCTTTCAGGGCTGGCCCCTTCCTTGTGGGAGAAGGAGCCGGACGTTTGCCTTTTTGGAAAGAGGCTCTGGTGAGAGCCAACGCAGTGAGATGCTGAGTCTCTGGGAAAGCACAGATGCCCATTGCTGTTGTTCCTGTGGGTAGGGTGCACGGGGACAAAGAAGACCAGCAAGAGCTTTCAGGGCTGGCCCCTTCCTTGTGGGAGAAGGAGCCGGACGTTTGCCTTTTCGGAAAGAGGCTCTGCTGAGAGCAAACGCAGTGAAATGCTGAGTCTGTGGTTAAGCACAGATGCCCAGTGCTGTTGTGCCTGTGGATAGGGTGCATGGGGACAGTGAAGAGCAGCAAGAGCTTTCAGGGCTGGCCCCTTCCTTGTGGGAGAAGGAGCCGGACGTTTGCCTTTTTGGAAAGAGACTCTGGTGAGAGCCAACGCAGTGAGATGCTGAGTCTGTGGTTAAGCACAGATGCCCATTGCTGTTGTTCCTGTGGGTAGGGTGCACGGGGACAGTGAAGACCAGCAAGAGCTTTCAGGGCTGGCCCCTTCCTTGTGGGAGAAGGAGCCGGATGTTTGCCTTTTCGGAAAGAGGCTCTGCCGAGAACGAGCGCCGTGAGATATAACGTGTGTGGTTATGCATATATGCCCATTGCTGTTGTGCCTGTGGATAGGGTGCACGGGGACAGTGAAGACCAGCAAGAGCTTTCAGGGCTGGCCCCTTCCTTGTGGGAGAAGGAGCCGGACGTTTGCCTTTTCGGAAAGAGGCTCTGCCGAGAGCGAACGCAGTGAGATGCTGAGTCTCTGGTTAAGCACAGATGCCCAGTGCTGTTGTGCCTGTGGGTAGGGTGCACGGGGACAGTGAAGACCAGCAAGAGCTTTCAGGGCTGGCCCCTTCCTTGTGGGAGAAGGAGCCGGACGTTTGCCTTTTCGGAAAGCAGCTCTGCCGATAACGAGTGCCGTGAGATATGCCGTCGGTGGTTAAGCACAGATGCCCAGTGCTGTTGTGCCTGTGGGTAGGGTGCACGGGGACAGTGAAGACCAGCAAGAGCTTTCAGGGCTGGCCCCTTCCTTGTGGGAGAAGGAGCCGGATGTTTGCCTTTTCGGAAAGAGGCTCTGCCGAGAACGAGCGCCGTGAGATATGCCGTCTGTGGTTATGCACAGATGCCCATTGCTGTTGTTCCTGTGGGTAGGGTGCACGGGGACAGTGAAGACCAGCAAGAGCTTTCAGGGCTGGCCCCTTCCTTGTGGGAGAAGGAGCCGGACGTTTGCCTTTTCGGAAAGAGGCTGTGCCGAGAGCGAACGCCGTGAGATGTTGAGTCTGTGGGAAAGCACAGATGCCCAGTGCTGTTGTGCCTGTGTTTAGGGTGCACGGGGACAGTGAAGACCAGCAAGAGCTTTCAGGGCTGGCCCCTTCCTTGTGGGAGAAGGAGCCGGACGTTTGCCTTTTCGGAAAGAGGCTCTGCCGAGAACGAGCGACCTGAGATATGCCGTCTGTGGTTAAGCACAGATGCCCAGTGCTGTTGTGCCTGTGGGTAGGGTGCACGGGGACAGTGAAGACCAGCAAGAGCTTTCAGGGCTGGCCCCTTCCTTGTGGGAGAAGGAGCCGGATGTTTGCCTTTTCGGAAAGAGGCTCTGCCGAGAGCGAACGCAGTGAGATGCTGAGTCTGTGGTTAAGCACAGATGCCCAGTGCTGTTGTGCCTGTGGGTAGGGTGCACGGGGCCAGTGAAGACCAGCAAGAGCTTTCAGGGCTGGCCCCTTCCTTGTGGGAGAAGGAGCCGGACGTTTGCCTTTTTGGAAAGAGGCTCTGCCGAGAACGAGCGCCGTGAGATATGCCGTCTGTGGTTAAGCACAGATGCCCAGTGCTCTTGTGCCTGTGGGTAGGGTGCACGGGGACAGTGAAGACCAGCAAGAGCTTTCAGGGCTGGCCCCTTCCTTGTGGGAGAAGGAGCCGGACGTTTGCCTTTTCGGAAAGAGGCTCTGCCGAGAGCGAACGCAGTGAGATGCTGAGTCTGTGGGAAAGCACAGATGCCCAGTGCTGTTGTTCCTGTGGGTAGGGTGCACGGGGACAGTGAAGAGCAGCAAGAGCTTTCAGGGCTGGCCCCTTCCTTGTGGGAGAAGGAGCTGGACGTTTGCCTTTTCGGAAAGAGGCTCTGCCGAGAACGAGCGCCGTGAGATATGCCGTCTGTGGTTAAGCACAGATGCCCAGTGCTGTTGTGCCTGTGGGTAGGGTGCACGGGGACAGTGAAGACCAGCAAGAGCTTTCAGGGCTGGCCCCTTCCTTGTGGGAGAAGGAGCCGGACGTTTGCCTTTTCGGAAAGAGGCTCTGCCGAGAGCGAACGCAGTGAGATGCTGAGTCTGTGGGAAAGCACAGATGCCCATTGCTGTTGTGCCTGTGGATAGGGTGCATGGGGACAGTGAAGAGCAGCAAGAGCTTTCAGGGCTGGCCCCTTCCTTGTGGGAGAAGGAGCCGGACGTTTGCCTTTTTGGAAAGAGGCTCTGCCGAGAACGTGCGCCGTGAGGTATAACGTGTGTGGTTATGCATATATGCCCATTGCTGTTGTGCCTGTGGATAGGGTGCACGGGGACAGTGAAGACCAGCAAGAGCTTTCAGGGCTGGCCCCTTCCTTGTGGGAGAAGGAGCCGGACGTTTGCCTTTTCGGAAAGCAGCTCTGCCGATAACGAGTGCCGTGAGATATGCCGTCGGTGGTTAAGCACAGATGCCCATTGCTGTTGTGCCTGTGGGTAGGGTGCACGGGGACAGTGAAGACCAGCAAGAGCTTTCAGGGCTGGCCCCTTCCTTGTGGGAGAAGGAGCCGGATGTTTGCCTTTTCGGAAAGAGGCTCTGCCGAGAACGAGCGCCGTGAGATATGCCGTCTGTGGTTATGCACAGATGCCCATTGCTGTTGTGCCTGTGGGTAGGGTGCATGGGGACAGTGAAGACCAGCAAGAGCTTTCAGGGCTGGCCCCTTCCTTGTGGGAGAAGGAGCCGGACGTTTGCCTTTTCGGAAAGAGGCTGTGCCGAGAGCGAACGCCGTGAGATGTTGAGTCTGTGGGAAAGCACAGATGCCCAGTGCTGTTGTGCCTGTGGGTAGGGTGCACGGGGACAGTGAAGAGCAGCAAGAGCTTTCAGGGCTGGCCCCTTCCTTGTGGGAGAAGGAGCCGGACGTTTGCCTTTTCGGAAAGAGGCTCTGCCGAGAACGAGCGACCTGAGATATGCCGTCTGTGGTTAAGCAGAGACGCCCAGTGCTGTTGTGCCTGTGGGTAGGGTGCACGGGGACAGTGAAGACCAGCAAGAGCTTTCAGGGCTGGCCCCTTCCTTGTGGGAGAAGGAGCCGGACGTTTGCCTTTTCGGAAAGAGGCTCTGCCGAGAGCGAACGCAGTGAGATGCTGAGTCTGTGGTTAAGCACAGATGCCCAGTGCTGTTGTGCCTGTGGGTAGGGTGCACGGGGCCAGTGAAGAGCAGCAAGAGCTTTCAGGGCTGGCCCCTTCCTTGTGGGAGAAGGAGCCGGACGTTTGCCGTTTAGGAAAGAGGCTCTGCCGAGAGCGAACGCAGTGAGATGCTGAGTCTGTGGTTAAGCACAGATGCCCAGTGCTGTTTTGCCTGTGGGTAGGGTGCACGGGGACAGTGAAGACCAGCAAGAGCTTTCAGGGCTGGCCCCTTCCTTGTGGGAGAAGGAGCCGGACGTTTGCCTTTTCGGAAAGAGGCTCTGCCGAGAACGAACGCAGTGAGATGCTGAGTCTGTGGGAAAGCACAGATGCCCAGTGCTGTTGTTCCTGTGGGTAGGGTGCACGGGGACAGTGAAGACCAGCAAGAGCTTTCAGGGCTGGCCCCTTCCTTGTGGGAGAAGGAGCCGGACGTTTGCCTTTTCGGTAGGAGGCACTGCCGAGAGCGAGTGCCGTGAGATATGCCGTCGGAGGTTAAGCACAGATGCCCAGTGCTGTTGTGCCTGTGGGTAGGGTGCACGGAGACAGTGAAGACCAGCAAGAGCTTTCAGGGCTGGCCCCTTCCTTGTGGGAGAAGGAGCCGGACGTTTGCCTTTTCGGAAAGAGGCTCTGCCGAGAGCGCACGCAGTGAGATGCTGAGTCTGTGGTTAAGCACAGATGCCCAGTGCTGTTGTGCCTGTGGGTAGGGTGCACGGGGACAGTGAAGACCAGCAAGAGCTTTCAGGGCTGGCCCCTTCCTTGTGGGAGAAGGAGCCGGACGTTTGCCTTTTCGGAAAGAGGCTCTGCCGATAGCGAACGCCGTGAGATGCTGAATCTCTGGGAAAGCACAGATGCCCAGTGCTGTTGTGCCTGTGGGTAGGGTGCACGGGGACAGTGAAGACCAGCAAGAGCTTTCAGGGCTGGCCCCTTCCTTGTGGGAGAAGGAGCCGGATGTTTGCCTTTTCGGAAAGAGGCACTGCCGAGAGCGAACGCAGTGAGATGCTGAGTCTGTGGTTAAGCACAGATGCTCAGTGCTGTTGTGCCTGTGGGTAGGGTGCACGGGGACAGTGAAGACCAGCAAGAGCTTTCAGGGCTGGCCCCTTCCTTGTGGGACAAGGAGCCGAACGTTTGCCTTTTCGGAAAGAGGCTCTGCCGAGAGCGAACGCCGGGAGATATGCAGTCGGTCGTTAAGCACAGATGCCCAGTGCTGTTGTGCCTGTGGGTAGGGTGCATGGGGACAGCGAAGACCAGCAAGAGCTTTCAGGGCTGGCCCCTTCCTTGTGGGAGAAGGAGCCGGACGTTTGCCTTTTCGGAAAGAGGCTCTGCCGACAGAGAACGCCGTGAGATGCTGAGCCTTTGGTTAAGCACAGATGCCCAGTGCTGTTGTGCCTGTGGGTAGGGGGCACGGGGACAGTGAAGACCAGCAAGAGCTTTCAGGGCTGGCCCCTTCCTTGTGGGAGAAGGAGCCGGACGTTTGCCTTTTCGGAAAGAGGCTGTGCCGAGAACGAGCGCCGTGAGATATGCCGTCTGTGGTTAAGCACAGATGCCCAGTGCTGTTGTGCCTGTGGGTAGGGTGCATGGGGACAGTGAAGACCAGCAAGAGCTTTCAGGGCTGGCCCCTTCCTTGTGGGAGAAGGAGCCGGACGTTTGCCTTTTCGGAAAGAGGCTCTGCCGAGAGCGAATGCAGTGAGATGCTGAGTCTCTGGGAAAGCACAGATGCCCAGTGCTGTTGTGCCTGTGGATAGGGTGCACGGGGACAGTGAAGACCAGCAAGAGCTTTCAGGGCTGGCCCCTTCCTTGTGGGAGAAGGAGCCGGACGTTTGCCTTTTCGGAAAGAGGCTCTGCCGAGAGCGAACGCCGTGAGATGTTGAGTCTGTGGGAAAGCACAGATGCCCAGTGCTGTTGTGCCTGTGGGTAGGGTGCACGGGGACAGTGAAGACCAGCAAGAGCTTTCAGGGCTGGCCCCTTCCTTGTGGGAGAAGGAGCGGGACGTTTGCCTTTTCGGAAAGCAGCTCTGCCGATAACGAGTGCCGTGAGATATGCCGTCGGTGGTTAAGCACAGATGCCCAGTGCTGTTGTGCCTGTGGGTAGGGTGCACGGGGACAGTGAAGACCAGCAAGAGCTTTCAGGGCTGGCCCCTTCCTTGTGGGAGAAGGAGCCGGATGTTTGCCTTTTCGGAAAGAGGCTCTGCCGAGAACGAGCGCCGTGAGATATGCCGTCTGTGGTTATGCACAGATGCCCATTGCTGTTGTTCCTGTGGGTAGGGTGCACGGGGACAGTGAAGACCAGCAAGAGCTTTCAGGGCTGGCCCCTTCCTTGTGGGAGAAGGAGCCGGACGTTTGCCTTTTCGGAAAGAGGCTCTGCCGAGAACGAGCGACCTGAGATATGCCGTCTGTGGTTAAGCACAGATGCCCAGTGCTGTTGTGCCTGTGGGTAGGGTGCACGGGGACAGTGAAGACCAGCAAGAGCTTTCAGGGCTGGCCCCTTCCTTGTGGGAGAAGGAGCCGGATGTTTGCCTTTTCGGAAAGAGGCTCTGCCGAGAGCGAACGCAGTGAGATGCTGAGTCTGTGGTTAAGCACAGATGCCCAGTGCTGTTGTGCCTGTGGGTAGGGTGCACGGGGCCAGTGAAGACCAGCAAGAGCTTTCAGGGCTGGCCCCTTCCTTGTGGGAGAAGGAGCCGGACGTTTGCCTTTTTGGAAAGAGGCTCTGCCGAGAACGAGCGCCGTGAGATATGCCGTCTGTGGTTAAGCACAGATGCACAGTGCTATTGTGCCTGTGGGTAGGGTGCACGGGGACAGTGAAGACCAGCAAGAGCTTTCAGGGCTGGCCCCTTCCTTGTGGGAGAAGGAGCCGGACGTTTGCCTTTTCGGAAAGAGGCTCTGCCGAGAACGAACGCAGTGAGATGCTGAGTCTGTGGGAAAGCACAGATGCCCAGTGCTGTTGTGCCTGTGGGTAGGGTGCACGGGGACAGTGAAGACCAGCAAGAGCTTTCAGGGCTGGCCCCTTCCTTGTGGGAGAAGGAGCCGGATGTTTGCCTTTTCGGAAAGAGGCACTGCCGAGAGCGAACGCAGTGAGATGCTGAGTCTGTGGTTAAGCACAGATGCTCAGTGCTGTTGTGCCTGTGGGTAGGGTGCACGGGGACAGTGAAGAGCAGCAAGAGCTTTCAGGGCTGGCCCCTTCCTTGTGGGAGAAGGAGCCGGACGTTTGCCTTTTTGGAAAGAGGCTCTGCCGAGAGCGAACGCCGGGAGATATGCAGTCGGTCGTTAAGCACAGATGCCCAGTGCTGTTGTGCCTGTGGGTAGGGTGCATGGGGACAGCGAAGACCAGCAAGAGCTTTCAGGGCTGGCCCCTTCCTTGTGGGAGAAGGAGCCGGACGTTTGCCTTTTCGGAAAGAGGCTCTGCCGACAGAGAACGCCGTGAGATGCTGAGCCTTTGGTTAAGCACAGATGCCCAGTGCTGTTGTGCCTGTGGGTAGGGGGCACGGGGACAGTGAAGACCAGCAAGAGCTTTCAGGGCTGGCCCCTTCCTTGTGGGAGAAGGAGCCGGACGTTTGCCTTTTCGGAAAGAGGCTGTGCCGAGAACGAGCGCCGTGAGATATGCCGTCTGTGGTTAAGCACAGATGCCCAGTGCTGTTGTGCCTGTGGGTAGGGTGCATGGGGACAGTGAAGACCAGCAAGAGCTTTCAGGGCTGGCCCCTTCCTTGTGGGAGAAGGAGCCGGACGTTTGCCTTTTCGGAAAGAGGCTCTGCCGAGAGCGAATGCAGTGAGATGCTGAGTGTGTGGGAAAGCACAGATGCCCAGTGCTGTTGTGCCTGTGGGTAGGGTGCACGGGGACAGTGAAGACCAGCAAGAGCTTTCAGGGCTGGCCCCTTCCTTGTGGGAGAAGGAGCCGGACGTTTGCCTTTTCGGAAAGAGGCTCTGCCGAGAGCGAACGCAGTGAGATGCTGAGTCTCTGGTTAAGCACAGATGCCCAGTGCTGTTGTGCCTGTGGGTAGGGTGCACGGGGACAGTGAAGACCAGCAAGAGCTTTCAGGGCTGGCCCCTTCCTTGTGGGAGAAGGAGCGGGACGTTTGCCTTTTCGGAAAGCAGCTCTGCCGATAACGAGTGCCGTGAGATATGCCGTCGGTGGTTAAGCACAGATGCCCATTGCTGTTGTGCCTGTGGGTAGGGTGCACGGGGACAGTGAAGACCAGCAAGAGCTTTCAGGGCTGGCCCCTTCCTTGTGGGAGAAGGAGCCGGATGTTTGCCTTTTCGGAAAGAGGCTCTGCCGAGAACGAGCGCCGTGAGATATGCCGTCTGTGGTTATGCACAGATGCCCATTGCTGTTGTTCCTGTGGGTAGGGTGCACGGGGACAGTGAAGACCAGCAAGAGCTTTCAGGGCTGGCCCCTTCCTTGTGGGAGAAGGAGCCGGACGTTTGCCTTTTCGGAAAGAGGCTGTGCCGAGAGCGAACGCCGTGAGATGTTGAGTCTGTGGGAAAGCACAGATGCCCAGTGCTGTTGTGCCTGTGTTTAGGGTGCACGGGGACAGTGAAGACCAGCAAGAGCTTTCAGGGCTGGCCCCTTCCTTGTGGGAGAAGGAGCCGGACGTTTGCCTTTTCGGAAAGAGGCTCTGCCGAGAACGAGCGACCTGAGATATGCCGTCTGTGGTTAAGCACAGATGCCCAGTGCTGTTGTGCCTGTGGGTAGGGTGCACGGGGACAGTGAAGACCAGCAAGAGCTTTCAGGGCTGGCCCCTTCCTTGTGGGAGAAGGAGCCGGATGTTTGCCTTTTCGGAAAGAGGCTCTGCCGAGAGCGAACGCAGTGAGATGCTGAGTCTGTGGTTAAGCACAGATGCCCAGTGCTGTTGTGCCTGTGGGTAGGGTGCACGGGGCCAGTGAAGACCAGCAAGAGCTTTCAGGGCTGGCCCCTTCCTTGTGGGAGAAGGAGCCGGACGTTTGCCTTTTTGGAAAGAGGCTCTGCCGAGAACGAGCGCCGTGAGATATGCCGTCTGTGGTTAAGCACAGATGCCCAGTGCTCTTGTGCCTGTGGGTAGGGTGCACGGGGACAGTGAAGACCAGCAAGAGCTTTCAGGGCTGGCCCCTTCCTTGTGGGAGAAGGAGCCGGACGTTTGCCTTTTCGGAAAGAGGCTCTGCCGAGAGCAAACGCAGTGAGATGCTGAGTCTCTGGGAAAGCACAGATGCCCAGTGCTGTTGTGCCTGTGGGTAGGGTGCACGGGGACAGTGAAGAGCAGCAAGAGCTTTCAGGGCTGGCCCCTTCCTTGTGGGAGAAGGAGCCGGACGTTTGCCTTTTCGGAAAGAGGCTCTGCCGAGAACGAGCGCCGTGAGATATGCCGTCTGTGGTTAAGCACAGATGCCCAGTGCTGTTGTGCCTGTGGGTAGGGTGCACGGGGACAGTGAAGACCAGCAAGAGCTTTCAGGGCTGGCCCCTTCCTTGTGGGAGAAGGAGCCGGACGTTTGCCTTTTCGGAAAGAGGCTCTGCCGAGAGCGAACGCAGTGAGATGCTGAGTCTGTGGGAAAGCACAGATGCCCAGTGCTGTTGTGCCTGTGGATAGGGTGCATGGGGACAGTGAAGAGCAGCAAGAGCTTTCAGGGCTGGCCCCTTCCTTGTGGGAGAAGGAGCCGGACGTTTGCCTTTTTGGAAAGAGGCTCTGGTGAGAGCCAACGCAGTGAGATGCTGAGTCTCTGGGAAAGCACAGATGCCCATTGCTGTTGTTCCTGTGGGTAGGGTGCACGGGGACAGTGAAGACCAGCAAGAGCTTTCAGGGCTGGCCCCTTCCTTGTGGGAGAAGGAGCCGGATGTTTGACTTTTCGGAAAGAGGCTCTGCCGAGAGCGAACGCAGTGAGATGCTGAGTCTCTGGTTAAGCACAGATGCCCAGTGCTGTTGTGCCTGTGGGTAGGGTGCACGGGGACAGTGAAAACCAGCAAGAGCTTTCAGGGCTGGCCCCTTCCTTGTGGGAGAAGGAGCCGGATGTTTTCCTTTTCGGAAAGAGGCTCTGCCGAGAACGTGCGCCGTGAGGTATAACGTGTGTGGTTATGCATATATGCCCATTGCTGTTGTGCCTGTGGATAGGGTGCACGGGGACAGTGAAGACCAGCAAGAGCTTTCAGGGCTGGCCCCTTCCTTGTGGGAGAAGGAGCCGGACGTTTGCCTTTTCGGAAAGCAGCTCTGCCGATAACGAGTGCCGTGAGATATGCCGTCGGTGGTTAAGCACAGATGCCCAGTGCTGTTGTGCCTGTGGGTAGGGTGCACGGGGACAGTGAAGACCAGCAAGAGCTTTCAGGGCTGGCCCCTTCCTTGTGGGAGAAGGAGCCGGATGTTTGCCTTTTCGGAAAGAGGCTCTGCCGAGAACGAGCGCCGTGAGATATGCCGTCTGTGGTTATGCACAGATGCCCATTGCTGTTGTGCCTGTGGGTAGGGTGCACGGGGACAGTGAAGACCAGCAAGAGCTTTCAGGGCTGGCCCCTTCCTTGTGGGAGAAGGAGCCGGACGTTTGCCTTTTCGGAAAGAGGCTGTGCCGAGAGCGAACGCCGTGAGATGTTGAGTCTGTGGGAAAGCACAGATGCCCAGTGCTGTTGTGCCTGTGGGTAGGGTGCACGGGGACAGTGAAGACCAGCAAGAGCTTTCAGGGCTGGCCCCTTCCTTGTGGGAGAAGGAGCCGGACGTTTGCCTTTTCGGAAAGAGGCTCTGCCGAGAACGAGCGACCTGAGATATGCCGTCTGTGGTTAAGCAGAGATGCCCAGTGCTGTTTTGCCTGTGGGTAGGGTGCACGGGGACAGTGAAGACCAGCAAGAGCTTTCAGGGCTGGCCCCTTCCTTGTGGGAGAAGGAGCCGGACGTTTGCCTTTTCGGAAAGAGGCTCTGCCGAGAGCGAACGCAGTGAGATGCTGAGTCTGTGGTTAAGCACAGATGCCCAGTGCTGTTTTGCCTGTGGGTAGGGTGCACGGGGCCAGTGAAGAGCAGCAAGAGCTTTCAGGGCTGGCCCCTTCCTTGTGGGAGAAGGAGCCGGACGTTTGCCGTTTAGGAAAGAGGCTCTGCCGAGAGCGAACGCAGTGAGATGCTGAGTCTGTGGTTAAGCACAGATGCCCAGTGCTGTTTTGCCTGTGGGTAGGGTGCACGGGGACAGTGAAGACCAGCAAGAGCTTTCAGGGCTGGCCCCTTCCTTGTGGGAGAAGGAGCCGGACGTTTGCCTTTTCGGAAAGAGGCTCTGCCGAGAACGAACGCAGTGAGATGCTGAGTCTGTGGGAAAGCACAGATGCCCAGTGCTGTTGTGCCTGTGGGTAGGGTGCACGGGGACAGTGAAGACCAGCAAGAGCTTTCAGGGCTGGCCCCTTCCTTGTGGGAGAAGGAGCCGGACGTTTGCCTTTTCGGAAAGCAGCTCTGCCGATAACGAGTGCCGTGAGATATGCCGTCGGTGGTTAAGCACAGATGCCCAGTGCTGTTGTGCCTGTGGGTAGGGTGCACGGGGACAGTGAAGACCAGCAAGAGCTTTCAGGGCTGGCCCCTTCCTTGTGGGAGAAGGAGCCGGATGTTTGCCTTTTCGGAAAGAGGCTCTGCCGAGAACGAGCGCCGTGAGATATGCCGTCTGTGGTTATGCACAGATGCCCATTGCTGTTGTGCCTGTGGGTAGGGTGCACGGGGACAGTGAAGACCAGCAAGAGCTTTCAGGGCTGGCCCCTTCCTTGTGGGACAAGGAGCCGGACGTTTGCCTTTTCGGAAAGAGGCTGTGCCGAGAGCGAACGCCGTGAGATGTTGAGTCTGTGGGAAAGCACAGATGCCCAGTGCTGTTGTGCCTGTGGGTAGGGTGCACGGGGACAGTGAAGAGCAGCAAGAGCTTTCAGGGCTGGCCCCTTCCTTGTGGGAGAAGGAGCCGGACGTTTGCCTTTTCGGAAAGAGGCTCTGCCGAGAACGAGCGACCTGAGATATGCCGTCTGTGGTTAAGCAGAGACGCCCAGTGCTGTTGTGCCTGTGGGTAGGGTGCACGGGGACAGTGAAGACCAGCAAGAGCTTTCAGGGCTGGCCCCTTCCTTGTGGGAGAAGGAGCCGGACGTTTGCCTTTTCGGAAAGAGGCTCTGCCGAGAGAGAACGCAGTGAGATGCTGAGTCTGTGGTTAAGCACAGATGCCCAGTGCTGTTTTGCCTGTGGGTAGGGTGCACGGGGCCAGTGAAGAGCAGCAAGAGCTTTCAGGGCTGGCCCCTTCCTTGTGGGAGAAGGAGCCGGACGTTTGCCGTTTAGGAAAGAGGCTCTGCCGAGAGCGAACGCAGTGAGATGCTGAGTCTGTGGTTAAGCACAGATGCCCAGTGCTGTTTTGCCTGTGGGTAGGGTGCACGGGGACAGTGAAGACCAGCAAGAGCTTTCAGGGCTGGCCCCTTCCTTGTGGGAGAAGGAGCCGGACGTTTGCCTTTTCGGAAAGAGGCTCTGCCGAGAACGAACGCAGTGAGATGCTGAGTCTGTGGGAAAGCACAGATGCCCAGTGCTGTTGTGCCTGTGGGTAGGGTGCACGGGGACAGTGAAGACCAGCAAGAGCTTTCAGGGCTGGCCCCTTCCTTGTGGGAGAAGGAGCCGGACGTTTGCCTTTTCGGTAGGAGGCACTGCCGAGAGCGAGTGCCGTGAGATATGCCGTCGGAGGTTAAGCACAGATGCCCAGTGCTGTTGTGCCTGTGGGTAGGGTGCACGGAGACAGTGAAGACCAGCAAGAGCTTTCAGGGCTGGCCCCTTCCTTGTGGGAGAAGGAGCCGGACGTTTGCCTTTTCGGAAAGAGGCTCTGCCGAGAGCGAACGCAGTGAGATGCTGAGTCTGTGGTTAAGCACAGATGCCCAGTGCTGTTGTGCCTGTGGGTAGGGTGCACGGGGCCAGTGAAGAGCAGCAAGAGCTTTCAGGGCTGGCCCCTTCCTTGTGGGAGAAGGAGCCGGACGTTTGCCTTTTCGGAAAGAGGCTCTGCCGATAGCGAACGCCGTGAGATGCTGAATCTCTGGGAAAGCACAGATGCCCAGTGCTGTTGTGCCTGTGGGTAGGGTGCACGGGGACAGTGAAGACCAGCAAGAGCTTTCAGGGCTGGCCCCTTCCTTGTGGGAGAAGGAGCCGGATGTTTGCCTTTTCGGAAAGAGGCTCTGCCGAGAGCGAACGCAGTGAGATGCTGAGTCTGTGGTTAAGCACAGATGCTCAGTGCTGTTGTGCCTGTGGGTAGGGTGCACGGGGACAGTGAAGAGCAGCAAGAGCTTTCAGGGCTGGCCCCTTCCTTGTGGGACAAGGAGCCGGACGTTTGCCTTTTCGGAAAGAGGCTCTGCCGAGAGCGAACGCCGGGAGATATGCAGTCGGTCGTTAAGCACAGATGCCCAGTGCTGTTGTGCCTGTGGGTAGGGTGCATGGGGACAGCGAAGACCAGCAAGAGCTTTCAGGGCTGGCCCCTTCCTTGTGGGAGAAGGAGCCGGACGTTTGCCTTTTCGGAAAGAGGCTGTGCCGAGAACGAGCGCCGTGAGATATGCCGTCTGTGGTTAAGCACAGATGCCCAGTGCTGTTGTGCCTGTGGGTAGGGTGCATGGGGACAGTGAAGACCAGCAAGAGCTTTCAGGGCTGGCCCCTTCCTTGTGGGAGAAGGAGCCGGACGTTTGCCTTTTCGGAAAGAGGCTCTGCCGAGAGCGAATGCAGTGAGATGCTGAGTCTCTGGGAAAGCACAGATGCCCAGTGCTGTTGTGCCTGTGGGTAGGGTGCACGGGGCCAGTGAAGACCAGCAAGAGCTTTCAGGGCTGGCCCCTTCCTTGTGGGAGAAGGAGCCGGACGTTTGCCTTTTCGGAAAGAGGCTCTGCCGAGAGCGAACGCAGTGAGATGCTGAGTCTCTGGTTAAGCACAGATGCCCAGTGCTGTTGTGCCTGTGGGTAGGGTGCACGGGGACAGTGAAGACCAGCAAGAGCTTTCAGGGCTGGCCCCTTCCTTGTGGGAGAAGGAGCGGGACGTTTGCCTTTTCGGAAAGCAGCTCTGCCGATAACGAGTGCCGTGAGATATGCCGTCGGTGGTTAAGCACAGATGCCCAGTGCTGTTGTGCCTGTGGGTAGGGTGCACGGGGACAGTGAAGACCAGCAAGAGCTTTCAGGGCTGGCCCCTTCCTTGTGGGAGAAGGAGCCGGATGTTTGCCTTTTTGGAAAGAGGCTCTGCCGAGAACGAGCGCCGTGAGATATGCCGTCTGTGGTTATGCACAGATGCCCATTGCTGTTGTTCCTGTGGGTAGGGTGCACGGGGACAGTGAAGACCAGCAAGAGCTTTCAGGGCTGGCCCCTTCCTTGTGGGAGAAGGAGCCGGACGTTTGCCTTTTCGGAAAGAGGCTGTGCCGAGAGCGAACGCCGTGAGATGTTGAGTCTGTGGGAAAGCACAGATGCCCAGTGCTGTTGTGCCTGTGTTTAGGGTGCACGGGGACAGTGAAGACCAGCAAGAGCTTTCAGGGCTGGCCCCTTCCTTGTGGGAGAAGGAGCCGGACGTTTGCCTTTTCGGAAAGAGGCTCTGCCGAGAACGAGCGACCTGAGATATGCCGTCTGTGGTTAAGCACAGATGCCCAGTGCTGTTGTGCCTGTGGGTAGGGTGCACGGGGACAGTGAAGAGCAGCAAGAGCTTTCAGGGCTGGCCCCTTCCTTGTGGGAGAAGGAGCCGGATGTTTGCCTTTTCGGAAAGAGGCTCTGCCGAGAGCGAACGCAGTGAGATGCTGAGTCTGTGGTTAAGCACAGATGCCCAGTGCTGTTGTGCCTGTGGGTAGGGTGCACGGGGCCAGTGAAGACCAGCAAGAGCTTTCAGGGCTGGCCCCTTCCTTGTGGGAGAAGGAGCCGGACGTTTGCCTTTTTGGAAAGAGGCTCTGCCGAGAACGAGCGCCGTGAGATATGCCGTCTGTGGTTAAGCACAGATGCCCAGTGCTGTTGTGCCTGTGGGTAGGGTGCACGGGGACAGTGAAGAGCAGCAAGAGCTTTCAGGGCTGGCCCCTTCCTTGTGGGAGAAGGAGCCGGACGTTTGCCTTTTCGGAAAGAGGCTCTGCCGAGAGCGAACGCAGTGAGATGCTGAGTCTGTGGTTAAGCACAGATGCCCAGTGCTGTTGTGCCTGTGGGTAGGGTGCACGGGGACAGTGAAGACCAGCAAGAGCTTTCAGGGCTGGCCCCTTCCTTGTGGGAGAAGGAGCCGGATGTTTGCCTTTTCGGTAGGAGGCACTGCCGAGAGCGAGTGCCGTGAGATATGCCGTCGGAGGTTAAGCACAGATGCCCAGTGCTGTTGTGCCTGTGGGTAGGGTGCACGGAGACAGTGAAGACCAGCAAGAGCTTTCAGGGCTGGCCCCTTCCTTGTGGGAGAAGGAGCCGGACGTTTGCCTTTTCGGAAAGAGGCTCTGCTGAGAGCGAACGCAGTGAGATGCTGAGTCTGTGGTTAAGCACAGATGCCCAGTGCTGTTGTGCCTGTGGGTAGGGTGCACGGGGCCAGTGAAGAGCAGCAAGAGCTTTCAGGGCTGGCCCCTTCCTTGTGGGAGAAGGAGCCGGACGTTTGCCTTTTCGGAAAGAGGCTCTGCCGATAGCGAACGCCGTGAGATGCTGAATCTCTGGGAAAGCACAGATGCCCAGTGCTGTTGTGCCTGTGGGTAGGGTGCACGGGGACAGTGAAGACCAGCAAGAGCTTTCAGGGCTGGCCCCTTCCTTGTGGGAGAAGGAGCCGGATGTTTGCCTTTTCGGAAAGAGGCACTGCCGAGAGCGAACGCAGTGAGATGCTGAGTCTGTGGTTAAGCACAGATGCTCAGTGCTGTTGTGCCTGTGGGTAGGGTGCACGGGGACAGTGAAGAGCAGCAAGAGCTTTCAGGGCTGGCCCCTTCCTTGTGGGACAGGGCCCGGACGTTTGCCTTTTCGGAAAGAGGCTCTGCCGAGAGCGAACGCCGGGAGATATGCAGTCGGTCGTTAAGCACAGATGCCCAGTGCTGTTGTGCCTGTGGGTAGGGTGCATGGGGACAGCGAAGACCAGCAAGAGCTTTCAGGGCTGGCCCCTTCCTTGTGGGAGAAGGAGCCGGACGTTTGCCTTTTCGGAAAGAGGCTCTGCCGACAGAGAACGCCGTGAGATGCTGAGCCTTTGGTTAAGCACAGATGCCCAGTGCTGTTGTGCCTGTGGGTAGGGTGCACGGGGACAGTGAAGACCAGCAAGAGCTTTCAGGGCTGGCCCCTTCCTTGTGGGAGAAGGAGCCGGATGTTTGCCTTTTCGGAAAGAGGCTGTGCCGAGAACGAGCGCCGTGAGATATGCCGTCTGTGGTTAAGCACAGATGCCCAGTGCTGTTGTGCCTGTGGGTAGGGTGCATGGGGACAGTGAAGACCAGCAAGAGCTTTCAGGGCTGGCCCCTTCCTTGTGGGAGAAGGAGCCGGACGTTTGCCTTTTCGGAAAGAGGCTCTGCCGAGAGCGAATGCAGTGAGATGCTGAGTCTCTGGGAAAGCACAGATGCCCAGTGCTGTTGTGCCTGTGGGTAGGGTGCACGGGGACAGTGAAGACCAGCAAGAGCTTTCAGGGCTGGCCCCTTCCTTGTGGGAGAAGGAGCCGGACGTTTGCCTTTTCGGAAAGAGGCTCTGCCGAGAACGAGTGCCGTGAGATATGCCGTCGGTGGTTAAGCACAGATGCCCAGTGCTGTTGTGCCTGTGGGTAGGGTGCACGGAGACAGTGAAGACCAGCAAGAGCTTTCAGGGCTGGCCCCTTCCTTGTGGGAGAAGGAGCCGGACGTTTGCCTTTTCGGAAAGAGGCTCTGCCGAGAGCGAACGCAGTGAGATGCTGAGTCTCTGGGAAAGCACAGATGCCCAGTGCTGTTGTGCCTGTGGGTAGGGTGCACGGGGCCAGTGAAGAGCAGCAAGAGCTTTCAGGGCTGGCCCCTTCCTTGTGGGAGAAGGAGCCGGACGTTTGCCTTTTCGGAAAGAGGCTCTGCCGATAGCGAACGCCGTGAGATGCTGAATCTCTGGGAAAGCACAGATGCCCAGTGCTGTTGTGCCTGTGGGTAGGGTGCACGGGGACAGTGAAGACCAGCAAGAGCTTTCAGGGCTGGCCCCTTCCTTGTGGGAGAAGGAGCCGGATGTTTGCCTTTTCGGAAAGAGGCACTGCCGAGAGCGAACGCAGTGAGATGCTGAGTCTGTGGTTAAGCACAGATGCTCAGTGCTGTTGTGCCTGTGGGTAGGGTGCACGGGGACAGTGAAGAGCAGCAAGAGCTTTCAGGGCTGGCCCCTTCCTTGTGGGACAGGGCCCGGACGTTTGCCTTTTCGGAAAGAGGCTCTGCCGAGAGCGAACGCCGGGAGATATGCAGTCGGTCGTTAAGCACAGATGCCCAGTGCTGTTGTGCCTGTGGGTAGGGTGCATGGGGACAGCGAAGACCAGCAAGAGCTTTCAGGGCTGGCCCCTTCCTTGTGGGAGAAGGAGCCGGACGTTTGCCTTTTCGGAAAGAGGCTCTGCCGACAGAGAACGCCGTGAGATGCTGAGCCTTTGGTTAAGCACAGATGCCCAGTGCTGTTGTGCCTGTGGGTAGGGTGCACGGGGACAGTGAAGACCAGCAAGAGCTTTCAGGGCTGGCCCCTTCCTTGTGGGAGAAGGAGCCGGATGTTTGCCTTTTCGGAAAGAGGCTGTGCCGAGAACGAGCGCCGTGAGATATGCCGTCTGTGGTTAAGCACAGATGCCCAGTGCTGTTGTGCCTGTGGGTAGGGTGCATGGGGACAGTGAAGACCAGCAAGAGCTTTCAGGGCTGGCCCCTTCCTTGTGGGAGAAGGAGCCGGACGTTTGCCTTTTCGGAAAGAGGCTCTGCCGAGAGCGAATGCAGTGAGATGCTGAGTCTCTGGGAAAGCACAGATGCCCAGTGCTGTTGTGCCTGTGGGTAGGGTGCACGGGGACAGTGAAGACCAGCAAGAGCTTTCAGGGCTGGCCCCTTCCTTGTGGGAGAAGGAGCCGGACGTTTGCCTTTTCGGAAAGAGGCTCTGCCGAGAACGAGTGCCGTGAGATATGCCGTCGGTGGTTAAGCACAGATGCCCAGTGCTGTTGTGCCTGTGGGTAGGGTGCACGGAGACAGTGAAGACCAGCAAGAGCTTTCAGGGCTGGCCCCTTCCTTGTGGGAGAAGGAGCCGGACGTTTGCCTTTTCGGAAAGAGGCTCTGCCGAGAGCGAACGCAGTGAGATGCTGAGTCTCTGGGAAAGCACAGATGCCCAGTGCTGTTGTGCCTGTGGGTAGGGTGCACGGGGACAGTGAAGAGCAGCAAGAGCTTTCAGGGCTGGCCCCTTCCTTGTGGGAGAAGGAGCCGGACGTTTGCCTTTTCGGTAAGAGGCACTGCCGAGAACTAGCGCCGTGAGATGCTGAGTCTGTGGTTAAGCACAGATGCCCAGTGCTGTTGTGCCTGTGGATAGGGTGCATGGGGACAGTGAAGAGCAGCAAGAGCTTTCAGGGCTGGCCCCTTCCTTGTGGGAGAAGGAGCCGGACGTTTGCCTTTTCGGAAAGAGGCTCTGCCGAGAGCGAACGCAGTGAGATGCTGAGTCTCTGGGAAAGCACAGATGCCCAGTGCTGTTGTGCCTGTGGGTAGGGTGCACGGGGACAGTGAAGACCAGCAAGAGCTTTCAGGGCTGGCCCCTTCCTTGTGGGAGAAGGAGCCGGATGTTTGACTTTTCGGAAAGAGGCTCTGCCGAGAGCGAACGCAGTGAGATGCTGAGTCTCTGGTTAAGCACAGATGCCCAGTGCTGTTGTGCCTGTGGGTAGGGTGCACGGGGACAGTGAAAACCAGCAAGAGCTTTCAGGGCTGGCCCCTTCCTTGTGGGAGAAGGAGCCGTACGTTTGCCTTTTCGGAAAGCAGCTCTGACGAGAACGAGTGCCGTGAAATATGCCGTCGGTGGTTAAGCACAGATGCCCAGTGCTGTTGTGCCTGTGGGTAGGGTGCACGGGGAGAGTGAAGACCAGCAAGAGCTTTCAGGGCTGGCCCCTTCCTTGTGGGAGAAGGAGCCGGACGTTTGCCTTTTCGGAAAGAGGCTCTGCCGAGAGCGAGCGCAGTGAGATGCTGAGTCTCTGGGAAAGCACAGATGCCCAGTGCTGTTGTGCCTGTGGGTAGGGTGCACGGGGACAGTGAAGAGCAGCAAGAGCTTTCAGGGCTGGCCCCTTCCTTGTGGGAGAAGGAGCCGGACGTTTGCCTTTTCGGAAAGAGGCTCTGCCGAGAACGAGCGCCGTGAGATATGCCGTCTGTGGTTAAGCACAGATGCCCAGTGCTGTTGTGCCTGTGGGTAGGGTGCACGGGGACAGTGAAGAGCAGCAAGAGCTTTCAGGGCTGGCCCCTTCCTTGTGGGAGAAGGAGCCGGACGTTTGCCTTTTCGGAAAGAGGCTCTGCCGAGAGCGAACGCAGTGAGATGCTGAGTCTGTGGTTAAGCACAGATGCCCAGTGCTGTTTTGCCTGTGGGTAGGGTGCACGGGGACAGTGAAGACCAGCAAGAGCTTTCAGGGCTGGCCCCTTCCTTGTGGGAGAAGGAGCCGGACGTTTGCCTTTTCGGAAAGAGGCTCTGCCGAGAACGAACGCAGTGAGATGCTGAGTCTGTGGGAAAGCACAGATGCCCAGTGCTGTTGTGCCTGTGGGTAGGGTGCACGGGGACAGTGAAGACCAGCAAGAGCTTTCAGGGCTGGCCCCTTCCTTGTGGGAGAAGGAGCCGGATGTTTGCCTTTTCGGAAAGAGGCTCTGCCGAGAGCGAACGCAGTGAGATGCTGAGTCTGTGGTTAAGCACAGATGCTCAGTGCTGTTGTGCCTGTGGGTAGGGTGCACGGGGACAGTGAAGAGCAGCAAGAGCTTTCAGGGCTGGCCCCTTCCTTGTGGGACAAGGAGCCGGACGTTTGCCTTTTCGGAAAGAGGCTCTGCCGAGAGCGAACGCCGGGAGATATGCAGTCGGTCGTTAAGCACAGATGCCCAGTGCTGTTGTGCCTGTGGGTAGGGTGCATGGGGACAGCGAAGACCAGCAAGAGCTTTCAGGGCTGGCCCCTTCCTTGTGGGAGAAGGAGCCGGACGTTTGCCTTTTCGGAATGAGGCTCTGCCGACAGAGAACGCCGTGAGATGCTGAGCCTTTGGTTAAGCACAGATGCCCAGTGCTGTTGTGCCTGTGGGTAGGGGGCACGGGGACAGTGAAGACCAGCAAGAGCTTTCAGGGCTGGCCCCTTCCTTGTGGGAGAAGGAGCCGGACGTTTGCCTTTTCGGAAAGAGGCTGTGCCGAGAACGAGCGCCGTGAGATATGCCGTCTGTGGTTAAGCACAGATGCCCAGTGCTGTTGTGCCTGTGGGTAGGGTGCATGGGGACAGTGAAGACCAGCAAGAGCTTTCAGGGCTGGCCCCTTCCTTGTGGGAGAAGGAGCCGGACGTTTGCCTTTTCGGAAAGAGGCTCTGCCGAGAGCGAATGCAGTGAGATGCTGAGTCTCTGGTTAAGCACAGATGCCCAGTGCTGTTGTGCCTGTGGGTAGGGTGCACGGGGACAGTGAAAACCAGCAAGAGCTTTCAGGGCTGGCCCCTTCCTTGTGGGAGAAGGAGCCGTACGTTTGCCTTTTCGGAAAGCAGCTCTGACGAGAACGAGTGCCGTGAAATATGCCGTCGGTGGTTAAGCACAGATGCCCAGTGCTGTTGTGCCTGTGGGTAGGGTGCACGGGGACAGTGAAGACCAGCAAGAGCTTTCAGGGCTGGCCCCTTCCTTGTGGGAGAAGGAGCCGGACGTTTGCCTTTTCGGAAAGAGGCTCTGCCGAGAGCGAGCGCAGTGAGATGCTGAGTCTCTGGGAAAGCACAGATGCCCAGTGCTGTTGTGCCTGTGGGTAGGGTGCACGGGGACAGTGAAGAGCAGCAAGAGCTTTCAGGGCTGGCCCCTTCCTTGTGGGAGAAGGAGCCGGACGTTTGCCTTTTCGGAAAGAGGCTCTGCCGAGAACGAGCGCCGTGAGATATGCCGTCTGTGGTTAAGCACAGATGCCCAGTGCTGTTGTGCCTGTGGGTAGGGTGCACGGGGACAGTGAAGACCAGCAAGAGCTTTCAGGGCTGGCCCCTTCCTTGTGGGAGAAGGAGCCGGACGTTTGCCTTTTCGGAAAGAGGCTCTGCCGAGAGCGAACGCAGTGAGATGCTGAGTCTGTGGTTAAGCACAGATGCCCAGTGCTGTTGTGCCTGTGGGTAGGGTGCACGGGGACAGTGAAGACCAGCAAGAGCTTTCAGGGCTGGCCCCTTCCTTGTGGGAGAAGGAGCCGGACGTTTGCCTTTTCGGAAAGAGGCTCTGCCGATAGCGAACGCCGTGAGATGCTGAATCTCTGGGAAAGCACAGATGCCCAGTGCTGTTGTGCCTGTGGGTAGGGTGCACGGGGCCAGTGAAGACCAGCAAGAGCTTTCAGGGCTGGCCCCTTCCTTGTGGGAGAAGGAGCCGGATGTTTGCCTTTTCGGAAAGAGGCTCTGCCGAGAGCGAACGCAGTGAGATGCTGAGTCTGTGGTTAAGCACAGATGCTCAGTGCTGTTGTGCCTGTGGGTAGGGTGCACGGGGACAGTGAAGAGCAGCAAGAGCTTTCAGGGCTGGCCCCTTCCTTGTGGGACAAGGAGCCGGACGTTTGCCTTTTCGGAAAGAGGCTCTGCCGAGAGCGAACGCCGGGAGATATGCAGTCGGTCGTTAAGCACAGATGCCCAGTGCTGTTGTGCCTGTGGGTAGGGTGCATGGGGACAGCGAAGACCAGCAAGAGCTTTCAGGGCTGGCCCCTTCCTTGTGGGAGAAGGAGCCGGACGTTTGCCTTTTCGGAAAGAGGCTGTGCCGAGAACGAGCGCCGTGAGATATGCCGTCTGTGGTTAAGCACAGATGCCCAGTGCTGTTGTGCCTGTGGGTAGGGTGCATGGGGACAGTGAAGACCAGCAAGAGCTTTCAGGGCTGGCCCCTTCCTTGTGGGAGAAGGAGCCGGACGTTTGCCTTTTCAGAAAGAGGCTCTGCCGAGAGCGAATGCAGTGAGATGCTGAGTCTCTGGGAAAGCACAGATGCCCAGTGCTGTTGTGCCTGTGGGTAGGGTGCACGGGGCCAGTGAAGACCAGCAAGAGCTTTCAGGGCTGGCCCCTTCCTTGTGGGAGAAGGAGCCGGACGTTTGCCTTTTCGGAAAGAGGCTCTGCCGAGAGCGAACGCAGTGAGATGCTGAGTCTCTGGTTAAGCACAGATGCCCAGTGCTGTTGTGCCTGTGGGTAGGGTGCACGGGGACAGTGAAGACCAGCAAGAGCTTTCAGGGCTGGCCCCTTCCTTGTGGGAGAAGGAGCGGTACGTTTGCCTTTTCGGAAAGCAGCTCTGCCGATAACGAGTGCCGTGAGATATGCCGTCGGTGGTTAAGCACAGATGCCCAGTGCTGTTGTGCCTGTGGGTAGGGTGCACGGGGACAGTGAAGACCAGCAAGAGCTTTCAGGGCTGGCCCCTTCCTTGTGGGAGAAGGAGCCGGATGTTTGCCTTTTCGGAAAGAGGCTCTGCCGAGAACGAGCGCCGTGAGATATGCCGTCTGTGGTTATGCACAGATGCCCATTGCTGTTGTTCCTGTGGGTAGGGTGCACGGGGACAGTGAAGACCAGCAAGAGCTTTCAGGGCTGGCCCCTTCCTTGTGGGAGAAGGAGCCGGACGTTTGCCTTTTCGGAAAGAGGCTGTGCCGAGAGCGAACGCCGTGAGATGTTGAGTCTGTGGGAAAGCACAGATGCCCAGTGCTGTTGTGCCTGTGTTTAGGGTGCACGGGGACAGTGAAGACCAGCAAGAGCTTTCAGGGCTGGCCCCTTCCTTGTGGGAGAAGGAGCCGGACGTTTGCCTTTTCGGAAAGAGGCTCTGCCGAGAACGAGCGACCTGAGATATGCCGTCTGTGGTTAAGCACAGATGCCCAGTGCTGTTGTGCCTGTGGGTAGGGTGCACGGGGACAGTGAAGACCAGCAAGAGCTTTCAGGGCTGGCCCCTTCCTTGTGGGAGAAGGAGCCGGATGTTTGCCTTTTCGGAAAGAGGCTCTGCCGAGAGCGAACGCAGTGAGATGCTGAGTCTGTGGTTAAGCACAGATGCCCAGTGCTGTTGTGCCTGTGGGTAGGGTGCACGGGGCCAGTGAAGACCAGCAAGAGCTTTCAGGGCTGGCCCCTTCCTTGTGGGAGAAGGAGCCGGACGTTTGCCTTTTTGGAAAGAGGCTCTGCCGAGAACGAGCGCCGTGAGATATGCCGTCTGTGGTTAAGCACAGATGCCCAGTGCTATTGTGCCTGTGGGTAGGGTGCACGGGGACAGTGAAGAGCAGCAAGAGCTTTCAGGGCTGGCCCCTTCCTTGTGGGAGAAGGAGCCGGACGTTTGCCTTTTCGGAAAGAGGCTCTGCCGAGAGCGAACGCAGTGAGATGCTGAGTCTCTGGGAAAGCACAGATGCCCAGTGCTGTTGTGCCTGTGGGTAGGGTGCACGGGGACAGTGAAGAGCAGCAAGAGCTTTCAGGGCTGGCCCCTTCCTTGTGGGAGAAGGAGCCGGACGTTTGCCTTTTCGGAAAGAGGCTCTGCCGAGAGCGAACGCAGTGAGATGCTGAGTCTCTGGTTAAGCACAGATGCCCAGTGCTGTTGTGCCTGTGGGTAGGGTGCACGGGGACAGTGAAGACCAGCAAGAGCTTTCAGGGCTGGCCCCTTCCTTGTGGGAGAAGGAGCGGGACGTTTGCCTTTTCGGAAAGCAGCTCTGCCGATAACGAGTGCCGTGAGATATGCCGTCGGTGGTTAAGCACAGATGCCCAGTGCTGTTGTGCCTGTGGGTAGGGTGCACGGGGACAATGAAGACCAGCAAGAGCTTTCAGGGCTGGCCCCTTCCTTGTGGGAGAAGGAGCCGGATGTTTGCCTTTTCGGAAAGAGGCTCTGCCGAGAACGAGCGCCGTGAGATATGCCGTCTGTGGTTATGCACAGATGCCCATTGCTGTTGTTCCTGTGGGTAGGGTGCACGGGGACAGTGAAGACCAGCAAGAGCTTTCAGGGCTGGCCCCTTCCTTGTGGGAGAAGGAGCCGGACGTTTGCCTTTTCGGAAAGAGGCTGTGCCGAGAGCGAACGCCGTGAGATGTTGAGTCTGTGGGAAAGCACAGATGCCCAGTGCTGTTGTGCCTGTGTTTAGGGTGCACGGGGACAGTGAAGACCAGCAAGAGCTTTCAGGGCTGGCCCCTTCCTTGTGGGAGAAGGAGCCGGACGTTTGCCTTTTCGGAAAGAGGCTCTGCCGAGAACGAGCGACCTGAGATATGCCGTCTGTGGTTAAGCACAGATGCCCAGTGCTGTTGTGCCTGTGGGTAGGGTGCACGGGGACAGTGAAGACCAGCAAGAGCTTTCAGGGCTGGCCCCTTCCTTGTGGGAGAAGGAGCCGGATGTTTGCCTTTTCGGAAAGAGGCTCTGCCGAGAGCGAACGCAGTGAGATGCTGAGTCTGTGGTTAAGCACAGATGCCCAGTGCTGTTGTGCCTGTGGGTAGGGTGCACGGGGCCAGTGAAGACCAGCAAGAGCTTTCAGGGCTGGCCCCTTCCTTGTGGGAGAAGGAGCCGGACGTTTGCCTTTTTGGAAAGAGGCTCTGCCGAGAACGAGCGCCGTGAGATATGCCGTCTGTGGTTAAGCACAGATGCCCAGTGCTATTGTGCCTGTGGGTAGGGTGCACGGGGACAGTGAAGAGCAGCAAGAGCTTTCAGGGCTGGCCCCTTCCTTGTGGGAGAAGGAGCCGGACGTTTGCCTTTTCGGAAAGAGGCTCTGCCGAGAGCGAACGCAGTGAGATGCTGAGTCTCTGGGAAAGCACAGATGCCCAGTGCTGTTGTGCCTGTGGGTAGGGTGCACGGGGACAGTGAAGAGCAGCAAGAGCTTTCAGGGCTGGCCCCTTCCTTGTGGGAGAAGGAGCCGGACGTTTGCCTTTTCGGAAAGCAGCTCTGCCGATAACGAGTGTCGTGAGATATGCCGTCGGTGGTTAAGCACAGATGCCCAGTGCTGTTGTGCCTGTGGGTAGGGTGCACGGGGACAGTGAAGACCAGCAAGAGCTTTCAGGGCTGGCCCCTTCCTTGTGGGAGAAGGAGCCGGATGTTTGCCTTTTCGGAAAGAGGCTCTGCCGAGAACGAGCGCCGTGAGATATGCCGTCTGTGGTTATGCACAGATGCCCATTGCTGTTGTGCCTGTGGGTAGGGTGCACGGGGCCAGTGAAGACCAGCAAGAGCTTTCAGGGCTGGCCCCTTCCTTGTGGGAGAAGGAGCCGGACGTTTGCCTTTTCGGAAAGAGGCTCTGCCGAGAGCGAACGCAGTGAGATGCTGAGTCTGTGGTTAAGCACAGATGCCCAGTGCTGTTTTGCCTGTGGGTAGGGTGCACGGGGCCAGTGAAGAGCAGCAAGAGCTTTCAGGGCTGGCCCCTTCCTTGTGGGAGAAGGAGCCGGACGTTTGCCGTTTAGGAAAGAGGCTCTGCCGAGAGCGAACGCAGTGAGATGCTGAGTCTGTGGTTAAGCACAGATGCCCAGTGCTGTTTTGCCTGTGGGTAGGGTGCACGGGGACAGTGAAGACCAGCAAGAGCTTTCAGGGCTGGCCCCTTCCTTGTGGGAGAAGGAGCCGGACGTTTGCCTTTTCGGAAAGAGGCTCTGCCGAGAACGAACGCAGTGAGATGCTGAGTCTGTGGGAAAGCACAGATGCCCAGTGCTGTTGTGCCTGTGGGTAGGGTGCACGGGGACAGTGAAGACCAGCAAGAGCTTTCAGGGCTGGCCCCTTCCTTGTGGGAGAAGGAGCCGGACGTTTGCCTTTTCGGTAGGAGGCACTGCCGAGAGCGAGTGCCGTGAGATATGCCGTCGGAGGTTAAGCACAGATGCCCAGTGCTGTTGTGCCTGTGGGTAGGGTGCACGGAGACAGTGAAGACCAGCAAGAGCTTTCAGGGCTGGCCCCTTCCTTGTGGGAGAAGGAGCCGGACGTTTGCCTTTTCGGAAAGAGGCTCTGCTGAGAGCGAACGCAGTGAGATGCTGAGTCTGTGGTTAAGCACAGATGCCCAGTGCTGTTGTGCCTGTGGGTAGGGTGCACGGGGACAGTGAAGACCAGCAAGAGCTTTCAGGGCTGGCCCCTTCCTTGTGGGAGAAGGAGCCGGACGTTTGCCTTTTCGGAAAGAGGCTCTGCCGATAGCGAACGCCGTGAGATGCTGAATCTCTGGGAAAGCACAGATGCCCAGTGCTGTTGTGCCTGTGGGTAGGGTGCACGGGGACAGTGAAGACCAGCAAGAGCTTTCAGGGCTGGCCCCTTCCTTGTGGGAGAAGGAGCCGGATGTTTGCCTTTTCGGAAAGAGGCACTGCCGAGAGCGAACGCAGTGAGATGCTGAGTCTGTGGTTAAGCACAGATGCTCAGTGCTGTTGTGCCTGTGGGTAGGGTGCACGGGGACAGTGAAGAGCAGCAAGAGCTTTCAGGGCTGGCCCCTTCCTTGTGGGACAAGGAGCCGGACGTTTGCCTTTTCGGAAAGAGGCTCTGCCGAGAGCGAACGCCGGGAGATATGCAGTCGGTCGTTAAGCACAGATGCCCAGTGCTGTTGTGCCTGTGGGTAGGGTGCATGGGGACAGCGAAGACCAGCAAGAGCTTTCAGGGCTGGCCCCTTCCTTGTGGGAGAAGGAGCCGGACGTTTGCCTTTTCGGAAAGAGGCTCTGCCGACAGAGAACGCCGTGAGATGCTGAGCCTTTGGTTAAGCACAGATGCCCAGTGCTGTTGTGCCTGTGGGTAGGGGGCACGGGGACAGTGAAGACCAGCAAGAGCTTTCAGGGCTGGCCCCTTCCTTGTGGGAGAAGGAGCCGGACGTTTGCCTTTTCGGAAAGAGGCTGTGCCGAGAACGAGCGCCGTGAGATATGCCGTCTGTGGTTAAGCACAGATGCCCAGTGCTGTTGTGCCTGTGGGTAGGGTGCATGGGGACAGTGAAGACCAGCAAGAGCTTTCAGGGCTGGCCCCTTCCTTGTGGGAGAAGGAGCCGGACGTTTGCCTTTTCGGAAAGAGGCTCTGCCGAGAGCGAATGCAGTGAGATGCTGAGTCTCTGGGAAAGCACAGATGCCCAGTGCTGTTGTGCCTGTGGGTAGGGTGCACGGGGACAGTGAAGACCAGCAAGAGCTTTCAGGGCTGGCCCCTTCCTTGTGGGAGAAGGAGCCGGACGTTTGCCTTTTCGGAAAGAGGCTCTGCCGAGAACGAGTGCCGTGAGATATGCCGTCGGTGGTTAAGCACAGATGCCCAGTGCTGTTGTGCCTGTGGGTAGGGTGCACGGAGACAGTGAAGACCAGCAAGAGCTTTCAGGGCTGGCCCCTTCCTTGTGGGAGAAGGAGCCGGACGTCTGCCTTTTCGGAAAGAGGCTCTGCCGAGAGCGAACGCAGTGAGATGCTGAGTCTGTGGTTAAGCACAGATGCCCAGTGCTGTTGTGCCTGTGGGTAGGGTGCACGGGGCCAGTGAAGACCAGCAAGAGCTTTCAGGGCTGGCCCCTTCCTTGTGGGAGAAGGAGCCGGACGTTTGCCTTTTCGGTAAGAGGCACTGCCGAGAACTAGCGCCGTGAGATGCTGAGTCTGTGGTTAAGCACAGATGCCCAGTGCTGTTGTGCCTGTGGATAGGGTGCATGGGGACAGTGAAGACCAGCAAGAGCTTTCAGGGCTGGCCCCTTCCTTGTGGGAGAGGGAGCCGGACGTTTGCCTTTTTGGAAAGAGGCTCTGGTGAGAGCCAACGCAGTGAGATGCTGAATCTGTGGGAAATCACAGATGCCCATTGCTGTTGTTCCTGTGGGTAGGGTGCACGGGGACAGTGAAGACCAGCAAGAGCTTTCAGGGCTGGCCCCTTCCTTGTGGGAGAAGGAGCCGGATGTTTCACTTTTCGGAAAGAGGCTCTGCCGAGAGCGAACGCAGTGAGATGCTGAGTCTCTGGTTAAGCACAGATGCCCAGTGCTGTTGTGCCTGTGGGTAGGGTGCACGGGGACAGTGAAAACCAGCAAGAGCTTTCAGGGCTGGCCCCTTCCTTGTGGGAGAAGGAGCCGTACGTTTGCCTTTTCGGAAAGCAGCTCTGACGAGAACGAGTGCCGTGAAATATGCCGTCGGTGGTTAAGCACAGATGCCCAGTGCTCTTGTGCCTGTGGGTAGGGTGCACGGGGACAGTGAAGACCAGCAAGAGCTTTCAGGGCTGGCCCCTTCCTTGTGGGAGAAGGAGCCGGACGTTTGCCTTTTCGGAAAGAGGCTCTGCCGAGAGCGAACGCAGTGAGATGCTGAGTCTCTGGGAAAGCACAGATGCCCAGTGCTGTTGTGCCTGTGGGTAGGGTGCACGGGGACAGTGAAGACCAGCAAGAGCTTTCAGGGCTGGCCCCTTCCTTGTGGGAGAAGGAGCCGGACGTTTGCCTTTTCGGAAAGAGGCTCTGCCGAGAACGAGCGCCGTGAGATATGCCGTCTGTGGTTAAGCACAGATGCCCAGTGCTGTTGTGCCTGTGGGTAGGGTGCACGGGGACAGTGAAGACCAGCAAGAGCTTTCAGGGCTGGCCCCTTCCTTGTGGGAGAAGGAGCCGGACGTTTGCCTTTTCGGAAAGAGGCTCTGCCGAGAGCGAACGCAGTGAGATGCTGAGTCTGTGGTTAAGCACAGATGCCCAGTGCTGTTGTGCCTGTGGGTAGGGTGCACGGGGACAGTGAAGACCAGCAAGAGCTTTCAGGGCTGGCCCCTTCCTTGTGGGAGAAGGAGCCGGACGTTTGCCTTTTCGGAAAGAGGCTCTGCCGATAGCGAACGCCGTGAGATGCTGAGTCTCTGGGAAAGCACAGATGCCCATTGCTGTTGTTCCTGTGGGTAGGGTGCACGGGGACAGTGAAGACCAGCAAGAGCTTTCAGGGCTGGCCCCTTCCTTGTGGGAGAAGGAGCCGGACGTTTGCCTTTTCGGAAAGAGGCTCTGCCGAGAGCGAACGCAGTGAGATGCTGAGTCTCTGGGAAAGCACAGATGCCCAGTGCTGTTGTGCCTGTGGGTAGGGTGCATGGGGACAGTGAAGAGCAGCAAGAGCTTTCAGGGCTGGCCCCTTCCTTGTGGGAGAAGGAGCCGGACGTTTGCCTTTTCGGAAAGAGGCTCTGCCGAGAACGAGCGCCGTGAGATATGCCGTCTGTGGTTAAGCACAGATGCCCAGTGCTGTTGTGCCTGTGGGTAGGGTGCACGGGGACAGTGAAGACCAGCAAGAGCTTTCAGGGCTGGCCCCTTCCTTGTGGGAGAAGGAGCCGGACGTTTGCCTTTTCGGAAAGAGGCTCTGCCGAGAGCGAACGCAGTGAGATGCTGAGTCTGTGGTTAAGCACAGATGCCCAGTGCTGTTGTGCCTGTGGGTAGGGTGCACGGGGACAGTGAAGACCAGCAAGAGCTTTCAGGGCTGGCCCCTTCCTTGTGGGAGAAGGAGCCGGACGTTTGCCTTTTTGGAAAGAGGCTCTGCCGATAGCGAACGCCGTGAGATGCTGAGTCTCTGGGAAAGCACAGATGCCCATTGCTGTTGTTCCTGTGGGTAGGGTGCACGGGGACAGTGAAGACCAGCAAGAGCTTTCAGGGCTGGCCCCTTCCTTGTGGGAGAAGGAGCCGGATGTTTGACTTTTCGGAAAGAGGCTCTGCCGAGAGCGAACGCAGTGAGATGCTGAGTCTCTGGTTAAGCACAGATGCCCAGTGCTGTTGTGCCTGTGGGTAGGGTGCACGGGGACAGTGAAAACCAGCAAGAGCTTTCAGGGCTGGCCCCTTCCTTGTGGGAGAAGGAGCCGGATGTTTGCCTTTTCGGAAAGAGGCTCTGCCGAGAACGTGCGCCGTGAGGTATAACGTGTGTGGTTATGCATATATGCCCATTGCTGTTGTGCCTGTGGATAGGGTGCACGGGGACAGTGAAGACCAGCAAGAGCTTTCAGGGCTGGCCCCTTCCTTGTGGGAGAAGGAGCCGGACGTTTGCCTTTTCGGAAAGCAGCTCTGCCGATAACGAGTGCCGTGAGATATGCCGTCGGTGGTTAAGCACAGATGCCCAGTGCTGTTGTGCCTGTGGGTAGGGTGCACGGGGACAGTGAAGACCAGCAAGAGCTTTCAGGGCTGGCCCCTTCCTTGTGGGAGAAGGAGCCGGATGTTTGCCTTTTCGGAAAGAGGCTCTGCCGAGAACGAGCGCCGTGAGATATGCCGTCTGTGGTTATGCACAGATGCCCATTGCTGTTGTGCCTGTGGGTAGGGTGCACGGGGACAGTGAAGACCAGCAAGAGCTTTCAGGGCTGGCCCCTTCCTTGTGGGAGAAGGAGCCGGACGTTTGCCTTTTCGGAAAGAGGCTCTGCCGAGAACGAGCGACCTGAGATATGCCGTCTGTGGTTAAGCAGAGACGCCCAGTGCTGTTGTGCCTGTGGGTAGGGTGCACGGGGACAGTGAAGAGCAGCAAGAGCTTTCAGGGCTGGCCCCTTCCTTGTGGGAGAAGGAGCCGGACGTTTGCCTTTTCGGAAAGAGGCTCTGCCGAGAGCGAACGCAGTGAGATGCTGAGTCTGTGGTTAAGCACAGATGCCCAGTGCTGTTGTGCCTGTGGGTAGGGTGCACGGGGACAGTGAAGACCAGCAAGAGCTTTCAGGGCTGGCCCCTTCCTTGTGGGAGAAGGAGCCGGATGTTTGCCTTTTCGGAAAGAGGCTCTGCCGAGAGCGAACGCAGTGAGATGCTGAGTCTGTGGTTAAGCACAGATGCCCAGTGCTGTTGTGCCTGTGGGTAGGGTGCACGGGGCCAGTGAAGACCAGCAAGAGCTTTCAGGGCTGGCCCCTTCCTTGTGGGAGAAGGAGCCGGACGTTTGCCTTTTTGGAAAGAGGCTCTGCCGAGAACGAGCGCCGTGAGATATGCCGTCTGTGGTTAAGCACAGATGCCCAGTGCTATTGTGCCTGTGGGTAGGGTGCACGGGGACAGTGAAGACCAGCAAGAGCTTTCAGGGCTGGCCCCTTCCTTGTGGGAGAAGGAGCCGGATGTTTGCCTTTTCGGAAAGAGGCTCTGCCGAGAGCGAACGCAGTGAGATGCTGAATCTGTGGGAAAGCACAGATGCCCATTGCTGTTGTGCCTGTGGGTAGGGTGCACGGGGACAAAGAAGACCAGGAAGAGCTTTCAGGGCTGGCCCCTTTCTTGTGGGAGAAGGAGCCGGACGTTTGCCTTTTCGGAAAGAGGCTCTGCTGAGAGCAAACGCAGTGAGATGCTGAGCCTTTGGTTAAGCACAGATGCCCAGTGCTGTTGTGCCTGTGAGTAGGGTGCACGGAGAAAGTGAAGACCAGCAAGAGTTTTCAGGGCTGGCCCCTTCCTTGTGGGAGAAGGAGCCGGACGTTTGCCTTTTCGGAAAGAGGCTCTGCCGACAAAGAGCGCCGTGAGATATGCCGTAGTTGGTTAAGCACAGATGCCCAGTGCTGTTGTGCCTGTGGGTAGGGCGCATGGGGACAGTGAAGACCAGCAAGAGCTTTCAGGGCTGGCCCCTTCCTTGTGGGAGAAGGAGCCGGATGTTTGCCTTTTCGGAAAGAGGCTCTGCCGATAGCGAACGCCGTGAGATGCTGAATCTCTGGGAAAGCACAGATGCCCAGAGCTGTTGTGCCTGTGGGTAGGGTGCACGGGGACAGTGAAGACCAGCAAGAGCTTTCAGGGCTGGCCCCTTCCTTGTGGGAGAAGGAGCGGGACGTTTGCCTTTTCGGAAAGAGGCTCTGCCGAGAGCGAACGCAGTGAGATGCTGAGTCTCTGGGAAAGCACAGATGCCCAGTGCTGTTGTGCCTGTGGGTAGGGTGCACGGGGACAGTGAAGAGCAGCAAGAGCTTTCAGGGCTGGCCCCTTCCTTGTGGGAGAAGGAGCCGGACGTTTGCCTTTTCGGAAAGAGGCTCTGCCGAGAACGAGCGCCGTGAGATATGCCGTCTGTGGTTAAGCACAGATGCCCAGTGCTGTTGTGCCTGTGGGTAGGGTGCACGGGGACAGTGAAGACCAGCAAGAGCTTTCAGGGCTGGCCCCTTCCTTGTGGGAGAAGGAGCCGGACGTTTGCCTTTTCGGAAAGAGGCTCTGGTGAGAGCCAACGCAGTGAGATGCTGAGTCTCTGGGAAAGCACAGATGCCCATTGCTGTTGTTCCTGTGGGTAGGGTGCACGGGGACAGTGAAGAGCAGCAAGAGCTTTCAGGGCTGGCCCCTTCCTTGTGGGAGAAGGAGCCGGACGTTTGCCTTTTCGGAAAGAGGCTCTGCCGAGAGCGAACGCAGTGAGATGCTGAGTCTGTGGTTAAGCACAGATGCCCAGTGCTGTTGTGCCTGTGGGTAGGGTGCACGGGGACAGTGAAGACCAGCAAGAGCTTTCAGGGCTGGCCCCTTCCTTGTGGGAGAAGGAGCCGGACGTTTGCCTTTTTGGAAAGAGGCTCTGGTGAGAGCCAACGCAGTGAGATGCTGAGTCTCTGGGAAAGCACAGATGCCCATTGCTGTTGTGCCTGTGGGTAGGGTGCACGGGGACAGTGAAGACCAGCAAGAGCTTTCAGGGCTGGCCCCTTCCTTGTGGGAGAAGGAGCCGGACGTTTGCCTTTTTGGAAAGAAGCGCTGCCGAGAGCGAACGCAGTGAGATGCTGAGTCTTTGGGAAAGCACAGATGCCCAGTGGTGTTGTGACTCTGGATAGGGGGCACGGGGACAGTGAAGAGCAGCAAGAGCTTTCAGGGCTGGCCCCTTCCTTGTGGGAGAAGGAGCTGGACGTTTGCCTTTTCGGAAAGAGGCTCTGCCGAGAGCGAGCGCCGTGAGATATGCTGTCTGTGGTTAAGCACAGATGCCCAGTGCTGTTGTGCCTGTGGGTAGGGTGCACGGGGACAGTGAAGACCAGCAAGAGCGTTCAGGGCTGGCCCCTTCCTTGTGGGAGAAGGAGCCAGACGTTTGACTTTTCGGAAAGCAGCTCTGCCGATAACGAGTGCCGTGAGATATGCCGTCGGTGGTTAAGCACAGATGCCCAGTGCTGTTGTGCCTGTGGGTAGGGTGCACGGAGACAGTGAAGTCCAGCAAGAGCTTTCAGGGCTGGCCCCTTCCTTGTGGGAGAAGGAGCCGGACGTTTGCCTTTTCGGAAAGAGGCTCTGCCGAGAGCGAACGCAGTGAGATGCTGAGTCTCTGGTTAAGCACAGATGCCCAGTGCTGTTGTGCCTGTGGGTAGGGTGCACGGGGACAGTGAAAACCAGCAAGAGCTTTCAGGGCTGGCCCCTTCCTTGTGGGATAAGGAGCCGGATGTTTGCCTTTTCGGAAAGAGGCTCTGCCGAGAACGTGCGCCGTGAGGTATAACGTGTGTGGTTATGCATATATGCCCATTGCTGTTGTGCCTGTGGATAGGGTGCACGGGGACAGTGAAGACCAGCAAAAGCTTTCAGGGCTGGCCCCTTCCTTGTGGGAGAAGGAGCCGGACGTTTGCCTTTTCGGAAAGCAGCTCTGCCGATAACGAGTGCCGTGAGATATGCCGTCGGTGGTTAAGCACAGATGCCCATTGCTGTTGTGCCTGTGGGTAGGGTGCACGGGGACAGTGAAGACCAGCAAGAGCTTTCAGGGCTGGCCCCTTCCTTGTGGGAGAAGGAGCCGGATGTTTGCCTTTTCGGAAAGAGGCTCTGCCGAGAACGAGCGCCGTGAGATATGCCGTCTGTGGTTATGCACAGATGCCCATTGCTGTTGTGCCTGTGGGTAGGGTGCACGGGGACAGTGAAGACCAGCAAGAGCTTTCAGGGCTGGCCCCTTCCTTGTGGGAGAAGGAGCCGGACGTTTGCCTTTTCGGAAAGAGGCTGTGCCGAGAGCGAACGCCGTGAGATGTTGAGTCTGTGGGAAAGCACAGATGCCCAGTGCTGTTGTGCCTGTGGGTAGGGTGCACGGGGACAGTGAAGAGCAGCAAGAGCTTTCAGGGCTGGCCCCTTCCTTGTGGGAGAAGGAGCCGGACGTTTGCCTTTTCGGAAAGAGGCTCTGCCGAGAACGAGCGACCTGAGATATGCCGTCTGTGGTTAAGCAGAGACGCCCAGTGCTGTTGTGCCTGTGGGTAGGGTGCACGGGGACAGTGAAGACCAGCAAGAGCTTTCAGGGCTGGCCCCTTCCTTGTGGGAGAAGGAGCCGGACGTTTGCCTTTTCGGAAAGAGGCTCTGCCGAGAGCGAACGCAGTGAGATGCTGAGTCTGTGGTTAAGCACAGATGCCCAGTGCTGTTGTGCCTGTGGGTAGGGTGCACGGGGCCAGTGAAGACCAGCAAGAGCTTTCAGGGCTGGCCCCTTCCTTGTGGGAGAAGGAGCCGGATGTTTGCCTTTTCGGAAAGAGGCTCTGCCGAGAGCGAACGCAGTGAGATGCTGAGTCTGTGGTTAAGCACAGATGCCCAGTGCTGTTGTGCCTGTGGGTAGGGTGCACGGGGCCAGTGAAGACCAGCAAGAGCTTTCAGGGCTGGCCCCTTCCTTGTGGCAGAAGGAGCCGGACGTTTGCCTTTTTGGAAAGAGGCTCTGCCGAGAACGAGCGCCGTGAGATATGCCGTCTGTGGTTAAGCACAGATGCCCATTGCTGTTGTGCCTGTGGATAGGGTGCACGGGGACAGTGAAGACCAGGAAGAGCTTTCAGGGCTGGCCCCTTCCTTGTGGGAGAAGGAGCCGGATGTTTGCCTTTTCGGAAAGAGGCTCTGCCGAGAGCGAACGCAGTGAGATGCTGAATCTGTGGGAAAGCACAGATGCCCATTGCTGTTGTGACTGTGGGTAGGGTGCACGGGGACAAAGAAGACCAGGAAGAGCTTTCAGGGCTGGCCCCTTTCTTGTGGGAGAAGGAGCCGGACGTTTGCCTTTTCGGAAAGAGGCTCTGCTGAGAGCAAACGCAGTGAGATGCTGAGCCTTTGGTTAAGCACAGATGCCCAGTGCTGTTGTGCCTGTGAGTAGGGTGCACGGAGAAAGTGAAGACCAGCAAGAGTTTTCAGGGCTGGCCCCTTCCTTGTGGGAGAAGGAGCCGGACGTTTGCCTTTTCGGAAAGAGGCTCTGCCGACAAAGAGCGCCGTGAGATATGCCGTAGTTGGTTAAGCACAGATGTCCAGTGCTGTTGTGCCTGTGGGTAGGGCGCACGGGGACAGTGAAGACCAGCAAGAGCTTTCAGGGCTGGCCCCTTCCTTGTGGGAGAAGGAGCCGGATGTTTGCCTTTTCGTAAAGAGGCTCTGCCGAGAGCGAACGCAGTGAGATGCTGAGTCTGTGGTTAAAGCACAGATGCCCAGTGCTGTTGTGCCTGTGGGTAGGGTGCATGGGGACAGCGAAGACCAGCAAGAGCTTTCAGGGCTGGCCCCTTCCTTGTGGGAGAAGGAGCCGGACGTTTGCCTTTTCGGAAAGAGGCTCTGCCGATAGCGAACGCCGTGAGATGCTGAATCTCTGGGAAAGCACAGATGCCCAGTGCTGTTGTGCCTGTGGGTAGGGTGCACGGGGACAGTGAAGACCAGCAAGAGCTTTCAGGGCTGGCCCCTTCCTTGTGGGAGAAGGAGCCGGACGTTTGCCTTTTCGGAAAGAGGCTCTGCCGAGAGCGAACGCAGTGAGATGCTGAGTCTCTGGTTAAGCACAGATGCCCAGTGCTGTTGTGCCTGTGGGTAGGGTGCACGGGGACAAAGAAGACCAGCAAGAGCTTTCAGGGCTGGCCCCTTCCTTGTGGGAGATGGAGCCGGACGTTTGCCTTTTCGGTAAGAGGCACTGCCGAGAGCGAGTGTCGTGAGATATGCCGTCGGTGGTTAAGCACAGATGCCCAGTGCTGTTGTGCCTGTGGGTAGGGTGCATGGGGACAGTGAAGACCAGCAAGAGCTTTCAGGGCTGGCCCCTTCCTTGTGGGAGAAGGAGCCGGACGTTTGCCTTTTCGGAAAGAGGCTCTGCCGAGAGCGAACGCAGTGAGATGCTGAGTCTGTGGTTAAGCACAGATGCCCAGTGCTGTTGTGCCTGTGTTTAGGGTGCACGGGGACAGTGAAGACCAGCAAGAGCTTTCAGGGCTGGCCCCTTCCTTGTGGGAGAAGGAGCTGGACGTCAGCCTTTTCGGAAAGAGGCTCTGCCGAGAGCGAACGCAGTGAGATGCTGAATCTGTGGGAAAGCACAGATGCCCATTGCTGTTGTGACTGTGGGTAGAGTGCACGGGGACAAAGAAGACCAGGAAGAGCTTTCAGGGCTGGCCCCTTTCTTGTGGGAGAAGGAGCCGGACGTTTGCCTTTTCGGAAAGAGGCTCTGCTGAGAGCAAACGCAGTGAGATGCTGAGCCTTTGGTTAAGCACAGATGCCCAGTGCTGTTGTGCCTGTGAGTAGGGTGCACGGAGAAAGTGAAGACCAGCAAGAGTTTTCAGGGCTGGCCCCTTCCTTGTGGGAGAAGGAGCCGGACGTTTGCCTTTTCGGAAAGAGGCTCTGCCGACAAAGAGCGCCGTGAGATATGCCGTAGTTGGTTAAGCACAGATGTCCAGTGCTGTTGTGCCTGTGGGTAGGGCGCATGGGGACAGTGAAGACCAGCAAGAGCTTTCAGGGCTGGCCCCTTCCTTGTGGGAGAAGGAGCCGGATGTTTGCCTTTTCGGAAAGAGGCTCTGCCGAGAGCGAACGCAGTGAGATGCTGAGTCTGTGGTTAAGCACAGATGCCCAGTGCTGTTTTGCCTGTGGGTAGGGTGCACGGGGCCAGTGAAGAGCAGCAAGAGCTTTCAGGGCTGGCCCCTTCCTTGTGGGAGAAGGAGCCGGACGTTTGCCGTTTAGGAAAGAGGCTCTGCCGAGAGCGAACGCAGTGAGATGCTGAGTCTGTGGTTAAGCACAGATGCCCAGTGCTGTTTTGCCTGTGGGTAGGGTGCACGGGGACAGTGAAGACCAGCAAGAGCTTTCAGGGCTGGCCCCTTCCTTGTGGGAGAAGGAGCCGGACGTTTGCCTTTTCGGAAAGAGGCTCTGCCGAGAACGAACGCAGTGAGATGCTGAGTCTGTGGTTAAGCAGAGATGCCCAGTGCTGTTGTGCCTGTGGGTAGGGTGCACGGGGACAGTGAAGACCAGCAAGAGCTTTCAGGGCTGGCCCCTTCCTTGTGGGAGAAGGAGCCGGACGTTTGCCTTTTCGTTAGGAGGCACTGCCGAGAGCGAGTGCCGTGAGATATGCCGTCGGTGGTTAAGCACAGATGCCCAGTGCTGTTGTGCCTGTGGGTAGGGTGCACGGAGACAGTGAAGACCAGCAAGAGCTTTCAGGGCTGGCCCCTTCCTTGTGGGAGAAGGAGCCGGACGTTTGCCTTTTCGGAAAGAGGCTCTGCCGAGAGCGAACGCAGTGAGATGCTGAGTCTGTGGTTAAGCACAGATGCCCAGTGCTGTTGTGCCTGTGAGTAGGGTGCATGGGGACAGCGAAGACCAGCAAGAGCTTTCAGGGCTGGCCCCTTCCTTGTGGGAGAAGGAGCCGGACGTTTGCCTTTTCGGAAAGAGGCTCTGCCGATAGCGAACGCCGTGAGATGCTGAATCTCTGGGAAAACACAGATGCCCAGTGCTGTTGTGCCTGTGGGTAGGGTGCACGGGGACAGTGAAGACCAGCAAGAGCTTTCAGGGCTGGCCCCTTCCTTGTGGGAGAAGGAGCCGGACGTTTGCCTTTTCGGAAAGAGGCTCTGCCGAGAGCGAACGCAGTGAGATGCTGAGTCTCTGGTTAAGCACAGATGCCCAGTGCTGTTGTGCCTGTGGGTAGGGTGCACGGGGACAAAGAAGACCAGCAAGAGCTTTCAGGGCTGGCCCCTTCCTTGTGGGAGAAGGAGCCGGACGTTTGCCTTTTCGGTAAGAGGCACTGCCGAGAGCGAGTGCCGTGAGATATGCCGTCGGTGGTTAAGCACAGATGCCCAGTGCTGTTGTGCCTGTGGGTAGGGTGCACGGAGACAGTGAAGACCAGCAAGAGCTTTCAGGGCTGGCCCCTTCCTTGTGGGAGAAGGAGCCGGACGTTTGCCTTTTCGGAAAGAGGCTCTGCCGAGAGCGAACGCAGTGAGATGCTGAGTCTGTGGTTAAGCACAGATGCCCAGTGCTGTTGTGCCTGTGGGTAGGGTGCACGGGGATTGCGAAGACCAGCAAGAGCTTTCAGGGCTGGCCCCTTCCTTGTGGGAGAAGGAGCCGGACGTTTGCCTTTTCGGAAAGAGGCTCTGCCGAGAGCGAACGCAGTGAGATGCTGAGTCTGTGGTTAAGCACAGATGCTCAGTGCTGTTGTGCCTGTGGGTAGGGTGCACGGGGACAGTGAAGAGCAGCAAGAGCTTTCAGGGCTGGCCCCTTCCTTGTGGGAGAAGGAGCCGGACGTTTGCCTTTTCGGAAAGAGTCTCTGCTGAGAGCGAACGCCGGGAGATATGCCGTCGGTCGTTAAGCACAGATGCCCAGTGCTGTTGTGCCTGTGGGTAGGGTGCATGGGGACAGCGAAGACCAGCAAGAGCTTTCAGGGCTGGCCCCTTCCTTGTGGGAGAAGGAGCCGGACGTTTGCCTTTTCGGAAAGAGGCTCTGCCGACAGAGAACGCCGTGAGATGCTGAGCCTTTGGTTAAGCACAGATGCCCAGTGCTGTTGTGCCTGTGGGTAGGGTGCACGGGGACAGTGAAGAGCAGCAAGAGCTTTCAGGGCTGGCCCCTTCCTTGTGGGAGAAGGAGCCGGACGTTTGCCTTTTCGGAAAGAGGCTCTGCCGAGAGCGAACGCAGTGAGATGCTGAGTCTCTGGGAAAGCAGAGATGCCCAGTGCTGTTGTGCCTGTGGCTAGGGTGCACGGGGACAGTGAAGACCAGCAAGAGCTTTCAGGGCTGGCCCCTTTCTTGTGGGAGAAGGAGCCGGACGTTTGCCTTTTCAGAAAGAGGCTCAGCCGAGAACAAACGCAGTGAGGTGCTGAGTCTCTGGGAAAGCACAGATGCCCAGTGCTGTTGTGCCTGTGGGTAGGGTGCACGGGGACAGTGAAGACCAGCAAGAGCTTTCAGGGCTGGCCCCTTCCTTGTGGGAGAAGGAGCCGGACGTTTGCCTTTTCGGAAAGAGGCTCTGCCGAGAACGAGCGCCGTGAGATATGCCGTCTGTGGTTAAGCACAGATGCCCAGTGCTGTTGTGCCTGTGGGTAGGGTGCACGGGGACAGTGAAGAGCAGCAAGAGCTTTCAGGGCTGGCCCCTTCCTTGTGGGAGAAGGAGCCGGACGTCTGCCTTTTCGGAAAGAGGCTCTGCCGAGAACGAGCGCCGTGAGGTGCTGAGTCTCTGGGAAAGCAGAGATGCCCAGTGCTGTTGTGCCTGTGGCTAGGGTGCACGGGGACAGTGAAGACCAGCAAGAGCTTTCAGGGCTGGCCCCTTTCTTGTGGGAGAAGGAGCCGGACGTTTGCCTTTTCAGAAAGAGGCTCAGCCGAGAACAAACGCAGTGAGGTGCTGAGTCTCTGGGAAAGCACAGATGCCCAGTGCTGTTGTGCCTGTGGGTAGGGTGCACGGGGACAGTGAAGACCAGCAAGAGCTTTCAGGGCTGGCCCCTTCCTTGTGGGAGAAGGAGCGGGACGTTTGCCTTTTCGGAAAGAGGCTCTGCCGAGAACGAGCGCCGTGAGATATGCTGTCTGTGGTTAAGCACAGATGCCCCGTGCTGTTGTGCCTGTGGGTAGGGTGCACGGGGACAGTGAAGACCAGCAAGAGCTTTCAGGGCTGGCCCCTTCCTTGTGGGAGAAGGAGCCGGACGTTTGCCTTTTCGGAAAGAAGCGCTGCCGAGAGCGAACGCAGTGAGATGCTGAGTCTGAGGGAAAGCACAGATGCCCATTGCTGTTGTGCCTGTGGATAGGGTGCACGGGGACAGTGAAGAGCAGCAAGAGCTTTCAGGGCTGGCCCCTTCCTTGTGGGAGAAGGAGCCGGACGTTTGCCTTTTCGGAAAGAGGCTCTGCCGAGAACGAGCGCCGTGAGATATAACGTGTGTGGTTATGCACGTATGCCCATTGCTGTTGTGCCTGTGGATAGGGTGCACAGGGACAGTGAAGACCAGCAAGAGCTTTCAGGGCTGGCCCCTTCCTTGTGGGAGAAGGAGCGGGACGTTTGCCTTTTTGGAAAGAGGCTCTGCCGAGAGCGAACGCAGTGAGATGCTGAGTCTGTGGTTAAGCACAGATGCCCAGTGCTGTTGTGCCTGTGGGTAGGGTGCACGGGGCCAGTGAAGACCAGCAAGAGCTTTCAGGGCTGGCCCCTTCCTTGTGGGAGAAGGAGCCGGACGTTTGCCTTTTCGGAAAGAGTCTCTGCCGAGAACGAGCGCAGTGAGATGCTGAGTCTGTGGGAAAGCACAGATGACCATTGCTGTTGTGCCTGTGGATAGGGTGCATGGGGACAGTGAAGACCAGCAAGAGCTTTCAGGGCTGGCCCCTTCCTTGTGGGAGAAGGAGCCGGACGTTTGCCTTTTCAGAAAGAGGCTCAGCCGAGAGCAAACGCAGTGAGCTGCTGAGTCTGTGGGAAAGCACAGATGCCCAGTTCTGTTGTGCCTGTGTTTAGGCTGCACGGGGACAGTGAAGACCAGCAAGAGCTTTCAGGGCTGGCCCCTTTCTTGTGGGAGAAGGAGCCGGACGTCTGCCTTTTCTGAAAGAGGCTCTGCCGAGAACGAGCGCCGTGAGGTGCTGAGTCTCTGGGAAAGCAGAGATGCCCAGTGCTGTTGTGCCTGTGGCTAGGGTGCACGGGGACAGTGAAGACCAGCAAGAGCTTTCAGGTCTGGCCCCTTCCTTGTGGGAGAAGGAGCCGGACATTAGCGTTTTCGGAAAGAGGCTCTGCCGAGAACGAGTGCCGTGAGATATGCCGTCGGTGGTTAAGCACAGATGCGCATTGCTGTTGTGCCTGTGGGTAGGGTGCACGGGGACAGTGAAGAGCAGCAAGAGCTTTCAGGGCTGGCCCCTTTCTTGTGGGAGAAGGAGCCGGACGTTTGCCTTTTCAGAAAGAGGCTCAGCCGAGAACAAACGCAGTGAGGTGCTGAGTCTCTGGGAAAGCACAGATGCCCAGTGCTGTTGTGCCTGTGGGTAGGGTGCACGGGGACAGTGAAGACCAGCAAGAGCTTTCAGGGCTGGCCCCTTCCTTGTGGGAGAAGGAGCGGGACGTTTGCCTTTTCGGAAAGAGGCTCTGCCGAGAACGAGCGCCGTGAGATATAACGTGTGTGGTTATGCACGTATGCCCATTGCTGTTGTGCCTGTGGATAGGGTGCACGGGGACAGTGAAGACCAGCAAGAGCTTTCAGGGCTGGCCCCTTCCTTGTGGGAGAAGGAGCGGGATGTTTGCCTTTTCGGAAAGAGGCTCTGCCGAGAGCGAACGCAGTGAGATGCTGAGTCTGTGGTTAAGCACAGATGCCCAGTGCTGTTGTGCCTGTGGGTAGGGTGCACGGGGCCAGTGAAGACCAGCAAGAGCTTTCAGGGCTGGCCCCTTCCTTGTGGGAGAAGGAGCCGGATGTTTGCCTTTTCGGAAAGAGGCTCTGCCGAGAACGAGCGCAGTGAGATGCTGAGTCTGTGGGAAAGCACAGATGCCCATTGCTGTTGTGCCTGTGGATAGGGTGCATGGGGACAGTGAAGACCAGCAAGAGCTTTCAGGGCTGGCCCCTTTCTTGTGGGAGAAGGAGCCGGACGTTTGCCTTTTCAGAAAGAGGCTCAGCCGAGAGCAAACGCAGTGAGCTGCTGAGTCTGTGGGAAAGCACAGATGCCCATTTCTGTTGTGCCTGTGTTTAGGCTGTACGGGGACAGTGAAGACCAGCAAGAGCTTTCAGGGCTGGCCCCTTTCTTGTGGGAGAAGGAGCCGGACGTTTGCCTTTTCGGAAAGAGGCTCTGCCGAGAACGAGCGCCGTGAGATATGCCGTCTGTGGTTAAGCACAGATGCCCAGTGCTGTTGTGCCTGTGGGTAGGGTGCACGGGGCCAGTGAAGACCAGCAAGAGCTTTCAGGGCTGGCCCCTTCCTTGTGGGAGAAGGAGCCGGACGTTTGCCTTTTCGGAAAGAGGCTCTGCCGAGAACGAGCGCCGTGAGATATGCCGTCTGTGGTTAAGCACAGATGCCCATTGCTGTTGTGCCTGTGTATAGGGTGCACGGGGACAGTGAAGACCAGCAAGAGCTTCCAGGGCTGGCCCCTTCCTTGTGGGAGAAGGAGCCGGATGTTTGCCTTTTCGGAAAGAGGCTCTGCCGAGAGCGAGTGCCGTGAGATGCTGAGTCTCTGGGAAAGTCAGATGCCCAGTGCTTTTGTGCCTGTGGGTAGAGTGCACGGGGACAGTGAAGACCAGCAAGAGCTTTCAGGGCTGGCCCCTTCCTTGTGGGAGAAGGAGCCGGACGTTTGCCTTTTCGGAAAGAGGCTCTGCCGAGAACGAGCGCCGTGAGATGCTGAGTCTGTGGTTAAGCACAGATGCCCAGTGCTGTTGTGCCTGTGGATAGGGTGCACGGGGACAGTGAAGAGCAGCAAGAGCTTTCAGGGCTGGCCCCTTCCTTGTGGGAGAAGGAGCCGGACGTTTGCCTTTTCGGAAAGAGGCTCTGCCGAGAGCGAAGGCAGTGAGATGCTGAGTCTGTGGTTAAGCACAGATGCCCATTGCTATTGTGCCTGTGGATAGGGTGCACGGGGACAGTGAAGACCAGCAAGAGCTTTCAGGGCTGGCCCCTTCCTTGTGGGAGAAGGAGCCGGACGTTTGCCTTTTCGGAAAGAGGCTCTGCCGAGAGCGAACGCAGTGAGATGCTGAGTCTGTGGTTAAGCACAGATGCCCAGTGCTGTTGTGCCTGTGGATAGGGTGCACGGGGACTGTGAAGACCAGCAAGAGCTTTCAGGGCTGGCCCCTTCCTTGTGGGAGAAGGGGCCGGACATTTGCCTTTTCGGAAAGAGGCTCTGCCGAGAGCGAACGCAGTGAGATGCTGAGCCTCTGGGAAAGCACAGATGCCCAGAGCTGTTGTGCCTGTGGGTAGGGTGCACGGGGCCAGTGAAGACCAGCAAGAGCTTTCAGGGCTGGCCCCTTCCTTGTGGGAGAAGGAGCCGGACGTTTGCCTTTTCGGAAAGAGGCTCTGCCGAGAACGAGCGCAGTGAGATGCTGAGTCTGTGGGAAAGCACAGATGCCCATTGCTGTTGTGCCTGTGGATAGGGTGCATGGGGACAGTGAAGACCAGCAAGAGCTTTCAGGGCTGGCCCCTTTCTTGTGGGAGAAGGAGCCGGACGTTTGCCTTTTCGGAAAGAGGCTCTGCCGAGAACGAGCGCCGTGAGATATGCCGTCTGTGGTTAAGCACAGATGCCCAGTGCTGTTGTGCCTGTGGGTAGAGTGCACGGGGCCAGTGAAGACCAGCAAGAGCTTTCAGGGCTGGCCCCTTCCTTGTGGGAGAAGGAGCCGGACGTTTGCCTTTTCGGAAAGAGGCTCTGCCGAGAACGAGCGCCGTGAGATATGCCGTCTGTGGTTAAGCACAGATGCCCATTGCTGTTGTGCCTGTGTATAGGGTGCACGGGGACAGTGAAGACCAGCAAGAGCTTTCAGGGCTGGCCCCTTCCTTGTGGGAGAAGGAGCCGGACGTTTGCCTTTTCGGAAAGAGGCTCTGCCGAGAGCGAAGGCAGTGAGATGCTGAGTCTGTGGTTAAGCACAGATGCCCAGTGCTGTTGTGCCTGTGGATAGGGTGCACGGGGACAGTGAAGACCAGCAAGAGCTTTCAGGGCTGGCCCCTTCCTTGTGGGAGAAGGAGCCGGACGTTTGCCTTTTCAGAAAGAGGCTCTGCCGAGAGCGAACGCAGTGAGATGCTGAGTCTGTGGTTAAGCACAGATGCCCATTGCTGTTGTGCCTTTGGATAGGGTGCACGGGGACAGTGAAGACCAGCAAGAGCTTTCAGGGCTGGCCCCTTCCTTGTGGGAGAAGGAGCCGGACGTTTGCCTTTTCGGAAAGAGGCTCTGCCGAGAGCGAACACAGTGAGATGCTGAGCCTCTGGGAAAGCACAGATGCCCAGAGCTGTTGTGCCTGTGGGTAGAGTGCACGGGGACAGTGAAGACCAGCAAGAGCTTTCAGGGCTGGCCCCTTCCTTGTGGGAGAAGGAGCCGGACGTTTGCCTTTTCGGAAAGAGGCTCTGCCGAGAACGATCGCAGTGAGATGCTGAGTCTGTGGGAAAGCACAGATGCCCATTGCTGTTGTGCCTGTGGGTAGGGTGCACGGGGACAGTGAAGACCAGCAAGAGCTTTCAGGGCTGGCCCCTTCCTTGTGGGAGAAGGAGCCGGACGTTTGCCTTTTCGGAAAGAGGCTCTGCCGAGAGCGAGCGCAGTGAGATGCTGAGTCTGTGGTTAAGCACATATGCCCAGTGCTGTTGTGCCTGTGGATAGGGTGCACGGGGACAGTGAAGACCAGCAAGAGCTTTCAGGGCTGGCCCCTTCCTTGTGGGAGAAGGAGCCGGACGTTTGCCTTTTTGGAAAGAGGCTCTGCCGAGAGCGAACGCCGTGAGATATGCCGTCGGTGGTTAAGCACAGATGCCCAGAGCTGTTGTGCCTGTGGGTAGAGTGCACGGGGACAGTGAAGACCAGCAAGAGCTTTCAGGGCTGGCCCCTTCCTTGTGGGAGAAGGAGCCGGACGTTTGCCTTTTCGGAGAGAGACTGTTCCGAAAACGAGCGCCGTGAGATATGCCGTCTGTGGTTAAGCACAGATGCCCAGTGCTGTTGTGCCTGTGGGTAGGGTGCACGGGGACAGTGAAGAGCAGCAAGAGCTTTCAGGGCTGGCCCCTTCCTTGTGGGAGAAGGAGCCGGACATCAGCCTTTTCGGAAAGAGGCTCTAATGAGAGGAAAGGCAGTGAGATGCTGAGTCTGTGGGAAAGCACAGATGCCCAGTGCTGTTGTGCCTGTGGGTAGGGTGCACGGGGACAGTGAAGAGCAGCAAGAGCTTTCAGGGCTGGCCCCTTCCTTGTGGGAGAAGGAGCCGGACGTTTGCCTTTTCGGAAAGAGGCTCTGCCGAGAACGAGCGCCGTGAGATATGCCGTCAGTGGTTCAGCACAGATGCCCAGTGCTGTTGTGCCTGTGGGTAGGGTGCACGGGGACAGTGAAGACCAGCAAGAGCTTTCAGGGCTGGCCCCTTCCTTGTGGGAGAAGGAGCGGGATGTTTGCCTTTTCGGAAAGAAGCGCTGCCGAGAGCGAACGCAGTGAGATGCTGAGTCTGTGGGAAAGCACAGATGCCCAGTGGTGTTGTGACTCTGGATAGGGGGCACGGGGACAGTGAAGACCAGCAAGAGCTTTCAGGGCTGGCCCCTTCCTTGTGGGAGAAGGAGCCGGACGTTTGCCTTTTCGGAAAGAGGCTCTGCCGAGAACGAGCGCCGTGAGATATAACGTGTGTGGTTATGCACCTATGCCCATTGCTGTTGTGCCTGTGGATAGGGTGCACAGGGACAGTGAAGACCAGCAAGAGCTTTCAGGGCTGGCCCCTTCCTTGTGGGAGAAGGAGCCGGACGTCTGCCTTTTCGGAAAGAGGCTCTGCCGAGAGCGAACGCAGTGAGATGCTGAGCCTCTGGGAAAGCACAGATGCCCAGAGCTGTTGTGCCTGTGGGTAGGGTGCACGGGGACAGTGAAGACCAGCAAGAGCTTTCAGGGCTGGCCCCTTCCGTGTGAGAGAAGGAGCCGGACGTTTGCCTTTTCGGAAAGAGGCTCTGCCGAGAGCGAACGCAGTGAGATGCTGAGTCTGTGGTTAAGCACAGATGCCCAGTGCTGTTGTGCCTGTGGGTAGGGTGCACGGGGACAGTGAAGACCAGCAAGAGCTTTCAGGGCTGGCCCCTTCCTTGTGGGAGAAGGAGCCGGACGTCTGCCTTTTCGGAAAGAGGCTCTGGTGAGAGCGAGCTCCGTGAGATATGCCGTCTGTGGTTAAGCACGTATGACCATTGCTGTTGTGCCTGTGGATAGGGTGCACGGGGACAGTGAAGAGCAGCAAGAGCTTCCAGGGCTGGCCCCTTCCTTGTGGGAGAAGGAGCCGGACGTTTGCCTTTTCGGAAAGAGGCTCTGCCGAGAACGAGCGCCGTGAGATATGCCGTCTGTGGTTAAGCACAGATGCCCATTGCTGTTGTGCCTGTGGGTAGGGTGCACGGGGACAGTGAAGACCAGCAAGAGCTTTCAGGGCTGGCCCCTTCCTTGTGGGAGAAGGAGCCGGACGTCTGCCTTTTCGGAAAGAGGCTCTAATGAGAGGAAACGCAGTGAGATGCTGAGTCTGTGGTTAAGCACAGATGCCCAGTGCTGTTGTGCCTGTGGGTAGGGTGCACGGGGACAGTGAAGAGCAGCAAGAGCTTTCAGGGCTGGCCCCTTCCTTGTGGGAGAAGGAGCCGGATGTTTGCCTTTTCGGAAAGAGGCTCTGCCGAGAACGAGCGCCCTGAGATATGCCGTCTGTGGTTATGCACAGATGCCCATTGCTGTTGTGCCTGTGGGTAGGGTGCACGGGGCCAGTGAAGACCAGCAAGAGCTTTCAGGGCTGGCCCCTTCCTTGTGGGAGAAGGAGCCGGACGTTTGCCTTTTCGGAAAGAGGCTCTGCCGAGAGCGAACGCAGTGAGATGCTGAGCCTCTGGGAAAGCACAGATGCCCAGAGCTGTTGTGCCTGTGGGTAGAGTGCACGGGGACAGTGAAGACCAGCAAGAGCTTTCAGGGCTGGCCCCTTCCTTGTGGGAGAAGGAGCCGGACGTCTGCCTTTTCGGAAAGGGGCACTGCCGAGAACGAACGCAGTGAGATGCTGAATCTGTGGTTAAGCACAGATGCCCATTGCTGTTGTGCCTGTGGGTAGAGTGCACGGGGACAGTGAAGACCAGCAAGAGCTTTCAGGGCTGGCCCCTTCCTTGTGGGAGAAGGAGCCGGACGTTTGCCTTTTCGGAAAGAGGCTCTCCCGAGAACGAGCGCCATGAGATATTCCGTCGGTGGTTAAGCACAGATGCCCAGTGCTGTTGTGCCTGTGGATAGGGTGCACGGGGACAGTGAAGACCAGCAAGAGCTTTCAGGGCTGGCCCCTTCCTTGTGGGAGAAGGAGCCGGACGTTTGCCTTTTCGGAAAGCGGCTCTGCCGAGAACGAGTGCCGTGAGATATGCCGTCTGTGGTTAAGCACAGATGCCCAGTGCTGTTGTGCCTGTGGGTAGGGTGCACGGGGACAGTGAAGACCAGCAAGAGCTTTCAGGGCTGGCCCCTTCCTTGTGGGAGAAGGAGCCGGACGTTTGCCTTTTCGGAAAGAGGCTCTGCCGAGAACGAGCGCCATGAGATATGCCGTCTGTGGTTAAGCACAGATGCCCAGTGCTGTTGTGCCTGCGGGTAGGGTGCACGGGGACAGTGAAGACCAGCAAGAGCTTTCAGGGCTGGCCCCTTCCTTGTGGGAGAAGGAGCCGGACGTTTGCCTTTTCGGAAAGAGGCTCTGCCGAGAGCGAACGCAGTGAGATGCTGAGTCTCTGGGAAAGCACAGACGCCCAGTGCTGCTGTGCCTGTGGGTAGGGTGCACGGGGACAGTGAAGAGCAGCAAGAGCTTTCAGGGCTGGCCCCTTCCTTGTGGGAGAAGGAGCCGGACGTTTGCCTTTTCGGAAAGAGGCTCTGCCGAGAACGAATGCCGTGAGATATTCCGTCTGTGGTTAAGCACAGATGCCCAGTGCTGTTGTGCCTGTGTTTAGGGTGCACGGGGACAGTGAAGACCAGCAAGAGCTTTCAGGGCTGGCCCCTTCCTTGTGGGAGAAGGAGCCGGACGTTTGCCTTTTCGGAAAGAGGCTCTGCCGAGATCGAACGCAGTGAGATGCTGAGTCTCTGGGAAAGCACAGATGCCCAGTGCAGTTGTGCCTGTGGGTAGGGTGCACGGGGCCAGTGAAGACCAGCAAGAGCTTTCAGGGCTGGCCCCTTCCTTGTGGGAGAAGGAGCCGGACGTTTGCCTTTTCGGAAAGGGGCACTGCCGAGAACGAACGCAGTGAGATGCTGAATCTGTGGTTAAGCAAAGATGCCCAGTGCTGTTGTGCCTGTGGGTAGAGTGCACGGGGACAGTGAAGACCAGCAAGAGCTTTCAGGGCTGGCCCCTTCCTTGTGGGAGAAGGAGCCGGACGTTTGCCTTTTCGGAAAGAGGCTCTGCCGAGAACGAGCGCCGTGAGATGTGCCGTCTGTGGTTAAGCACAGATGCCCAGTGCTGTTGTGCCTGTGGGTAGGGTGCACGGGGACAGTGAAGAGCAGCAAGAGCTTTCAGGGCTGGCCCCTTCCTTGTGGGAGAAGGAGCCGGACGTTTGCCTTTTCGGAAAGGGGCACTGCCGAGAACGAACGCAGTGAGATGCTGAATCTGTGGTTAAGCAAAGATGCCCAGTGCTGTTGTGCCTGTGGGTAGAGTGCACGGGGACAGTGAAGACCAGCAAGAGCTTTCAGGGCTGGCCCCTTCCTTGTGGGAGAAGGAGCCGGACGTTTGCCTTTTTGGAAAGAGGCTCTGCCGAGAGCGAACGCAGTGAGATGCTGAGTCTCTGGGAAAGCACAGATGCCCAGTGCTGCTGTGCCTGTGGGTAGGGGGCACGGGGACAGTGAAGACCAGCAAGAGCTTTCAGGGCTGGCCCCTTCCTTGTGGGAGAAGGAGCCGGACGTTTGCCTTTTCGGAAAGCGGCTCTGCCGAGAACGAGCGCCGTGAGATGCTGAGTCTGTGGTTAAGCACAGATGCCCAGTGCTGTTGTGCCTGTGGGTAGGGTGCACGGGGACAGTGAAGACCAGCAAGAGCTTTCAGGGCTGGCCCCTTCCTTGTGGGAGAAGGAGCCGGACATTTGCCTTTTCGGAAAGGGGCTCTGCCGAGAACGAACGCAGTGAGATGCTGAGTCTGTGGTTAAGCACAGATGCCCAGTGCTGTTGTGCCTGTGGATAGGGTGCACGGGGCCAGTGAAGACCAGCAAGAGCTTTCAGGGCTGGCCCCTTCCTTGTGGGAGAAGGAGCCGGACATTTGCCTTTTCGGAAAGAGGCTCTGCCGAGAGCGAACGCAGTGAGGTGCTGAGTCTCTGGGAAAGCACAGATGCCCATTGCTGTTGTGCCTGTGGATAGGGTGCACGGGGACAGTGAAGACCAGCAAGAGCTTTCAGGGCTGGCCCCTTCCTTGTGGGAGAAGGAGCCGGACGTTTGCCTTTTCGGAAAGAGGCTCTGCCGAGAGCAAATGCAGTGAGATGCTGAGTCTCTGGTTAAGCACAGATGCCCAGTGCTGTTGTGCCTGTGGATAGGGTGCACGGGGACAGTGAAGACCAGCAAGAGCTTTCAGGGCTGGCCCCTTCCTTGTGGGAGAAGGAGCCGGATGTTTGCCTTTTTGGAAAGAGGCTCTGATGAGAGCGAACGCAGTGAGATGCTGAGTCTCTGGGAAAGCACAGATGCGCATTGCTGTTGTGCCTGTGGGTAGGGTGCACGGGGACAGTGAAGACCAGCAAGAGCTTTCAGGGCTGGCCCCTTCCTTGTGGGAGAAGGAGCCGGACGTTTGCCTTTTCGGAAAGAGGCTCTGCCGAGAGCGAACGCAGTGAGATGCTGAGTCTGTGGTTAAGCACAGGTGCCCAGTGCTGTTGTGCCTGTGGGTAGGGTGCACGGGGACAGTGAAGACCAGCAAGAGCTTTCAGGGCTGGCCCCTTCCTTGTGGGAGAAGGAGCCGGACGTTTGCCTTTTCGGAAAGAGGCTCTGCCGAGAACGAGTGCCGTGAGATATGCCGTCGGTGGTTAAGCACAGATGGCCATTGCTGTTGTGCCTGTGGGTAGGGTGCACGGGGACAGTGAAGACCAGCAAGAGCTTTCAGGGCTGGCCCCTTCCTTGTGGGAGAAGGAGCCGGACGTTTGCCTTTTCGGAAAGAGGCTCTGCCGAGAGCGAACGCAGTGAGATGCTGAGTCTCTGGGAAAGCACAGATGCCCAGTGCTGCTGTGCCTGTGGGTAGGGGGCACGGGGACAGTGAAGACCAGCAAGAGCTTTCAGGGCTGGCCCCTTCCTTGTGGGAGAAGGAGCCGGACGTTTGCCTTTTCGGAAAGCGGCTCTGCCGAGAACGAGCGCCGTGAGATACGCCGTCTGTGGTTAAGCACAGATGCCCAGTGCTGTTGTGCCTGTGGGTAGGGTGCACGGGGACAGTGAAGACCAGCAAGAGCTTTCAGGGCTGGCCCCTTCCTTGTGGGAGAAGGAGCCGGACATTTGCCTTTTCGGAAAGGGGCTCTGCCGAGAACGAACGCAGTGAGATGCTGAGTCTGTGGTTAAGCACAGATGCCCAGTGCTGTTGTGCCTGTGGATAGGGTGCACGGGGCCAGTGAAGACCAGCAAGAGCTTTCAGGGCTGGCCCCTTCCTTGTGGGAGAAGGAGCCGGACATTTGCCTTTTCGGAAAGAGGCTCTGCCGAGAGCGAACGCAGTGAGGTGCTGAGTCTCTGGGAAAGCACAGATGCCCATTGCTGTTGTGCCTGTGGATAGGGTGCACGGGGCCAGTGAAGACCAGCAAGAGCTTTCAGGGCTGGCCCCTTCCTTGTGGGAGAAGGAGCCGGACGTTTGCCTTTTCGGAAAGAGGCTCTGCCGAGAGCGAACGCAGTGAGATGCTGAGCCTCTGGGAAAGCACAGATGCCCAGAGCTGTTGTGCCTGTGGGTAGAGTGCACGGGGACAGTGAAGACCAGCAAGAGCTTTCAGGGCTGGCCCCTTCCTTGTGGGAGAAGGAGCCGGACGTCTGCCTTTTCGGAAAGGGGCACTGCCGAGAACGAACGCAGTGAGATGCTGAATCTGTGGTTAAGCACAGATGCCCATTGCTGTTGTGCCTGTGGGTAGAGTGCACGGGGACAGTGAAGAGCAGCACGAGCTTTCAGGGCTGGCCCCTTCCTTGTGGGAGAAGGAGCCGGATGTTTGCCTTTTCGGAAAGAGGCTCTCCCGAGAACGAGCGCCATGAGATATTCCGTCGGTGGTTAAGCACAGATGCCCAGTGCTGTTGTGCCTGTGGATAGGGTGCACGGGGACAGTGAAGACCAGCAAGAGCTTTCAGGGCTGGCCCCTTCCTTGTGGGAGAAGGAGCCGGACGTTTGCCTTTTCGGAAAGCGGCTCTGCCGAGAACGAGTGCCGTGAGATATGCCGTCTGTGGTTAAGCACAGATGCCCAGTGCTGTTGTGCCTGTGGGTAGGGTGCACGGGGACAGTGAAGACCAGCAAGAGCTTTCAGGGCTGGCCCCTTCCTTGTGGGAGAAGGAGCCGGACGTTTGCCTTTTCGGAAAGAGGCTCTGCCGAGAACGAGCGCCATGAGATATGCCGTCTGTGGTTAAGCACAGATGCCCAGTGCTGTTGTGCCTGCGGGTAGGGTGCACGGGGACAGTGAAGACCAGCAAGAGCTTTCAGGGCTGGCCCCTTCCTTGTGGGAGAAGGAGCCGGACGTTTGCCTTTTCGGAAAGAGGCTCTGCCGAGAGCGAACGCAGTGAGATGCTGAGTCTCTGGGAAAGCACAGACGCCCAGTGCTGCTGTGCCTGTGGGTAGGGTGCACGGGGACAGTGAAGAGCAGCAAGAGCTTTCAGGGCTGGCCCCTTCCTTGTGGGAGAAGGAGCCGGACGTTTGCCTTTTCGGAAAGAGGCTCTGCCGAGAACGAATGCCGTGAGATATTCCGTCTGTGGTTAAGCACAGATGCCCAGTGCTGTTGTGCCTGTGTTTAGGGTGCACGGGGACAGTGAAGACCAGCAAGAGCTTTCAGGGCTGGCCCCTTCCTTGTGGGAGAAGGAGCCGGACGTTTGCCTTTTCGGAAAGAGGCTCTGCCGAGATCGAACGCAGTGAGATGCTGAGTCTCTGGGAAAGCACAGATGCCCAGTGCAGTTGTGCCTGTGGGTAGGGTGCACGGGGCCAGTGAAGACCAGCAAGAGCTTTCAGGGCTGGCCCCTTCCTTGTGGGAGAAGGAGCCGGACGTTTGCCTTTTCGGAAAGGGGCACTGCCGAGAACGAACGCAGTGAGATGCTGAATCTGTGGTTAAGCAAAGATGCCCAGTGCTGTTGTGCCTGTGGGTAGAGTGCACGGGGACAGTGAAGACCAGCAAGAGCTTTCAGGGCTGGCCCCTTCCTTGTGGGAGAAGGAGCCGGACGTTTGCCTTTTCGGAAAGAGGCTCTGCCGAGAACGAGCGCCGTGAGATGTGCCGTCTGTGGTTAAGCACAGATGCCCAGTGCTGTTGTGCCTGTGGGTAGGGTGCACGGGGACAGTGAAGAGCAGCAAGAGCTTTCAGGGCTGGCCCCTTCCTTGTGGGAGAAGGAGCCGGACGTTTGCCTTTTCGGAAAGGGGCACTGCCGAGAACGAACGCAGTGAGATGCTGAATCTGTGGTTAAGCAAAGATGCCCAGTGCTGTTGTGCCTGTGGGTAGAGTGCACGGGGACAGTGAAGACCAGCAAGAGCTTTCAGGGCTGGCCCCTTCCTTGTGGGAGAAGGAGCCGGACGTTTGCCTTTTTGGAAAGAGGCTCTGCCGAGAGCGAACGCAGTGAGATGCTGAGTCTCTGGGAAAGCACAGATGCCCAGTGCTGCTGTGCCTGTGGGTAGGGGGCACGGGGACAGTGAAGACCAGCAAGAGCTTTCAGGGCTGGCCCCTTCCTTGTGGGAGAAGGAGCCGGACGTTTGCCTTTTCGGAAAGCGGCTCTGCCGAGAACGAGCGCCGTGAGATGCTGAGTCTGTGGTTAAGCACAGATGCCCAGTGCTGTTGTGCCTGTGGGTAGGGTGCACGGGGACAGTGAAGAGCAGCAAGAGCTTTCAGGGCTGGCCCCTTCCTTGTGGGAGAAGGAGCCGGACATTTGCCTTTTCGGAAAGGGGCTCTGCCGAGAACGAACGCAGTGAGATGCTGAGTCTGTGGTTAAGCACAGATGCCCAGTGCTGTTGTGCCTGTGGATAGGGTGCACGGGGCCAGTGAAGACCAGCAAGAGCTTTCAGGGCTGGCCCCTTCCTTGTGGGAGAAGGAGCCGGACATTTGCCTTTTCGGAAAGAGGCTCTGCCGAGAGCGAACGCAGTGAGGTGCTGAGTCTCTGGGAAAGCACAGATGCCCATTGCTGTTGTGCCTGTGGATAGGGTGCACGGGGACAGTGAAGACCAGCAAGAGCTTTCAGGGCTGGCCCCTTCCTTGTGGGAGAAGGAGCCGGACGTTTGCCTTTTCGGAAAGAGGCTCTGCCGAGAGCAAATGCAGTGAGATGCTGAGTCTCTGGTTAAGCACAGATGCCCAGTGCTGTTGTGCCTGTGGATAGGGTGCACGGGGACAGTGAAGACCAGCAAGAGCTTTCAGGGCTGGCCCCTTCCTTGTGGGAGAAGGAGCCGGATGTTTGCCTTTTTGGAAAGAGGCTCTGATGAGAGCGAACGCAGTGAGATGCTGAGTCTCTGGGAAAGCACAGATGCGCATTGCTGTTGTGCCTGTGGGTAGGGTGCACGGGGACAGTGAAGACCAGCAAGAGCTTTCAGGGCTGGCCCCTTCCTTGTGGGAGAAGGAGCCGGACGTTTGCCTTTTCGGAAAGAGGCTCTGCCGAGAGCGAACGCAGTGAGATGCTGAGTCTGTGGGAAAGCACAGGTGCCCAGTGCTGTTGTGCCTGTGGGTAGGGTGCACGGGGACAGTGAAGACCAGCAAGAGCTTTCAGGGCTGGCCCCTTCCTTGTGGGAGAAGGAGCCGGACGTTTGCCTTTTCGGAAAGAGGCTCTGCCGAGAACGAGTGCCGTGAGATATGCCGTCGGTGGTTAAGCACAGATGGCCATTGCTGTTGTGCCTGTGGGTAGGGTGCACGGGGACAGTGAAGACCAGCAAGAGCTTTCAGGGCTGGCCCCTTCCTTGTGGGAGAAGGAGCCGGACGTTTGCCTTTTCGGAAAGAGGCTCTGCCGAGAGCGAACGCAGTGAGATGCTGAGTCTCTGGGAAAGCACAGATGCCCAGTGCTGCTGTGCCTGTGGGTAGGGGGCACGGGGACAGTGAAGACCAGCAAGAGCTTTCAGGGCTGGCCCCTTCCTTGTGGGAGAAGGAGCCGGACGTTTGCCTTTTCGGAAAGCGGCTCTGCCGAGAACGAGCGCCGTGAGATACGCCGTCTGTGGTTAAGCACAGATGCCCAGTGCTGTTGTGCCTGTGGGTAGGGTGCACGGGGACAGTGAAGACCAGCAAGAGCTTTCAGGGCTGGCCCCTTCCTTGTGGGAGAAGGAGCCGGACATTTGCCTTTTCGGAAAGGGGCTCTGCCGAGAACGAACGCAGTGAGATGCTGAGTCTGTGGTTAAGCACAGATGCCCAGTGCTGTTGTGCCTGTGGATAGGGTGCACGGGGCCAGTGAAGACCAGCAAGAGCTTTCAGGGCTGGCCCCTTCCTTGTGGGAGAAGGAGCCGGACATTTGCCTTTTCGGAAAGAGGCTCTGCCGAGAGCGAACGCAGTGAGGTGCTGAGTCTCTGGGAAAGCACAGATGCCCATTGCTGTTGTGCCTGTGGATAGGGTGCACGGGGCCAGTGAAGACCAGCAAGAGCTTTCAGGGCTGGCCCCTTCCTTGTGGGAGAAGGAGCCGGACGTTTGCCTTTTCGGAAAGAGGCTCTGCCGAGAGCAAATGCAGTGAGATGCTGAGTCTGTGGTTAAGCACAGATGCCCAGTGCTGTTGTGCCTGTGGATAGGGTGCACGGGGACAGTGAAGACCAGCAAGAGCTTTCAGGGCTGGCCCCTTCCTTGTGGGAGAAGGAGCCGGATGTTTGCCTTTTTGGAAAGAGGCTCTGATGAGAGCGAACGCAGTGAGATGCTGAGTCTCTGGGAAAGCACAGATGCGCATTGCTGTTGTGCCTGTGGGTAGGGTGCACGGGGACAGTGAAGACCAGCAAGAGCTTTCAGGGCTGGCCCCTTCCTTGTGGGAGAAGGAGCCGGACGTTTGCCTTTTCGGAAAGCGGCTCTGCCGAGAACGAGCGCCGTGAGATACGCCGTCTGTGGTTAAGCACAGATGCCCAGTGCTGTTGTGCCTGTGGGTAGGGTGCACGGGGACAGTGAAGACCAGCAAGAGCTTTCAGGGCTGGCCCCTTCCTTGTGGGAGAAGGAGCCGGACATTTGCCTTTTCGGAAAGGGGCTCTGCCGAGAACGAACGCAGTGAGATGCTGAATCTGTGGTTAAGCACAGATACCCAGTGCTGTTGTGCCTGTGGATAGGGTGCACGGGGACAGTGAAGACCAGCAAGAGCTTTCAGGGCTGGCCCCTTCCTTGTGGGAGAAGGAGCCGGACATTTGCCTTTTCGGAAAGAGGCTCTGCTGAGAGCGAACGCAGTGAGGTGCTGAGTCTCTGGGAAAGCACAGATGCCCAGTGCTGTTGTGCCTGTGGGTAGGGTGCACGGGGACAGTGAAGACCAGCAAGAGCTTTCAGGGCTGGCCCCTTCCTTGTGGGAGAAGGAGCCGGACATTTGCCTTTTCGGAAAGAGGCTCTGCTGAGAGCGAACGCAGTGAGATGCTGAGTCTGTGGTTAAGCACAGATGCCCAGTGCTGTTGTGCCTGTGGGTAGGGTGCACGGGGACAGTGAAGACCAGCAAGAGCTTTCAGGGCTGGCCCCTTCCTTGTGGGAGAAGGAGCCGGACGTCTGCCTTTTCGGAAAGAGGCTCTGGTGAGAGCGAGCTCCGTGAGATATGCCGTCTGTGGTTAAGCACGTATGACCATTGCTGTTGTGCCTGTGGATAGGGTGCACGGGGACAGTGAAGAGCAGCAAGAGCTTCCAGGGCTGGCCCCTTCCTTGTGGGAGAAGGAGCCGGACGTTTGCCTTTTCGGAAAGAGGCTCTGCCGAGAACGAGCGCCGTGAGATATGCCGTCTGTGGTTAAGCACAGATGCCCATTGCTGTTGTGCCTGTGGGTAGGGTGCACGGGGACAGTGAAGAGCAGCAAGAGCTTTCAGGGCTGGCCCCTTCCTTGTGGGAGAAGGAGCCGGACATCAGCCTTTTCGGAAAGAGGCTCTAATGAGAGGAAGCGCAGTGAGATGCTGAGTCTGTGGTTAAGCACAGATGCCCAGTGCTGTTGTGCCTGTGGGTAGGGTGCACGGGGACAGTGAAGAGCAGCAAGAGCTTTCAGGGCTGGCCCCTTCCTTGTGGGAGAAGGAGCCGGACGTTTGCCTTTTCGGAAAGAGGCTCTGCCGAGAACGAGCGCCGTGAGATATGCCGTCTGTGGTTCAGCACAGATGCCCAGTGCTGTTGTGCCTGTGGGTAGGGTGCACGGGGCCAGTGAAGACCAGCAAGAGCTTTCAGGGCTGGCCCCTTCCTTGTGGGAGAAGGAGCCGGACGTTTGCCTTTTCGGAAAGAGGCTCTGCCGAGAGCGAACGCAGTGAGATGCTGAGCCTCTGGGAAAGCACAGATGCCCAGAGCTGTTGTGCCTGTGGGTAGAGTGCACGGGGACAGTGAAGACCAGCAAGAGCTTTCAGGGCTGGCCCCTTCCTTGTGGGAGAAGGAGCCGGACGTCTGCCTTTTCGGAAAGGGGCACTGCCGAGAACGAACGCAGTGAGATGCTGAATCTGTGGTTAAGCACAGATGCCCATTGCTGTTGTGCCTGTGGGTAGAGTGCACGGGGACAGTGAAGACCAGCAAGAGCTTTCAGGGCTGGCCCCTTCCTTGTGGGAGAAGGAGCCGGACGTTTGCCTTTTCGGAAAGAGGCTCTGCCGAGAACGAGCGCCATGAGATATTCCGTCGGTGGTTAAGCACAGATGCCCAGTGCTGTTGTGCCTGTGGATAGGGTGCACGGGGACAGTGAAGACCAGCAAGAGCTTTCAGGGCTGGCCCCTTCCTTGTGGGAGAAGGAGCCGGACGTTTGCCTTTTCGGAAAGCGGCTCTGCCGAGAACGAGTGCCGTGAGATATGCCGTCTGTGGTTAAGGACAGATGCCCAGTGCTGTTGTGCCTGTGGGTAGGGTGCACGGGGACAGTGAAGACCAGCAAGAGCTTTCAGGGCTGGCCCCTTCCTTGTGGGAGAAGGAGCCGGACGTTTGCCTTTTCGGAAAGAGGCTCTGCCGAGAGCAAATGCAGTGAGATGCTGAGTCTCTGGTTAAGCACAGATGCGCATTGCTGTTGTGCCTGTGGGTAGGGTGCACGGGGACAGTGAAGACCAGCAAGAGCTTTCAGGGCTGGCCCCTTCCTTGTGGGAGAAGGAGCCGGACGTTTGCCTTTTCGGAAAGAGGCTCTGCCGAGAGCGAACGCAGTGAGATGCTGAGTCTCTGGGAAAGCACAGGTGCCCAGTGCTGTTGTGCCTGTGGGTAGGGTGCACGGGGACAGTGAAGACCAGCAAGAGCTTTCAGGGCTGGCCCCTTCCTTGTGGGAGAAGGAGCCGGACGTTTGCCTTTTCGGAAAGCGGCTCTGCCGAGAACGAGTGCCGTGAGATATGCCGTCGGTGGTTAAGCACAGATGCCCAGTGCTGTTGTGCCTGTGGGTAGGGTGCACGGGGACAGTGAAGACCAGCAAGAGCTTTCAGGGCTGGCCCCTTCCTTGTGGGAGAAGGAGCCGGACGTTTGCCTTTTTGGAAAGAGGCTCTGCCGAGAGCGAACGCAGTGAGATGCTGAGTCTCTGGGAAAGCACAGATGCCCAGTGCTGCTGTGCCTGTGGGTAGGGGGCACGGGGACAGTGAAGACCAGCAAGATCTTTCAGGGCTGGCCCCTTCCTTGTGGGAGAAGGAGCCGGACGTTTGCCTTTTCGGAAAGCGGCTCTGCCGAGAACGAGCGCCGTGAGATACGCCGTCTGTGGTTAAGCACAGATGCCCAGTGCTGTTGTGCCTGTGGGTAGGGTGCACGGGGACAGTGAAGACCAGCAAGAGCTTTCAGGGCTGGCCCCTTCCTTGTGGGAGATAGAGCCGGACATTTGCCTTTTCGGTAAGGGGCTCTGCCGAGAACGAACGCAGTGACATGCTGAGTCTGTGGTTAAGCACAGATGCCCAGTGCTGTTGTGCCTGTGGATAGGGTGCACGGGGACAGTGAAGACCAGCAAGAGCTTTCAGGGCTGGCCCCTTCCTTGTGGGAGAAGGAGCCGGACATTTGCCTTTTCGGAAAGAGGCTCTGCCGAGAGCGAACGCAGTGAGGTGCTGAGTCTCTGGGAAAGCACAGATGCCCATTGCTGTTGTGCCTGTGGATAGGGTGCACGGGGACAGTGAAGACCAGCAAGAGCTTTCAGGGCTGGCCCCTTCCTTGTGGGAGAAGGAGCCGGACGTTTGCCTTTTCGGAAAGAGGCTCTGCCGAGAGCAAATGCAGTGAGATGCTGAGTCTCTGGTTAAGCACAGATGCCCAGAGCTGTTGTGCCTGTGGATAGGGTGCACGGGGACAGTGAAGACCAGCAAGAGCTTTCAGGGCTGGCCCCTTCCTTGTGGGAGAAGGAGCCGGATGTTTGCCTTTTTGGAAAGAGGCTCTGATGAGAGCGAACGCAGTGAGATGCTGAGTCTCTGGGAAAGCACAGATGCGCATTGCTGTTGTGCCTGTGGGTAGGGTGCACGGGGACAGTGAAGACCAGCAAGAGTTTTCAGGGCTGGCCCCTTCCTTGTGGGAGAAGGAGCCGGACATTTGCCTTTTCGGAAAGAGGCTCTGCCGAGAACGAGCGCCGTGAGATATGCCGTCTGTGGTTAAGCACAGATGCCCAGTGCTGTTGTGCCTGTGGGTAGAGTGCACGGGGACAGTGAAGACCAGCAAGAGCTTTCAGGGCTGGCCCCTTCCTTGTGGGAGAAGGAGCCGGACGTTTGCCTTTTCGGAAAGAGGCTCTGCCGAGAGCGAACGCAGTGAGATGCTGAGTCTCTGGGAAAGCACAGACGCCCAGTGCTGCTGTGCCTGTGGGTAGGGGGCACGGGGACAGTGAAGACCAGCAAGAGCTTTCAGGGCTGGCCCCTTCCTTGTGGGAGAAGGAGCCGGACGTTTGCCTTTTCGGAAAGCGGCTCTGCCGAGAACGAGCGCCGTGAGATACGCCGTCTGTGGTTAAGCACAGATGCCCAGTGCTGTTGTGCCTGTGGGTAGGGTGCACGGGGACAGTGAAGACCAGCAAGAGCTTTCAGGGCTGGCCCCTTCCTTGTGGGAGAAGGAGCCGGACATTTGCCTTTTCGGAAAGGGGCTCTGCCGAGAACGAACGCAGTGAGATGCTGAATCTGTGGTTAAGCACAGATACCCAGTGCTGTTGTGCCTGTGGATAGGGTGCACGGGGACAGTGAAGACCAGCAAGAGCTTTCAGGGCTGGCCCCTTCCTTGTGGGAGAAGGAGCCGGACATTTGCCTTTTCGGAAAGAGGCTCTGCTGAGAGCGAACGCAGTGAGGTGCTGAGTCTCTGGGAAAGCACAGATGCCCAGTGCTGTTGTGCCTGTGGATAGGGTGCACGGGGACAGTGAAGACCAGCAAGAGCTTTCAGGGCTGGCCCCTTCCTTGTGGGAGAAGGAGCCGGACGTTTGCCTTTTCGGAAAGAGGCTCTGCCGAGAGCAAATGCAGTGAGATGCTGAGTCTCTGGTTAAGCACAGATGCGCATTGCTGTTGTGCCTGTGGGTAGGGTGCACGGGGACAGTGAAGACCAGCAAGAGCTTTCAGGGCTGGCCCCTTCCTTGTGGGAGAAGGAGCCGGACGTTTGCCTTTTCGGAAAGAGGCTCTGCCGAGAGCGAACGCAGTGAGATGCTGAGTCTCTGGGAAAGCACAGGTGCCCAGTGCTGTTGTGCCTGTGGGTAGGGTGCACGGGGACAGTGAAGACCAGCAAGAGCTTTCAGGGCTGGCCCCTTCCTTGTGGGAGAAGGAGCCGGACGTTTGCCTTTTCGGAAAGCGGCTCTGCCGAGAACGAGTGCCGTGAGATATGCCGTCGGTGGTTAAGCACAGATGCCCAGTGCTGTTGTGCCTGTGGGTAGGGTGCACGGGGACAGTGAAGACCAGCAAGAGCTTTCAGGGCTGGCCCCTTCCTTGTGGGAGAAGGAGCCGGACGTTTGCCTTTTTGGAAAGAGGCTCTGCCGAGAGCGAACGCAGTGAGATGCTGAGTCTCTGGGAAAGCACAGATGCCCAGTGCTGCTGTGCCTGTGGGTAGGGGGCACGGGGACAGTGAAGACCAGCAAGATCTTTCAGGGCTGGCCCCTTCCTTGTGGGAGAAGGAGCCGGACGTTTGCCTTTTCGGAAAGCGGCTCTGCCGAGAACGAGCGCCGTGAGATACGCCGTCTGTGGTTAAGCACAGATGCCCAGTGCTGTTGTGCCTGTGGGTAGGGTGCACGGGGACAGTGAAGACCAGCAAGAGCTTTCAGGGCTGGCCCCTTCCTTGTGGGAGAAGGAGCCGGACATTTGCCTTTTCGGAAAGGGGCTCTGCCGAGAACGAACGCAGTGAGATGCTGAGTCTGTGGTTAAGCACAGATGCCCAGTGCTGTTGTGCCTGTGGATAGGGTGCACGGGGACAGTGAAGACCAGCAAGAGCTTTCAGGGCTGGCCCCTTCCTTGTGGGAGAAGGAGCCGGACATTTGCCTTTTCGGAAAGAGGCTCTGCCGAGAGCGAACGCAGTGAGGTGCTGAGTCTCTGGGAAAGCACAGATGCCCATTGCTGTTGTGCCTTTGGATAGGGTGCACGGGGACAGTGAAGACCAGCAAGAGCTTTCAGGGCTGGCCCCTTCCTTGTGGGAGAAGGAGCCGGACGTTTGCCTTTTCGGAAAGAGGCTCTGCCGAGAGCAAATGCAGTGAGATGCTGAGTCTCTGGTTAAGCACAGATGCCCAGAGCTGTTGTGCCTGTGGATAGGGTGCACGGGGACAGTGAAGACCAGCAAGAGCTTTCAGGGCTGGCCCCTTCCTTGTGGGAGAAGGAGCCGGATGTTTGCCTTTTTGGAAAGAGGCTCTGATGAGAGCGAACGCAGTGAGATGCTGAGTCTCTGGGAAAGCACAGATGCGCATTGCTGTTGTGCCTGTGGGTAGGGTGCACGGGGACAGTGAAGACCAGCAAGAGTTTTCAGGGCTGGCCCCTTCCTTGTGGGAGAAGGAGCCGGACATTTGCCTTTTCGGAAAGAGGCTCTGCCGAGAACGAGCGCCGTGAGATATGCCGTCTGTGGTTAAGCACAGATGCCCAGTGCTGTTGTGCCTGTGGGTAGAGTGCACGGGGACAGTGAAGACCAGCAAGAGCTTTCAGGGCTGGCCCCTTCCTTGTGGGAGAAGGAGCCGGACGTTTGCCTTTTCGGAAAGAGGCTCTGCCGAGAGCGAACGCAGTGAGATGCTGAGTCTCTGGGAAAGCACAGACGCCCAGTGCTGCTGTGCCTGTGGGTAGGGGGCACGGGGACAGTGAAGACCAGCAAGAGCTTTCAGGGCTGGCCCCTTCCTTGTGGGAGAAGGAGCCGGACGTCTGCCTTTTCGGAAAGCGGCTCTGCCGAGAACGAGCGCCGTGAGATACGCCGTCTGTGGTTAAGCACAGATGCCCAGTGCTGTTGTGCCTGTGGGTAGGGTGCACGGGGACAGTGAAGACCAGCAAGAGCTTTCAGGGCTGGCCCCTTCCTTGTGGGAGAAGGAGCCGGACATTTGCCTTTTCGGAAAGGGGCTCTGCCGAGAACGAACGCAGTGAGATGCTGAATCTGTGGTTAAGCACAGATACCCAGTGCTGTTGTGCCTGTGGATAGGGTGCACGGGGACAGTGAAGACCAGCAAGAGCTTTCAGGGCTGGCCCCTTCCTTGTGGGAGAAGGAGCCGGACATTTGCCTTTTCGGAAAGAGGCTCTGCTGAGAGCGAACGCAGTGAGGTGCTGAGTCTCTGGGAAAGCACAGATGCCCAGTGCTGTTGTGCCTGTGGATAGGGTGCACGGGGACAGTGAAGACCAGCAAGAGCTTTCAGGGCTGGCCCCTTCCTTGTGGGAGAAGGAGCCGGACGTTTGCCTTTTCGAAAAGAGGCTCTGCTGAGAGCAAATGCAGTGAGATGCTGAGTCTCTGGTTAAGCACAGATTCCCAGTGCTGTTGTGCCTGTGGGTAGGGTGCACGGGGACAGTGAAGACCAGCAAGAGCTTTCAGGGCTGGCCCCTTCCTTGTGGGAGAAGGAGCCGGACGTTTGCCTTTTCGGAAAGCGGCTCTGCCGAGAACGAGTGCCGTGAGATATGCCGTCTGTGGATAAGCACAGATGCCCAGTGCTGTTGTGCCTGTGGGTAGGGTGCACGGGGACAGTGACGACCAGCAAGAGCTTTCAGGGCTGGCCCCTGCCTTGTGCGAGAAGGATCCAGACGTTTGCCTTTTCGGAAAGGGGCTTTGCCGAGAACGAACGGAGTGAGATGCTGAATCTGTGGTTAAGCACAGATGCCCAGTGCTGTTGTGCCTGTGGGTAGAGTGCACGGGGACAGTGAAGACCAGCAAGAGCTTTCAGGGCTGGCCCCTTCCTTGTGGGAGAAGGAGCCGGACATTTGCCTTTTCGGAAAGAGGCTCTGCCGAGAGCGAACGCAGTGAGGTGCTGAGTCTGTGGTTAAGCACAGATGCCCAGTGCTGTTGTGCCTGTGGGTAGGGTGCACGGGGCCAGTGAAGACCAGCAAGAGCTTTCAGGGCTGGCCCCTTCCTTGTGGGAGAAGGAGCCGGACGTTTGCCTTTTCGGAAAGGGGCTCTGCCGAGAACGAACGCAGTGAGATGCTGAGTCTCTGGGAAAGCACAGATGCCCATTGCTGTTGTGCCTGTGGGTAGAGTGCACGGGGCCAGTGAAGACCAGCAAGAGCTTTCAGGGCTGGCCCCTTCCTTGTGGGAGAAGGAGCCGGACGTTTGCCTTTTCGGAAAGAGGCTCTGCCGAGAGCGAACGCAGTGAGATGCTGAGTCTCTGGGAAAGCACAGATGCCCAGTGCTGTTGTGCCTGTGGGTAGGGTGCACGGGGACAGTGAAGACCAGCAAGAGCTTTCAGGGCTGGCCCCTTCCTTGTGGGAGAAGGAGCCGGACGTTTGCCTTTTCGGAAAGAGGCTCTGCCGAGAACGAGCACCGTGAGATATGCCGTCGGTGGTTAAGCACAGATGCCCAGTGCTGTTGTGCCTGTGGGTAGGGTGCACGGGGACAGTGAAGACCAGCAAGAGCTTTCAGGGCTGGCCCCTTCCTTGTGGGAGAAGGAGCCGGACGTTTGCCTTTTCGGAAAGAGGCTCTGCCGAGAACGAGCACCGTGAGATATGCCGTCGGTGGTTAAGCACAGATGCCCAGTGCTGTTGTGCCTGTGGGTAGGGTGCACGGGGACAGTGAAGACCAGCAAGAGCTTTAAGGGCTGGCCCCTTCCTTGTGGGAGAAGGAGCCGGACGTTTGCCTTTTCGGAAAGAGGCTCTGCCGAGAACGAGTGCCGTGAGATATGCCGTCGGTGGTTAAGCACAGATGCCCAGTGCTGTTGTGCCTGTGGGTAGGGTGCACGGGGACAGTGAAGACCAGCAAGAGCTTTCAGGGCTGGCCCCTTCCTTGTGGGAGAAGGAGCCGGACGTTTGCCTTTTCGGAAAGAGGCTCTGCCGAGAACGAGCGCCATGAGATATTCCGTCAGTGGTTAAGCACAGATGCCCAGTGCTGTTGTGCCTGTGGATAGGGTGCACGGGGACAGTGAAGACCAGCAAGAGCTTTCAGGGCTGGCCCCTTCCTTGTGGGAGAAGGAGCCGGATGTTTGCCTTTTCGGAAAGAGGCTCTGCCGAGAGCGAACGCAGTGAGATGCTGAGTCTCTGGGAAAGCACAGATGCCCAGTGCTGTTGTGCCTGTGGGTAGGGTGCACGGGGACAGTGAAGACCAGCAAGAGCTTTCAGGGCTGGCCCCTTCCTTGTGGGAGAAGGAGCCGGATGTTTGCCTTTTCGGAAAGAGGCTCTGCCGAGAGCGAACGCAGTGAGATGCTGAGTCTCTGGTTAAGCACAGATGCCCATTGCTGTTGTGCCTGTGGGTAGGGTGCACGGGGACAGTGAAGACCAGCAAGTGCTTTCAGGGCTGGCCCCTTCCTTGTGGGAGAAGGAGCCGGACGTTTGCCTTTTCGGAAAGAGGCTCTGCCGAGAACGAGCACCGTGAGATATGCCGTCGGTGGTTAAGCACAGATGCCCAGTGCTGTTGTGCCTGTGGGTAGGGTGCACGGGGACAGTGAAGACCAGCAAGAGCTTTAAGGGCTGGCCCCTTCCTTGTGGGAGAAGGAGCCGGACGTTTGCCTTTTCGGAAAGAGGCTCTGCCGAGAACGAGTGCCGTGAGATATGCCGTCGGTGGTTAAGCACAGATGCCCAGTGCTGTTGTGCCTGTGGGTAGGGTGCACGGGGACAGTGAAGACCAGCAAGAGCTTTCAGGGCTGGCCCCTTCCTTGTGGGAGAAGGAGCCGGACGTTTGCCTTTTCGGAAAGAGGCTCTGCCGAGAGCGAACGCAGTGAGATGCTGAGTCTCTGGTTAAGCACAGATGCCCAGTGCTGTTGTGCCTGTGGGTAGGGTGCACGGGGACAGTGAAGACCAGCAAGAGCTTTCAGGGCTGGCCCCTTCCTTGTGGGAGAAGGAGCGGGACGTTTGCCTTTTCGGAAAGAGGCTCTGCCGAGAACGAGCGCCATGAGATATTCCGTCGGTGGTTAAGCACAGATGCCCAGTGCTGTTGTGCCTGTGGATAGGGTGCACGGGGACAGTGAAGACCAGCAAGAGCTTTCAGGGCTGGCCCCTTCCTTGTGGGAGAAGGAGCCGGACGTTTGCCTTTTCGGAAAGCGGCTCTGCCGAGAACGAGTGCCGTGAGATATGCCGTCGGTGGTTAAGCACAGATGCCCAGTGCTGTTGTGCCTGTGGGTAGGGTGCACGGGGACAGTGAAGACCAGCAAGAGCTTTCAGGGCTGGCCCCTTCCTTGTGGGAGAAGGAGCCGGACGTTTGCCTTTTCGGAAAGAGGCTCTGCCGAGAACGAGCGCCATGAGATATTCCGTCGGTGGTTAAGCACAGATGCCCAGTGCTGTTGTGCCTGTGGATAGGGTGCACGGGGACAGTGAAGACCAGCACGAGCTTTCAGGGCTGGCCCCTTCCTTGTGGGAGAAGGAGCCGGACGTTTGCCTTTTCGGAAAGAGGCTCTGCTGAGAACGAGTGCCGTGAGATATGCCGTCGGTGGTTAAGCACAGATGCCCAGTGCTGTTGTGCCTGTGGGTAGGGTGCACGGGGACAGTGAATACCAGCAAGAGCTTTCAGGGCTGGCCCCTTCCTTGTGGGAGAAGGAGCCGGACGTTTGCCTTTTCGGAAAGAGGCTCTGCTGAGAACGAGCGCCATGAGATATTCCGTCGGTGGTTAAGCACAGATGCCCACTGCTGTTGTGCCTGTGGATAGGGTGCACGGGGACAGTGAAGACCAGCAAGAGCTTTCAGGGCTGGCCCCTTCCTTGTGGGAGAAGGAGCCGGACGTTTGCCTTTTCGGAAAGCGGCCCTGCCGAGTACGAGTGCCTTGAGATATGCCGTCGGTGGTTAAGCACAGATGCCCAGTGCTGTTGTGCCTGTGGGTAGGGTGCACGGGGACAGTGAAGACCAGCAAGAGCTTTCAGGGCTGGCCCCTTCCTTGTGGGAGAAGGAGCCGGACGTTTGCCTTTTCGGAAAGAGGCTCTGCCGAGAACGAGCGCCATGAGATATGCCGTCGGTGGTTCAGCACAGATGCCCAGTGCTGTTGTGCCTGTGGGTAGGGTGCACGGGGACAGTGAAGACCAGCAAGTGCTTTCAGGGCTGGACCCTTCCTTGTGGGAGAAGGAGCCGGACGTTTGCCTTTTCGGAAAGAGGCTCTGCTGAGAGCGAACGCAGTGAGATGCTGAGTCTCTGGGAAAGCACAGATGCCCATTGCTGTTGTGCCTGTAGGTAGGGTGCACGGGGACAGTGAAGAGCAGCACGAGCTTTCAGGGCTGGCCCCTTCCTTGTGGGAGAAGGAGCCGGACGTTTGCCTTTTCGGAAAGAGGCTCTGCCGAGAACGAGTGCCGTGAGATATGCCGTCGGTGGTTAAGCACAGATGCCCAGTGGTGTTGTGCCTGTGGGTAGGGTGCACGGGGACAGTGAAGACCAGCAAGAGCTTTCAGGGCTGGCCCCTTCCTTGTGGGAGAAGGAGCCGGACGTTTGCCTTTTCGGAAAGAGGCTCTGCCGAGAGCGAACGCAGTGAGATGCTGAGTCTCTGGGAAAGCACAGATGCCCAGTGCTGTTGTGCCTGTGGGTAGAGTGCACGGGGACAGTGAAGACCAGCAAGAGCTTTCAGGGCTGGCCCCTTCCTTGTGGGAGAAGGAGCCGGACATTTGCCTTTTCGGAAAGGGGCACTGCCGAGAACGAACGCAGTGAGATGCTGAATCTGTGGTTAAGCAAAGATGCCCAGTGCTGTTGTGCCTGTGGGTAGGGTGCACGGGGCCAGTGAAGACCAGCAAGAGCTTTCAGGGCTGGCCCCTTCCTTGTGGGAGAAGGAGCCGGACGTTTGCCTTTTCGGAAAGAGGCTCTGCCGAGAACGAGCGCCATGAGATATTCCGTCGGTGGTTAAGCACAGATGCCCAGTGCTGTTGTGCCTGTGGGTAGAGTGCACGGGGACAGTGAAGACCAGCAAGAGCTTCCAGGGCTGGCCCCTTCCTTGTGGGAGAAGGAGCCGGACGTTTGCCTTTTCGGAAAGCGGCTCTGCCGAGAGCGAGTGCCGTGAGATATGCCGTCGGTGGTTAAGCACAGATGCCCAGTGCTGTTGTGCCTGTGGGTAGGGTGCACGGGGACAGTGAAGACCAGCAAGAGCTTTCAGGGCTGGCCCCTTCCTTGTGGGAGAAGGAGCCGGACGTTTGCCTTTTCGGAAAGAGGCTCTGCCGAGAACGAGCGCCATGAGATATTCCGTCGGTTGTTAAGCACAGATGCCCAGTGCTGTTGTGCCTGTGGATAGGGTGCACGGGGACAGTGAAGACCAGCAAGAGCTTTCAGGGCTGGCCCCTTCCTTGTGGGAGAAGGAGCCGGACGTTTGCCTTTTCGGAAAGCGGCTCTGCCGAGAACGAGTGCCGTGAGATATGCCGTCGGTGGTTAAGCACAGATGCCCAGTGCTGTTGTGCCTGTGGGTAGGGTGCACGGGGACAGTGAAGACCAGCAAGAGCTTTCAGGGCTGGCCCCTTCCTTGTGGGAGAAGGAGCCGGACGTTTGCCTTTTCGGAAAGAGGCTCTGCCGAGAACGAGCGCTATAAGATATGCCGTCGGTGGTTAAGCACAGATGCCCAGTGCTGTTGTGCCTGCGGGTAGGGTGCACGGGGACAGTGAAGACCAGCAAGTGCTTTCAGGGCTGGCCCCTTCCTTGTGCGAGAAGGATCCAGACGTTTGCCTTTTCGGAAAGAGTCTCTGGTGAGAGCGAACGCAGTGAGATGCTGAGTCTCTGGGAAAGCACAGATGCCCATTGCTGTTGTGCCTGTGGATATGGTGCACGGGGACAGTGAAGACCAGCAAGAGCTTTCAGGGCTGGCCCCTTCCTTGTGGGAGAAGGAGCCGGACGTTTGCCTTTTCGGAAAGAGGCTCTGCCGAGAGCGAACGCAGTGAGATGCTGAGTCTCTGGGAAAGCACAGATGCCCAGTGCTGTTGTGCCTGTGGGTAGAGTGCACGGGGACAAAGAAGACCAGCAAGAGCTTTCAGGGCTGGCCCCTTCCTTGTGGGAGAAGGAGCCGGAAGTTTGCCTTTTCGGAAAGAGGCTCTGCCGAGAACGAGTGCCGTGAGATATGCCGTCAGTGGTTAAGCACAGATGCCCAGTGATGTTGTGCCTGTGCGTAGGGTGCACGGGGACAGTGAAGACCAGCAAGAGCTTTCAGGGCTGGCCCCTTCCTTGTGGTAGAAGGAGCCGGACGTTTGCCTTTTCGGAAAGAGGCTCTGCCGAGAGCGAACGCAGTGAGATGCTGAGTCTGTGGTTAAGCACAGATGCCCAGTGCTGTTGTGCCTGTGGGTAGGGTGCACGGGGACAGTGAAGACCAGCACGTGCTTTCAGGGCTGGCTCCTTCCTTGTGGGAGAAGGAGCCGGACATTTGCCTTTTCGGAAAGAGGCTCTGCCGAGAGCGAACGCAGTGAGGTGCTGAGCCTGTGGTTAAGCACAGATGCCCAGTGCTGTTGTGCCTGTGGGTAGGGCGCACGGGGACAGTGAAGACCAGCAAGAGCTTTCAGGGCTGGCCCCTTCCTTGTGGGAGAAGGAGCCGGACGTTTGCCTTTTCGGAAAGAGGCTCTGCTGAGAACAAGCGCCGTGAGATGCTGAGCCTCTGGGAAAGCACAGATGCCAATTGCTGTTGTGCCTGTGGGTAGGGTGCACGGGGACAGTGAAGACCAGCAAGAGCTTTCAGGGCTGGCCCCTTCCTTGTGGGAGAAGGAGCCGGACGTTTGCCTTTTCGGAAAGAGGCTCTGCCGAGAACGAGCGCCGTGAGATGCTGAGTCTCTGGGAAAGCAGAGATGCCCAGTGCTGTTGTGCCTGTGGGTAGGGTGCACGGGGCCAGTGAAGACCAGCAAGAGCTTTCAGGGCTGGCCCCTTCCTTGTGGGAGAAGGAGCCGGACGTTTGCCTTTTCGGAAAGAGGCTCTGCCGAGATCGAATGCAGTGAGATGCTGAATCTGTGGGAAAGCACAGATGCCAATTGCTGTTTTGCCTGTGGGTAGGGTGCACGGGGACAGTGAAGAGCAGCACGAGCTTTCAGGGCTGGCCCCTTCCTTGTGGGAGAAGGAGCCGGACGTTTGCCTTTTCGGAAAGAGACTCTGCCGAGAACGAGCGCCGTGAGATATGCCGTCTGTGGATAAGTACAGGTGCCCAGTGCTGTTGTGCCTGTGAGTAGGGTGCACGGGGACAGTGAAGACCAGCAAGAGCTTTCAGGGCTGGCCCCTTCCTTGTGGGAGAAGGAGCCGGACGTTTGCCTTTTCGGAAAGAGGCTCTGCCGAGAGTGAACGCCGTGAGATGCTGAGCCTTTGGTTAAGCACAGATGCCCAGTGCTGTTGTGCCTGTGGGTAGGGGGCACGGGGACAGTGAAGACCAGCAAGAGTTTTCAGGGCTGGCCCCTTCCTTGTGGGAGAAGGAGCCGGACGTTTGCCTTTTCGGAAAGAGGCTCTGCCGAGAACGAGCGCCGTGAGATATGCCGTCTGTGGTTAAGCACAGATGCCCAGTGCTGTTGTGCCTGTGGGTAGCGTGCACCGGTAGAAAGAAGACCAGCAAGAGCTTTCAGGGCTGGCCCCTTCCTTGTGGGAGAAGGAGCCGGACGTTTGCCTTTTCGGAAAGAGGCTCTGCCGAGAACGAGCGCCGTGAGATATGCCGTCTGTGGTTAAGCACAGATGCCCAGTGATGTTGTGCCTGTGGATAGGGTGCACGGGGACAGTGAAGACCAGCACGTGCTTTCAGGGCTGGCTCCTTCCTTGTGGGAGAAGGAGCCGGACATTTGCCTTTTCGGAAAGAGGCTCTGCCGAGAGCGAACGCAGTGAGGTGCTGAGTCTGTGGTTAAGCACAGATGCCCAGTGCTGTTGTGCCTGTGGGTAGGGTGCACGGGGACAGTGAAGACCAGCAAGAGCTTTCAGGGCTGGCCCCTTCCTTGTGGGAGAAGGAGCCGGACGTTTGCCTTTTCGGAAAGAGGCTCTGCCGAGAGCGAACTCCGTGAGATGCTGAGCCTTTGGTTAAGCACAGATGCCCATTGCTGTTGTGCCTGTGGGTAGGGTGCACCGGTAGAAAGAAGAGCAGCAAGAGTTTTCAGGGCTGGCCCCTTCCTTGTGGGAGAAGGAGCCGGACGTTTGCCTTTTTGGAAAGACGCTCTGCCGAGAACGAGCGCCGTGAGATATGCTGTCTGTGGTTAAGCACAGATGCCCACTGCTGTTGTGCCTGTGGATAGGTTGCACGGGGACATTGAAGACCAGCAAGAGCTATCAGGGCTGGCCCCTTCCTTGTGGGAGAAGGAGCCGGACGTTTGCCTTTTCGGAAAGCGGCTCTGCTGAGAGCGAACGCAGTGAGGTGCTGAGTCTCTGGGAAAGCACAGATGCCCAGAGCTGTTGTGCCTGTGGGTAGGGTGCACGGGGACAGTGAAGAGCAGCAAGAGCTTTCAGGGCTGGCCCCTTCCTTGTGGGAGAAGGAGCGGGACGTTTGCCTTTTCGGAAAGAGGCTCTGCCGAGAGCGAACGCAGTGAGATGCTGAGTCTCTGGGAAAGCACAGATGCCCAGTGCTGTTGTGCCTGTGGGTAGGGTGCACGGGGCCAGTGAAGACCAGCAAGAGCTTTCAGGGCTGGCCCCTTCCTTGTGGGAGAAGGAGCCGGACGTTTGCCTTTTCGGAAAGAGGCTCTGCCGAGAGCGAATGCAGTGAGATGCTGAATCTGTGGGAAAGCACAGATGCCCATTGCTATTGTGCCTGTGGGTAGGGTGCACGGGGCCAGTGAAGACCAGCAAGAGCTTTCAGGGCTGGCCCCTTCCTTGTGGGAGAAGGAGCCGGACGTTTGCCTTTTCGGAAAGAGGCTCTGCCGAGAACGAGCGCCGTGAGATATGCCGTCTGTGGTTAAGCACAGATGCCCAGTGCTGTTGTGCCTGTGGATAGGGTGCACGGGGACAGTGAAGACCAGCAAGAGCTTTCAGGGCTGGCCCCTTCCTTGTGGGAGAAGGAGCCGGACGTTTGCCTTTTCGGAAAGAGGCTCTGCCGAGAACGAGCGCCGTGAGATATGCCGTCTGTGGTTAAGCACAGATGCCCAGTGCTGTTGTGCCTGTGGGTAGGGTGCACGGGGACAGTGAAGACCAGCAAGAGCTTTCAGGGCTGGCCCCTTCCTTGTGGGAGAAGGAGCCGGACGTTTGCCTTTTCGGAAAGAGGCTCTGCCGAGAGCGAACGCAGTGAGATGCTGAGTCTCTGGGAAGGCACAGATGCCCAGTGCTGTTGTTCCTGTGGATAGGGTGCACGGGGACAGTGAAGACCAGCAGGAGCTTTCAGGGCTGGCCCCTTCCTTGTGGGAGAAGGAGCGGGACGTTTGCCTTTTCGGAAAGAGGCTCTGCCGAGAACGAGCGCCGTGAGATGCTGAGTCTCTGGGAAAGCACAGATGCCCAGTGCTGTTGTGCCTGTGGGTAGGGTGCACGGGGCCAGTGAAGACCAGCAAGAGCTTTCAGGGCTGGCCCCTTCCTTGTGGGAGAAGGAGCCGGACGTTTGCCTTTTCGGAAAGAGGCTCTGCCGAGAGCGAATGCAGTGAGATGCTGAATCTGTGGGAAAGCACAGATGCCAATTGCTGTTTTGCCTGTGGGTAGGGTGCACGGGGACAGTGAAGACCAGCAAGAGCTTTCAGGGCTGGCCCCTTCCTTGTGGTAGAAGGAGCCGGACGTTTGCCTTTTCGGAAAGAGGCTCTGCCGAGAGCGAACGCAGTGAGATGCTGAGTCAGTGGTTAAGCACAGATGCCCAGTGCTGTTGTGCCTGTGGGTAGGGTGCACGGGGACAGTGAAGACCAGCACGTGCTTTCAGGGCTGGCTCCTTCCTTGTGGGAGAAGGAGCCGGACATTTGCCTTTTCGGAAAGAGGCTCTGCCGAGAGCGAACGCAGTGAGGTGCTGAGTCTGTGGTTAAGCACAGATGCCCAGTGCTGTTGTGCCTGTGGGTAGGGTGCACGGGGACAGTGAAGACCAGCAAGAGCTTTCAGGGCTGGCCCCTTCCTTGTGGGAGAAGGAGCCGGACGTTTGCCTTTTCGGAAAGAGGCTCTGCCGAGAGCGAACTCCGTGAGATGCTGAGCCTTTGGTTAAGCACAGATGCCCATTGCTGTTGTGCCTGTGGGTAGGGTGCACCGGTAGAAAGAAGAGCAGCAAGAGTTTTCAGGGCTGGCCCCTTCCTTGTGGGAGAAGGAGCCGGACGTTTGCCTTTTTGGAAAGACGCTCTGCCGAGAACGAGCGCCGTGAGATATGCTGTCTGTGGTTAAGCACAGATGCCCACTGCTGTTGTGCCTGTGGATAGGTTGCACGGGGACATTGAAGACCAGCAAGAGCTTTCAGGGCTGGCCCCTTCCTTGTGGGAGAAGGAGCCGGACGTTTGCCTTTTCGGAAAGCGGCTCTGCTGAGAGCGAACGCAGTGAGGTGCTGAGTCTCTGGGAAAGCACAGATGCCCAGAGCTGTTGTGCCTGTGGGTAGGGTGCACGGGGACAGTGAAGAGCAGCAAGAGCTTTCAGGGCTGGCCCCTTCCTTGTGGGAGAAGGAGCGGGACGTTTGCCTTTTCGGAAAGAGGCTCTGCCGAGAGCGAACGCAGTGAGATGCTGAGTCTCTGGGAAAGCACAGATGCCCAGTGCTGTTGTGCCTGTGGGTAGGGTGCACGGGGCCAGTGAAGACCAGCAAGAGCTTTCAGGGCTGGCCCCTTCCTTGTGGGAGAAGGAGCCGGACGTTTGCCTTTTCGGAAAGAGGCTCTGCCGAGAGCGAATGCAGTGAGATGCTGAATCTGTGGGAAAGCACAGATGCCCATTGCTATTGTGCCTGTGGGTAGGGTGCACGGGGCCAGTGAAGACCAGCAAGAGCTTTCAGGGCTGGCCCCTTCCTTGTGGGAGAAGGAGCCGGACGTTTGCCTTTTCGGAAAGAGGCTCTGCCGAGAACGAGCGCCGTGAGATATGCCGTCTGTGGTTAAGCACAGATGCCCAGTGCTGTTGTGCCTGTGGATAGGGTGCACGGGGACAGTGAAGACCAGCAAGAGCTTTCAGGGCTGGCCCCTTCCTTGTGGGAGAAGGAGCCGGACGTTTGCCTTTTCGGAAAGAGGCTCTGCCGAGAACGAGCGCCGTGAGATATGCCGTCTGTGGTTAAGCACAGATGCCCAGTGCTGTTGTGCCTGTGGGTAGGGTGCACGGGGACAGTGAAGACCAGCAAGAGCTTTCAGGGCTGGCCCCTTCCTTGTGGGAGAAGGAGCCGGACATTTGCCTTTTCGGAAAGAGGCTCTGCCGAGAGCGAACGCAGTGAGATGCTGAGTCTCTGGGAAGGCACAGATGCCCAGTGCTGTTGTTCCTGTGGATAGGGTGCACGGGGACAGTGAAGACCAGCAGGAGCTTTCAGGGCTGGCCCCTTCCTTGTGGGAGAAGGAGCGGGACGTTTGCCTTTTCGGAAAGAGGCTCTGCCGAGAACGAGCGCCGTGAGATGCTGAGTCTCTGGGAAAGCACAGATGCCCAGTGCTGTTGTGCCTGTGGGTAGGGTGCACGGGGCCAGTGAAGACCAGCAAGAGCTTTCAGGGCTGGCCCCTTCCTTGTGGGAGAAGGAGCCGGACGTTTGCCTTTTCGGAAAGAGGCTCTGCCGAGAGCGAATGCAGTGAGATGCTGAATCTGTGGGAAAGCACAGATGCCAATTGCTGTTTTGCCTGTGGGTAGGGTGCACGGGGACAGTGAAGAGCAGCACGAGCTTTCAGGGCTGGCCCCTTCCTTGTGGGAGAAGGAGCCGGACGTTTGCCTTTTCGGAAAGAGGCTCTGCCGAGAACGAGCGCCGTGAGATATGCCGTCTGTGGATAAGTACAGGTGCCCAGTGCTGTTGTGCCTGTGAGTAGGGTGCACGGGGACAGTGAAGACCAGCAAGAGCTTTCAGGGCTGGCCCCTTCCTTGTGGGAGAAGGAGCCGGACGTTTGCCTTTTCGGAAAGAGGCTCTGCCGAGAGTGAACGCCGTGAGATGCTGAGCCTTTGGTTAAGCACAGATGCCCAGTGCTGTTGTGCCTGTGGGTAGGGGGCACGGGGACAGTGAAGACCAGCAAGAGTTTTCAGGGCTGGCCCCTTCCTTGTGGGAGAAGGAGCCGGACGTTTGCCTTTTCGGAAAGAGGCTCTGCCGAGAACGAGCGCCGTGAGATATGCCGTCTGTGGTTAAGCACAGATGCCCAGTGCTGTTGTGCCTGTGGGTAGCGTGCACCGGTAGAAAGAAGACCAGCAAGAGTTTTCAGGGCTGGCCCCTTCCTTGTGGGAGAAGGAGCCGGACGTTTGCCTTTTCGGAAAGAGGCTCTGCCGAGAACGAGCGCCGTGAGATATGCCGTCTGTGGTTAAGCACAGATGCCCAGTGATGTTGTGCCTGTGGATAGGGTGCACGGGGACAGTGAAGACCAGCAAGAGCTTTCAGGGCTGGCCCCTTCCTTGTGGTAGAAGGAGCCGGACGTTTGCCTTTTCGGAAAGAGGCTCTGCCGAGAGCGAACGCAGTGAGATGCTGAGTCAGTGGTTAAGCACAGATGCCCAGTGCTGTTGTGCCTGTGGGTAGGGTGCACGGGGACAGTGAAGACCAGCACGTGCTTTCAGGGCTGGCTCCTTCCTTGTGGGAGAAGGAGCCGGACATTTGCCTTTTCGGAAAGAGGCTCTGCCGAGAGCGAACGCAGTGAGGTGCTGAGTCTGTGGTTAAGCACAGATGCCCAGTGCTGTTGTGCCTGTGGGTAGGGTGCACGGGGACAGTGAAGACCAGCAAGAGCTTTCAGGGCTGGCCCCTTCCTTGTGGGAGAAGGAGCCGGACGTTTGCCTTTTCGGAAAGAGGCTCTGCCGAGAGCGAACTCCGTGAGATGCTGAGCCTTTGGTTAAGCACAGATGCCCATTGCTGTTGTGCCTGTGGGTAGGGTGCACCGGTAGAAAGAAGAGCAGCAAGAGTTTTCAGGGCTGGCCCCTTCCTTGTGGGAGAAGGAGCCGGACGTTTGCCTTTTTGGAAAGACGCTCTGCCGAGAACGAGCGCCGTGAGATATGCTGTCTGTGGTTAAGCACAGATGCCCACTGCTGTTGTGCCTGTGGATAGGTTGCACGGGGACATTGAAGACCAGCAAGAGCTTTCAGGGCTGGCCCCTTCCTTGTGGGAGAAGGAGCCGGACGTTTGCCTTTTCGGAAAGCGGCTCTGCTGAGAGCGAACGCAGTGAGGTGCTGAGTCTCTGGGAAAGCACAGATGCCCAGTGCTGTTGTGCCTGTGGGTAGGGTGCACGGGGACAGTGAAGAGCAGCAAGAGCTTTCAGGGCTGGCCCCTTCCTTGTGGGAGAAGGAGCGGGACGTTTGCCTTTTCGGAAAGAGGCTCTGCCGAGAGCGAACGCAGTGAGATGCTGAGTCTCTGGGAAAGCACAGATGCCCAGTGCTGTTGTGCCTGTGGGTAGGGTGCACGGGGCCAGTGAAGACCAGCAAGAGCTTTCAGGGCTGGCCCCTTCCTTGTGGGAGAAGGAGCCGGACGTTTGCCTTTTCGGAAAGAGGCTCTGCCGAGAGCGAATGCAGTGAGATGCTGAATCTGTGGGAAAGCACAGATGCCCATTGCTATTGTGCCTGTGGGTAGGGTGCACGGGGCCAGTGAAGACCAGCAAGAGCTTTCAGGGCTGGCCCCTTCCTTGTGGGAGAAGGAGCCGGACGTTTGCCTTTTCGGAAAGAGGCTCTGCCGAGAACGAGCGCCGTGAGATATGCTGTCTGTGGTTAAGCACAGATGCCCAGTGCTGTTGTGCCTGTGGATAGGGTGCACGGGGACAGTGAAGACCAGCAAGAGCTTTCAGGGCTGGCCCCTTCCTTGTGGGAGAAGGAGCCGGACGTTTGCCTTTTCGGAAAGAGGCTCTGCCGAGAACGAGCGCCGTGAGATGCTGAGTCTGTGGTTAAGCACAGATGGCCATTGCTGTTGTGCCTGTGGGTAGGGTGCACGGGGACAGTGAAGACCAGCAAGAGCTTTCAGGGCTGGCCCCTTCCTTGTGGGAGAAGGAGCCGGACGTTTGCCTTTTCGGAAAGCGGCTCTGCTGAGAGCGAACGCAGTGAGGTGCTGAGTCTCTGGGAAAGCACAGATGCCCAGAGCTGTTGTGCCTGTGGGTAGGGTGCACGGGGACAAAGAAGACCAGCAAGAGCTTTCAGGGCTGGCCCCTTCCTTGTGGGAGAAGGAGCCGGACGTTTGCCTTTTCGGAAAGAGGCTCTGCCGAGAACGAGCGCCGTGAGATATGCCGTCTGTGGTTAAGCACAGATGCCCAGTGCTGTTGTGCCTGTGGGTAGGGTGCACGGGGACAGTGAAGACCAGCAAGAGCTTTCAGGGCTGGCCCCTTCCTTGTGGGAGAAGGAGCCGGACGTTTGCCTTTTCGGAAAGAGGCTCTGCCGAGAACGAGCGCCGTGAGATGCTGAGTCTGTGGTTAAGCACAGATGCCCAGTGCTGTTGTGCCTGTGGATAGGGTGCACGGGGACAGTGAAGACCAGCAAGAGCTTTCAGGGCTGGCCCCTTCCTTGTGGGAGAAGGAGCCGGACGTTTGCCTTTTCGGAAAGAGGCTCTGCCGAGAGCGAACGCAGTGAGGTGCTGAGTCTGTGGTTAAGCACAGATGCCCAGTGCTGTTGTGCCTGTGGGTAGGGTGCACGGGGACAGTGAAGACCAGCAAGAGCTTTCAGGGCTGGCCCCTTCCTTGTGGGAGAAGGAGCCGGACGTTTGCCTTTTTGGAAAGAGGCTCTGCCGAGAGCGAACTCCGTGAGATGCTGAGCCTTTGGTTAAGCACAGATGCCCATTGCTGTTGTGCCTGTGGGTAGGGTGCACCGGTAGAAAGAAGAGCAGCAAGAGTTTTCAGGGCTGGCCCCTTCCTTGTGGGAGAAGGAGCCGGACGTTTGCCTTTTTGGAAAGACGCTCTGTCGAGAACGAGCGCCGTGAGATATGCTGTCTGTGGTTAAGCACAGATGCCCACTGCTGTTGTGCCTGTGGATAGGTTGCACGGGGACATTGAAGACCAGCAAGAGCTTTCAGGGCTGGCCCCTTCCTTGTGGGAGAAGGAGCCGGACGTTTGCCTTTTCGGAAAGCGGCTCTGCTGAGAGCGAACGCAGTGAGGTGCTGAGTCTCTGGGAAAGCACAGATGCCCAGTGCTGTTGTGCCTGTGGGTAGGGTGCACGGGGACAGTGAAGAGCAGCAAGAGCTTTCAGGGCTGGCCCCTTCCTTGTGGGAGAAGGAGCCGGACGTTTGCCTTTTCGGAAAGAGGCTCTGCCGAGAGCGAATGCAGTGAGATGCTGAATCTGTGGGAAAGCACAGATGCCCATTGCTATTGTGCCTGTGGGTAGGGTGCACGGGGCCAGTGAAGACCAGCAAGAGCTTTCAGGGCTGGCCCCTTCCTTGTGGGAGAAGGAGCCGGACGTTTGCCTTTTCGGAAAGAGGCTCTGCCGAGAACGAGCGCCGTGAGATATGCTGTCTGTGGTTAAGCACAGATGCCCAGTGCTGTTGTGCCTGTGGATAGGGTGCACGGGGACAGTGAAGACCAGCAAGAGCTTTCAGGGCTGGCCCCTTCCTTGTGGGAGAAGGAGCCGGACGTTTGCCTTTTCGGAAAGAGGCTCTGCCGAGAACGAGCGCCGTGAGATGCTGAGTCTGTGGTTAAGCACAGATGGCCATTGCTGTTGTGCCTGTGGGTAGGGTGCACGGGGACAGTGAAGACCAGCAAGAGCTTTCAGGGCTGGCCCCTTCCTTGTGGGAGAAGGAGCCGGACGTCTGCCTTTTCGGAAAGAGGCTCTGCTGAGAACAAGCGCCGTGAGATGCTGAGTCTCTGGGAAAGCACAGATGCCCATTGCTGTTGTGCCTGTGGGTAGGGTGCACGGGGACAAAGAAGACCAGCAAGAGCTTTCAGGGCTGGCCCCTTCCTTGTGGGAGAAGGAGCCGGACGTTTGCCTTTTCGGAAAGAGGCTCTGCCGAGAACGAGCGCCGTGAGATATGCCGTCTGTGGTTAAGCACAGATGCCCAGTGCTGTTGTGCCTGTGGGTAGGGTGCACGGGGACAGTGAAGACCAGCAAGAGCTTTCAGGGCTGGCCCCTTCCTTGTGGGAGAAGGAGCCGGACGTTTGCCTTTTCGGAAAGAGGCTCTGCCGAGAACGAGCGCCGTGAGATGCTGAGTCTGTGGTTAAGCACAGATGCCCAGTGCTGTTGTGCCTGTGGATAGGGTGCACGGGGACAGTGAAGACCAGCAAGAGCTTTCAGGGCTGGCCCCTTCCTTGTGGGAGAAGGAGCCGGACGTTTGCCTTTTCGGAAAGAGGCTCTGCCGAGAGCGAACGCAGTGAGGTGCTGAGTCTGTGGTTAAGCACAGATGCCCATTGCTGTTGTGCCTGTGGGTAGGGTGCACGGGGACAGTGAAGACCAGCAAGAGCTTTCAGGGCTGGCCCCTTCCTTGTGGGAGAAGGAGCCGGACGTTTGCCTTTTTGGAAAGAGGCTCTGCCGAGAGCGAACTCCGTGAGATGCTGAGCCTTTGGTTAAGCACAGATGCCCATTGCTGTTGTGCCTGTGGGTAGGGTGCACCGGTAGAAAGAAGAGCAGCAAGAGTTTTCAGGGCTGGCCCCTTCCTTGTGGGAGAAGGAGCCGGACGTTTGCCTTTTTGGAAAGAGGCTCTGCCGAGAACGAGCGCCGTGAGATATGCCGTCTGTGGTTAAGCACAGATGCCCAGTGCTGTTGTGCCTGTGGGTAGGGTGCACGGGGACAGTGAAGACCAGCAAAAGCTTTCAGGGCTGGCCCCTTCCTTGTGGGAGAAGGAGCCGGACGTTTGCCTTTTCGGAAAGAGGCTCTGCCGAGAGCGAACGCAGTGAGATGCTGAGTCTCTGGGAAAGCACAGATGCCCAGTGCTGTTGTGCCTGTGGGTAGGGTGCACGGGGACAAAGAAGACCAGCAAGAGCTTTCAGGGCTGGCCCCTTCCTTGTGGGAGAAGGAGCCGGACGTTTGCCTTTTCGGAAAGAGGCTCTGCCGAGAACGAGCGCCGTGAGATATGCCGTCTGTGGTTAAGCACAGATGCCCAGTGCTGTTGTGCCTGTGGGTAGGGCGCACGGGGACAGTGAAGACCAGCAAGAGCTTTCAGGGCTGGCCCCTTCCTTGTGGGAGAAGGAGACGGACGTTTGCCTTTTCGGAAAGAGGCTCTGCCGAGAACAAGCGCCGTGAGATGCTGAGCCTCTGGGAAAGCACAGATGCCAATTGCTGTTGTGCCTGTGGGTAGGGTGCACGGGGACAGTGAAGACCAGCAAGAGCTTTCAGGGCTGGCCCCTTCCTTGTGGGAGAAGGAGCCGGACGTTTGCCTTTTCGGAAAGAGGCTCTGCCGAGAACGAGCGCCGTGAGATATGCCGTCTGTGGTTAAGCACAGATGCCCAGTGCTGTTGTGCCTGTGGGTAGGGTGCACGGGGACAGTGAAGACCAGCAAGAGCTTTCAGGGCTGGCCCCTTCCTTGTGGGAGAAGGAGCCGGACGTTTGCCTTTTCGGAAAGAGGCTCTGCCGAGAGCGAACGCAGTGAGATGCTGAGTCTCTGGGAAGGCACAGATGCCCAGTGCTGTTGTTCCTGTGGATAGGGTGCACGGGGACAGTGAAGACCAGCAGGAGCTTTCAGGGCTGGCCCCTTCCTTGTGGGAGAAGGAGCCGGACGTTTGCCTTTTCGGAAAGAGGCTCTGCTGAGAACAAGCGCCGTGAGATATGCCGTCGGTGGTTAAGCACAGATGCCCAGTGCTGTTGTGCCTGTTGATAGGGTGCACGGGGACAGTGAAGACCAGCAAGAGCTTTCAGGGCTGGCCCCTTCCTTGTGGGAGAAGGAGCCGGACGTTTGCCTTTTCGGAAAGAGGCTCTGCCGAGAGCGAACGCAGTGAGATATGCCGTCTGTGGTTAAGCACAGATGCCCAGTGCTGTTGTGCCTGTGGGTAGGGTGCACGGGGACAGTGAAGACCAGCAAGAGCTTTCAGGGCTGGCCCCTTCCTTGTGGGAGAAGGAGCGGGACGTTTGCCTTTTCGGAAAGAGGCTCTGCCGAGAACGAGCGCCGTGAGATGCTGAGTCTCTGGGAAAGCACAGATGCCCAGTGCTGTTGTGCCTGTGGGTAGGGTGCACGGGGACAGTGAAGACCAGCAAGAGCTTTCAGGGCTGGCCCCTTCCTTGTGGGAGAAGGAGCCGGACGTTTGCCTTTTCGGAAAGAGGCTCTGCCGAGAGCGAATGCAGTGAGATGCTGAATCTGTGGGAAAGCACAGATGCCAATTGCTGTTTTGCCTGTGGGTAGGGTGCACGGGGACAGTGAAGAGCAGCACGAGCTTTCAGGGCTGGCCCCTTCCTTGTGGGAGAAGGAGCCGGACGTTTGCCTTTTCGGAAAGAGGCTCTGCCGAGAACGAGCGCCGTGAGATATGCCGTCTGTGGATAAGTACAGGTGCCCAGTGCTGTTGTGCCTGTGAGTAGGGTGCACGGGGACAGTGAAGACCAGCAAGAGCTTTCAGGGCTGGCCCCTTCCTTGTGGGAGAAGGAGCCGGACGTTTGCCTTTTCGGAAAGAGGCTCTGCCGAGAGTGAACGCCGTGAGATGCTGAGCCTTTGGTTAAGCACAGATGCCCAGTGCTGTTGTGCCTGTGGGTAGGGGGCACGGGGACAGTGAAGACCAGCAAGAGTTTTCAGGGCTGGCCCCTTCCTTGTGGGAGAAGGAGCCGGACGTTTGCCTTTTCGGAAAGAGGCTCTGCCGAGAACGAGCGCCATGAGATATGCCGTCTGTGGTTAAGCACAGATGCCCAGTGCTGTTGTGCCTGTGGATAGGGTGCACGGGGACATTGAAGACCAGCAAGAGCTTTCAGGGCTGGCCCCTTCCTTGTGGGAGAAGGAGCCGGACGTTTGCCTTTTCGGAAAGAGGCTCTGCCGAGAGCGAACGCAGTGAGGTGCTGAGTCTCTGGGAAAGCACAGATGCCCATTGCTGTTGTGCCTGTGGATAGGGTGCACGGGGACAGTGAAGACCAGCAAGAGCTTTCAGGGCTGGCCCCTTCCTTGTGGGAGAAGGAGCCGGACGTTTGCCTTTTCAGAAAGCGGCTCTGCCGAGAACGAGCGCCGTGAGATATGCCGTCTGTGGTTAAGCACAGATGCCCAGTGCTGTTGTGCCTGTGGGTAGGGTGCACGGGGACAGTGAAGACCAGCAAGAGCTTTCAGGGCTGGCCCCTTCCTTGTGGGAGAAGGAGCCGGATGTTTGCCTTTTCGGAAAGAGGCTCTGCCAAGAGCGAACGCAGTGAGATGCTGAGTCTCTGGGAAGGCACAGATGCCCAGTGCTGTTGTTCCGGTGGATAGGGTGCACGGGGACAGTGAAGACCAGCAGGAGCTTTCAGGGCTGGCCCCTTCCTTGTGGGAGAAGGAGCCGGACGTTTGCCTTTTCGGAAAGAGGCTCTGCTGAGAACAAGCGCCGTGAGATATGCCGTCTGTGGTTAAGCACAGATGCCCAGTGCTGTTGTGCCTGTGGATAGGGTGCACGGGGACAGTGAAGACCAGCAAGAGCTTTCAGGGCTGGCCCCTTCCTTGTGGGAGAAGGAGCCGGACGTTTGCCTTTTCGGAAAGAGGCTCTGCTGAGAACAAGCGCCGTGAGATATGCCGTCTGTGGTTAAGCACAGATGCCCAGTGCTGTTGTGCCTGTGGGTAGGGTGCACGGGGACAGTGAAGACCAGCAAGAGCTTTCAGGGCTGGCCCCTTCCTTGTGGGAGAAGGAGCCGGACGTTTGCCTTTTCGGAAAGAGGCTCTGCCGAGAGCGAACGCAGTGAGATATGCCGTCTGTGGTTAAGCACAGATGCCCAGTGCTGTTGTGCCTGTGGGTAGGGTGCACGGGGACAGTGAAGACCAGCAAGAGCTTTCAGGGCTGGCCCCTTCCTTGTGGGAGAAGGAGCCGGACGTTTGCCTTTTCAGAAAGAGGCTCTGCCAAGAGCGAACGCAGTGAGATGCTGAGTCTCTGGGAAAGCACAGATGCCCAGTGCTGTTGTGCCTGTGGGTAGGGTGCACGGGGACAAAGAAGACCAGCAAGAGCTTTCAGGGCTGGCCCCTTCCTTGTGGGAGAAGGAGCCGGACGTTTGCCTTTTCGGAAAGCGGCTCTGCCGAGAACGAGCGCCGTGAGATATGCCGTCTGTGGTTAAGCACAGATGCCCAGTGCTGTTGTGCCTGTGGGTAGGTTGCAGGGGACAGTGAAGACCAGCAAGAGCTTTCAGGGCTGGCCCCTTCCTTGTGGGAGAAGGAGCCGGACGTTTGCCTTTTCGGAAAGAGGCTCTGCCGAGAACAAGCGCCGTGAGATGCTGAGCCTCTGGGAAAGCACAGATGCCCAGTGCTGTTGTGCCTGTGGATAGGGTGCACGCGGACAGTGAAGACCAGCAAGAGCTTTCAGGGCTGGCCCCTTCCTTGTGGGAGAAGGAGCCGGACGTTTGCCTTTTCGGAAAGAGGCTCTGCTGAGAACAAGCGCCGTGAGATATGCCGTCTGTGGTTAAGCACAGATGCCCAGTGCTGTTGTGCCTGTGGATAGGGTGCACGGGGACAGTGAAGACCAGCAAGAGCTTTCAGGGCTGGCCCCTTCCTTGTGGGAGAAGGAGCCGGACGTTTGCCTTTTCGGAAAGAGGCTCTGCCGAGAACAAGCGCCGTGAGATGCTGAGTCTCTGGGAAAGCACAGATGCCCAGTGCTGTTGTGCCTGTGGGTAGGGTGCACGGGGACAGTGAAGACCAGCAAGAGCTTTCAGGGCTGGCCCCTTCCTTGTGGGAGAAGGAGCCGGACGTTTGCCTTTTCGGAAAGAGGCTCTGCCGAGAACGAGCGCCGTGAGATGCTGAGTCTCTGGGAAAGCACACATGCCCATTGCTGTTGTGCCTGTGGGTAGGGTGCACGGGGACAGTGAAGACCAGCAAGAGCTTTCAGGGCTGGCCCCTTCCTTGTGGGAGAAGGAGCCGGACGTTTGCCTTTTTGGAAGGAGGCTCTGCCGAGAACGAGCGCTGTGAGATATGCCGTCTGCGGTTAAGCACAGATGCCCAGTGCTGTTGTGCTTGTGGGTAGGTTGCACGGTAACAGTGAAGACCAGCAAGAGCTTTCAGGGCTGGCCCCTTCCTTGTGGGAGAAGGAGCCGGACGTTTGCCTTTTCGGAAAGAGGCTCTGCTGAGAACAAGCGCCGTGAGATATGCCGTCTGTGGTTAAGCACAGATGCCCATTACTGTTGTGCCTGTGGATAGGGTGCACGGGGACAGTGAAGACCAGCAAGAGCTTTCAGGGCTGGCCCCTTCCTTGTGGGAGAAGGAGCCGGACGTTTGCCTTTTCAGAAAGAGGCTCTGCCGAGAACGAGTGCCGTGAGATGCTGAGTCTCTGGGAAAGCACAGATGCCCAGTGCTGTTGTACCTGTGGGTAGGTTGCACGGGGACAGTGAAGACCAGCAAGAGCTTTCAGGGCTGGCCCCTTCCTTGTGGGAGAAGGAGCCGGACGTTTGCCTTTTCGGAAAGAGGCTCTGCCGAGAACGAGCGCCGTGAGATGCTGAATCTGTGGTTAAGCACAGATGCCCAGTGCTGTTGTGCCTGTGGGTAGGGTGCACGGGGACAGTGAAGACCAGCAAGAGCTTTCAGGGCTGGCCCCTTCCTTGTGGGAGAAGGAGCCGGACGTTTGCCTTTTCGGAAAGAGGCTCTGCCGAGAGCGAACGCAGTGAGATATGCCGTCTGTGGTTAAGCACAGATGCCCAGTGCTGTTGTGCCTGTGGGTAGGGTGCACGGGGACAGTGAAGACCAGCAAGAGCTTTCAGGGCTGGCCCCTTCCTTGTGGGAGAAGGAGCCGGACTTTTGCCTTTTCAGAAAGAGGCTCTGCCAAGAGCGAACGCAGTGAGATGCTGAGTCTCTGGGAAAGCACAGATGCCCAGTGCTGTTGTGCCTGTGGGTAGGGTGCACGGGGACAAAGAAGACCAGCAAGAGCTTTCAGGGCTTGCCCCTTCCTTGTGGGAGAAGGAGCCGGACGTTTGCCTTTTCGGAAAGCGGCTCTGCCGAGAACGAGCGCCGTGAGATATGCCGTCTGTGGTTAAGCACAGATGCCCAGTGCTGTTGTGCCTGTGGGTAGGTTGCAGGGGACAGTGAAGACCAGCAAGAGCTTTCAGGGCTGGCCCCTTCCTTGTGGGAGAAGGAGCCGGACGTTTGCCTTTTCGGAAAGAGGCTCTGCCGAGAACAAGCGCCGTGAGATGCTGAGCCTCTGGGAAAGCACAGATGCCCAGTGCTGTTGTGCCTGTGGATAGGGTGCACGGGGACAGTGAAGAGCAGCAAGAGCTTTCAGGGCTGGCCCCTTCCTTGTGGGAGAAGGAGCCGGACGTTTGCCTTTTCGGAAAGAGGCTCTGCCGAGAGCGAACGCAGTGAGATGCTGAGTCTCTGGGAAGGCACAGATGCCCAGTGCTGTTGTTCCTGTGGATAGGGTGCACGGCGACAGTGAAGACCAGCAAGAGCTTTCAGGGCTGGCCCCTTCCTTGTGGGAGAAGGAGCCGGACGTTTGCCTTTTCGGAAAGAGGCTCTGCTGAGAACAAGCGCCGTGAGATATGCCGTCTGTGGTTAAGCACAGATGCCCAGTGCTGTTGTGCCTGTGGGTAGGGTGCACGGGGACAGTGAAGACCAGCAAGAGCTTTCAGGGCTGGCCCCTTCCTTGTGGGAGAAGGAGCCGGACGTTTGCCTTTTCGGAAAGAGGCTCTGCCGAGAACGAGCGCCGTGAGATGCTGAGTCTCTGGGAAAGCACAGATGCCCAGTGCTGTTGTGCCTGTGGGTAGGGTGCACGGGGACAGTGAAGACCAGCAAGAGCTTTCAGGGCTGGCCCCTTCCTTGTGGGAGAAGGAGCCGGACGTTTGCCTTTTCGGAAGGAGGCTCTGCCGAGAACGAGCGCTGTGAGATATGCCGTCTGCGGTTAAGCACAGATGCCCAGTGCTGTTGTGCCTGTGGGTAGGTTGCACGGGGACAGTGAAGACCAGCAAGAGCTTTCAGGGCTGGCCCCTTCCTTGTGGGAGAAGGAGCCGGACGTTTGCCTTTTCGGAAAGAGGCTCTGCTGAGAACAAGCGCCGTGAGATATGCCGTCTGTGGTTAAGCACAGATGCCCAGTGCTGTTGTGCCTGTGGATAGGGTGCACGGGGACAGTGAAGACCAGCAAGAGCTTTCAGGGCTGGCCCCTTCCTTGTGGGAGAAGGAGCCGGACGTTTGCCTTTTCAGAAAGAGGCTCTGCCGAGAACGAGTGCCGTGAGATGCTGAGTCTCTGGGAAAGCACAGATGCCCAGTGCTGTTGTACCTGTGGGTAGGTTGCACGGGGACAGTGAAGACCAGCAAGAGCTTTCAGGGCTGGCCCCTTCCTTGTGGGAGAAGGAGCCGGACGTTTGCCTTTTCGGAAAGAGGCTCTGCCGAGAACGAGTGCCGTGAGATATGCCGTCTGTGGTTAAGCACAGATGCCCAGTGCTGTTGTGCCTGTGGGTAGGTTGCACGGGGACAGTGAAGACCAGCAAGAGCTTTCAGGGCTGGCCCCTTCCTTTTGGGAGAAGGAGCCGGACGTTTGCCTTTTCGGAAAGAGGCTCTGCCGAGAGCGAACGCAGTGAGATATGCCGTCTGCGGTTAAGCACAGATGCCCAGTGCTGTTGTGCCTGTGGGTAGGGTGCACGGGGACAGTGAAGACCAGCAAGAGCTTTCAGGGCTGGCCCCTTCCTTGTGGGAGAAGGAGCCGGACGTTTGCCTTTTCGGAAAGAGGCTCTGCTGAGAGCGAACGCAGTGAGATGCTGAGTCTCTGGGAAAGCACAGATGCCCAGTGCTGTTGTGCCTGTGGATAGGGTGCACGGGGACAGTGAAGACCAGCAAGAGCTTTCAGGGCTGGCCCCTTCCTTGTGGGAGAAGGAGCTGGACGTTTGCCTTTTCGGAAAGAGGCTCTGCCGAGAACGAGCGCTGTGAGATATGCCGTCTGTGGTTAAGCACAGATGCCCAGTGCTGTTGTGCCTGTGGGTAGGTTGCACGGGGACAGTGAAGAGCAGCAAGAGCTTTCAGGGCTGGCCCCTTCCTTGTGGGAGAAGGAGCCGGACGTTTGCCTTTTCGGAAAGAGGCTCTGCCGAGAGCGAACGCAGTGAGATGCTGAGTCTCTGGGAAGGCACAGATGCCCAGTGCTGTTGTGCCTGTGGATAGGGTGCACGGGGCCAGTGAAGACCAGCAAGAGCTTTCAGGGCTGGCCCCTTCCTTGTGGGAGAAGGAGCCGGACGTTTGCCTTTTCGGAAAGAGGCTCTGCCGAGAACGAGTGCTGTGAGATATGCCGTCTGTGGTTAAGCACAGATGCCCAGTGCTGTTGTGCCTGTGGATAGGGTGCACGGGGCCAGTGAAGACCAGCAAGAGCTTTCAGGGCTGGCCCCTTCCTTGTGGGAGAAGGAGCCGGACGTTTGCCTTTTCGGAAAGAGGCTCTGCCGAGAACGAGTGCTGTGAGATATGCCGTCTGTGGTTAAGCACAGATGCCCAGTGCTGTTGTGCCTGTGGGTAGGGTGCACGGGGACAGTGAAGACCAGCAAGAGCTTTCAGGGCTGGCCCCTTCCTTGTGGGAGAAGGAGCCGGACGTTTGCCTTTTCGGAAAGAGGCTCTGCCGAGAGCGAACGCAGTGAGATGCTGAGTCTCTGGGAAGGCACAGATGCCCAGTGCTGTTGTGCCTGTGGGTAGGGTGCACGGGGACAGTGAAGACCAGCAAGAGCTTTCAGGGCTGGCCCCTTCCTTGTGGGAGAAGGAGCCGGACGTTTGCCTTTTTGGAAAGAGGCTCTGCTGAGAACAAGCGCCGTGAGATATGCCGTCGGTGGTTAAGCACAGATGCCCAGTGCTGTTGTGCCTGTGGATAGGGTGCACGGGGACAGTGAAGACCAGCAAGAGCTTTCAGGGCTGGCCCCTTCCTTGTGGGAGAAGGAGCCGGACGTTTGCCTTTTCGGAAAGAGGCTCTGCTGAGAACAAGCGCCGTGAGATATGCCGTCTGTGGTTAAGCACAGATGCCCAGTGCTGTTGTGCCTGTGGATAGGGTGCACGGGGCCAGTGAAGACCAGCAAGAGCTTTCAGGGCTGGCCCCTTCCTTGTGGGAGAAGGAGCCGGACGTTTGCCTTTTCGGAAAGAGGCTCTGCCGAGAGTGAACGCAGTGAGATGCTGAGTCTCTGGGAAGGCACAGATGCCCAGTGCTGTTGTGCCTGTGGATAGGGTGCACGGGGCCAGTGAAGACCAGCAAGAGCTTTCAGGGCTGGCCCCTTCCTTGTGGGAGAAGGAGCCGGACGTTTGCCTTTTCGGAAAGAGGCTCTGCCGAGAGCGAACGCAGTGAGATGCTGAGTCTCTGGGAAAGCACAGATGCCCAGTGCTGTTGTGCCTGTGGGTAGGGTGCACGGGGACAGTGAAGACCAGCAAGAGCTTTCAGGGCTGGCCCCTTCCTTGTGGGAGAAGGAGCCGGACGTTTGCCTTTTCGGAAAGAGGCTCTGCTGAGAACAAGCGTCGTGAGATATGCCGTCTGTGGTTAAGCACAGATGCCCAGTGCTGTTGTGCCTGTGGATAGGGTGCACGGGGCCAGTGAAGACCAGCAAGAGCTTTCAGGGCTGGCCCCTTCCTTGTGGGAGAAGGAGCCGGACGTTTGCCTTTTCGGAAAGAGGCTCTGCTGAGAACAAGCGCCGTGAGATATGCCGTCTGTGGTTAAGCACAGATGCCCAGTGCTGTTGTGCCTGTGGATAGGGTGCATGGGGCCAGTGAAGACCAGCAAGAGCTTTCAGGGCTGGCCCCTTCCTTGTGGGAGAAGGAGCCCGACGTTTGCCTTTTCAGAAAGAGGCTCTGCCGAGAACGAGCGCCGTGAGATGCTGAATCTGTGGTTAAGCACAGATGCCCAGTGCTGTTGTGCCTGTGGATAGGGTGCACGGGGACAGTGAAGACCAGCAAGAGCTTTCAGGGCTGGCCCCTTCCTTGTGGGAGAAGGAGCCGGACGTTTGCCTTTTCGGAAGGAGGCTCTGCCGAGAACGAGCGCTGTGAGATATGCCGTCTGCGGTTAAGCACAGATGCCCAGTGCTGTTGTGCCTGTGGGTAGGTTGCACGGGGACAGTGAAGACCAGCAAGAGCTTTCAGGGCTGGCCCCTTCCTTGTGGGAGAAGGAGCCGGACGTTTGCCTTTTCGGAAAGAGGCTCTGCTGAGAACAAGCGCCGTGAGATATGCCGTCTGTGGTTAAGCACAGATGCCCAGTGCTGTTGTGCCTGTGGATAGGGTGCACGGGGACAGTGAAGACCAGCAAGAGCTTTCAGGGCTGGCCCCTTCCTTGTGGGAGAAGGAGCCGGACGTTTGCCTTTTCGGAAAGAGGCTCTGTCGAGAACAAGCGCCGTGAGATGCTGAGTCTCTGGGAAAGCACAGATGCCCAGTGCTGTTGTGCCTGTGGGTAGGGTGCACGGGGACAGTGAAGACCAGCAAGAGCTTTCAGGGCTGGCCCCTTCCTTGTGGGAGAAGGAGCCGGACGTTTGCCTTTTCGGAAAGAGGCTCTGCCGAGAACGAGCGCCGTGAGATGCTGAGTCTCTGGGAAAGCACACATGCCCATTGCTGTTGTGCCTGTGGGTAGGGTGCACGGGGACAGTGAAGACCAGCAAGAGCTTTCAGGGCTGGCCCCTTCCTTGTGGGAGAAGGAGCCGGACGTTTGCCTTTTTGGAAGGAGGCTCTGCCGAGAACGAGCGCTGTGAGATATGCCGTCTGCGGTTAAGCACAGATGCCCAGTGCTGTTGTGCTTGTGGGTAGGTTGCACGGTAACAGTGAAGACCAGCAAGAGCTTTCAGGGCTGGCCCCTTCCTTGTGGGAGAAGGAGCCGGACGTTTGCCTTTTCGGAAAGAGGCTCTGCTGAGAACAAGCGCCGTGAGATATGCCGTCTGTGGTTAAGCACAGATGCCCATTACTGTTGTGCCTGTGGATAGGGTGCACGGGGACAGTGAAGACCAGCAAGAGCTTTCAGGGCTGGCCCCTTCCTTGTGGGAGAAGGAGCCGGACGTTTGCCTTTTCAGAAAGAGGCTCTGCCGAGAACGAGTGCCGTGAGATGCTGAGTCTCTGGGAAAGCACAGATGCCCAGTGCTGTTGTACCTGTGGGTAGGTTGCACGGGGACAGTGAAGACCAGCAAGAGCTTTCAGGGCTGGCCCCTTCCTTGTGGGAGAAGGAGCCGGACGTTTGCCTTTTCGGAAAGAGGCTCTGCCGAGAACGAGCGCCGTGAGATGCTGAATCTGTGGTTAAGCACAGATGCCCAGTGCTGTTGTGCCTGTGGGTAGGGTGCACGGGGACAGTGAAGACCAGCAAGAGCTTTCAGGGCTGGCCCCTTCCTTGTGGGAGAAGGAGCCGGACGTTTGCCTTTTCGGAAAGAGGCTCTGCCGAGAGCGAACGCAGTGAGATATGCCGTCTGTGGTTAAGCACAGATGCCCAGTGCTGTTGTGCCTGTGGGTAGGGTGCACGGGGACAGTGAAGACCAGCAAGAGCTTTCAGGGCTGGCCCCTTCCTTGTGGGAGAAGGAGCCGGACTTTTGCCTTTTCAGAAAGAGGCTCTGCCAAGAGCGAACGCAGTGAGATGCTGAGTCTCTGGGAAAGCACAGATGCCCAGTGCTGTTGTGCCTGTGGGTAGGGTGCACGGGGACAAAGAAGACCAGCAAGAGCTTTCAGGGCTGGCCCCTTCCTTGTGGGAGAAGGAGCCGGACGTTTGCCTTTTCGGAAAGCGGCTCTGCCGAGAACGAGCGCCGTGAGATATGCCGTCTGTGGTTAAGCACAGATGCCCAGTGCTGTTGTGCCTGTGGGTAGGTTGCAGGGGACAGTGAAGACCAGCAAGAGCTTTCAGGGCTGGCCCCTTCCTTGTGGGAGAAGGAGCCGGACGTTTGCCTTTTCGGAAAGAGGCTCTGCCGAGAACAAGCGCCGTGAGATGCTGAGCCTCTGGGAAAGCACAGATGCCCAGTGCTGTTGTGCCTGTGGATAGGGTGCACGCGGACAGTGAAGACCAGCAAGAGCTTTCAGGGCTGGCCCCTTCCTTGTGGGAGAAGGAGCCGGACGTTTGCCTTTTCGGAAAGAGGCTCTGCCGAGAGCGAACGCAGTGAGATGCTGAGTCTCTGGGAAGGCACAGATGCCCAGTGCTGTTGTTCCTGTGGATAGGGTGCACGGGGCCAGTGAAGACCAGCAAGAGCTTTCAGGGCTGGCCCCTTCCTTGTGGGAGAAGGAGCCGGACGTTTGCCTTTTCGGAAAGAGGCTCTGCTGAGAACAAGCGCCGTGAGATATGCCGTCTGTGGTTAAGCACAGATGCCCAGTGCTGTTGTGCCTGTGGGTAGGGTGCACGGGGACAGTGAAGACCAGCAAGAGCTTTCAGGGCTGGCCCCTTCCTTGTGGGAGAAGGAGCCGGACGTTTGCCTTTTCGGAAAGAGGCTCTGCCGAGAACGAGCGCCGTGAGATGCTGAGTCTCTGGGAAAGCACAGATGCCCAGTGCTGTTGTGCCTGTGGGTAGGGTGCACGGGGACAGTGAAGACCAGCAAGAGCTTTCAGGGCTGGCCCCTTCCTTGTGGGAGAAGGAGCCGGACGTTTGCCTTTTCGGAAGGAGGCTCTGCCGAGAACGAGCGCTGTGAGATATGCCGTCTGCGGTTAAGCACAGATGCCCAGTGCTGTTGTGCCTGTGGGTAGGTTGCACGGGGACAGTGAAGACCAGCAAGAGCTTTCAGGGCTGGCCCCTTCCTTGTGGGAGAAGGAGCCGGACGTTTGCCTTTTCGGAAAGAGGCTCTGCTGAGAACAAGCGCCGTGAGATATGCCGTCTGTGGTTAAGCACAGATGCCCAGTGCTGTTGTGCCTGTGGATAGGGTGCACGGGGACAGTGAAGACCAGCAAGAGCTTTCAGGGCTGGCCCCTTCCTTGTGGGAGAAGGAGCCGGACGTTTGCCTTTTCAGAAAGAGGCTCTGCCGAGAACGAGTGCCGTGAGATGCTGAGTCTCTGGGAAAGCACAGATGCCCAGTGCTGTTGTACCTGTGGGTAGGTTGCACGGGGACAGTGAAGACCAGCAAGAGCTTTCAGGGCTGGCCCCTTCCTTGTGGGAGAAGGAGCCGGACGTTTGCCTTTTCGGAAAGAGGCTCTGCCGAGAACGAGTGCCGTGAGATATGCCGTCTGTGGTTAAGCACAGATGCCCAGTGCTGTTGTGCCTGTGGGTAGGTTGCACGGGGACAGTGAAGACCAGCAAGAGCTTTCAGGGCTGGCCCCTTCCTTTTGGGAGAAGGAGCCGGACGTTTGCCTTTTCGGAAAGAGGCTCTGCCGAGAGCGAACGCAGTGAGATATGCCGTCTGCGGTTAAGCACAGATGCCCAGTGCTGTTGTGCCTGTGGGTAGGGTGCACGGGGACAGTGAAGACCAGCAAGAGCTTTCAGGGCTGGCCCCTTCCTTGTGGGAGAAGGAGCCGGACGTTTGCCTTTTCGGAAAGAGGCTCTGCTGAGAGCGAACGCAGTGAGATGCTGAGTCTCTGGGAAAGCACAGATGCCCAGTGCTGTTGTGCCTGTGGATAGGGTGCACGGGGACAGTGAAGACCAGCAAGAGCTTTCAGGGCTGGCCCCTTCCTTGTGGGAGAAGGAGCTGGACGTTTGCCTTTTCGGAAAGAGGCTCTGCCGAGAACGAGCGCTGTGAGATATGCCGTCTGTGGTTAAGCACAGATGCCCAGTGCTGTTGTGCCTGTGGGTAGGTTGCACGGGGACAGTGAAGAGCAGCAAGAGCTTTCAGGGCTGGCCCCTTCCTTGTGGGAGAAGGAGCCGGACGTTTGCCTTTTCGGAAAGAGGCTCTGCCGAGAGCGAACGCAGTGAGATGCTGAGTCTCTGGGAAGGCACAGATGCCCAGTGCTGTTGTGCCTGTGGATAGGGTGCACGGGGCCAGTGAAGACCAGCAAGAGCTTTCAGGGCTGGCCCCTTCCTTGTGGGAGAAGGAGCCGGACGTTTGCCTTTTCGGAAAGAGGCTCTGCCGAGAACGAGTGCTGTGAGATATGCCGTCTGTGGTTAAGCACAGATGCCCAGTGCTGTTGTGCCTGTGGGTAGGGTGCACGGGGACAGTGAAGACCAGCAAGAGCTTTCAGGGCTGGCCCCTTCCTTGTGGGAGAAGGAGCCGGACGTTTGCCTTTTCGGAAAGAGGCTCTGCCGAGAGCGAACGCAGTGAGATGCTGAGTCTCTGGGAAGGCACAGATGCCCAGTGCTGTTGTGCCTGTGGGTAGGGTGCACGGGGACAGTGAAGACCAGCAAGAGCTTTCAGGGCTGGCCCCTTCCTTGTGGGAGAAGGAGCCGGACGTTTGCCTTTTTGGAAAGAGGCTCTGCTGAGAACAAGCGCCGTGAGATATGCCGTCGGTGGTTAAGCACAGATGCCCAGTGCTGTTGTGCCTGTGGATAGGGTGCACGGGGACAGTGAAGACCAGCAAGAGCTTTCAGGGCTGGCCCCTTCCTTGTGGGAGAAGGAGCCGGACGTTTGCCTTTTCGGAAAGAGGCTCTGCTGAGAACAAGCGCCGTGAGATATGCCGTCTGTGGTTAAGCACAGATGCCCAGTGCTGTTGTGCCTGTGGATAGGGTGCACGGGGCCAGTGAAGACCAGCAAGAGCTTTCAGGGCTGGCCCCTTCCTTGTGGGAGAAGGAGCCGGACGTTTGCCTTTTCGGAAAGAGGCTCTGCCGAGAGTGAACGCAGTGAGATGCTGAGTCTCTGGGAAGGCACAGATGCCCAGTGCTGTTGTGCCTGTGGATAGGGTGCACGGGGCCAGTGAAGACCAGCAAGAGCTTTCAGGGCTGGCCCCTTCCTTGTGGGAGAAGGAGCCGGACGTTTGCCTTTTCGGAAAGAGGCTCTGCCGAGAGCGAACGCAGTGAGATGCTGAGTCTCTGGGAAAGCACAGATGCCCAGTGCTGTTGTGCCTGTGGGTAGGGTGCACGGGGACAGTGAAGACCAGCAAGAGCTTTCAGGGCTGGCCCCTTCCTTGTGGGAGAAGGAGCCGGACGTTTGCCTTTTCGGAAAGAGGCTCTGCTGAGAACAAGCGTCGTGAGATATGCCGTCTGTGGTTAAGCACAGATGCCCAGTGCTGTTGTGCCTGTGGATAGGGTGCACGGGGACAGTGAAGACCAGCAAGAGCTTTCAGGGCTGGCCCCTTCCTTGTGGGAGAAGGAGCCGGACGTTTGCCTTTTCGGAAAGAGGCTCTGCTGAGAACAAGCGCCGTGAGATATGCCGTCTGTGGTTAAGCACAGATGCCCAGTGCTGTTGTGCCTGTGGATAGGGTGCATGGGGCCAGTGAAGACCAGCAAGAGCTTTCAGGGCTGGCCCCTTCCTTGTGGGAGAAGGAGCCCGACGTTTGCCTTTTCAGAAAGAGGCTCTGCCGAGAACGAGCGCCGTGAGATGCTGAATCTGTGGTTAAGCACAGATGCCCAGTGCTGTTGTGCCTGTGGATAGGGTGCACGGGGACAGTGAAGACCAGCAAGAGCTTTCAGGGCTGGCCCCTTCCTTGTGGGAGAAGGAGCCGGACGTTTGCCTTTTCGGAAGGAGGCTCTGCCGAGAACGAGCGCTGTGAGATATGCCGTCTGCGGTTAAGCACAGATGCCCAGTGCTGTTGTGCCTGTGGGTAGGTTGCACGGGGACAGTGAAGACCAGCAAGAGCTTTCAGGGCTGGCCCCTTCCTTGTGGGAGAAGGAGCCGGACGTTTGCCTTTTCGGAAAGAGGCTCTGCCGAGAACGAGCGCCGTGAGATATGCCGTCTGTGGTTCAGCACAGATGCCCAGTGCTGTTGTGCCTGTGGATAGGGTGCACGGGGACAGTGAAGACCAGCAAGAGCTTTCAGGGCTGGCCCCTTCCTTGTGGGAGAAGGAGCCGGACGTTTGCCTTTTCAGAAAGAGGCTCTGCTGAGAACAAGCGCCGTGAGATATGCCGTCTGTGGTTAAGCACAGATGCCCAGTGCTGTTGTGCCTGTGGATAGGGTGCACGGGGACAGTGAAGACCAGCAAGAGCTTTCAGGGCTGGCCCCTTCCTTGTGGGAGAAGGAGCCGGACGTTTGCCTTTTCAGAAAGAGGCTCTGCCGAGAACGAGCGCCGTGAGATGCTGAATCTGTGGTTAAGCACAGATGCCCAGTGCTGTTGTGCCTGTGGGTAGGGTGCACGGGGACAGTGAAGACCAGCAAGAGCTTTCAGGGCTGGCCCCTTCCTTGTGGGAGAAGGAGCCGGACATTTGCCTTTTCGGAAAGAGGCTCTGCCGAGAGCGAACGCAGTGAGATATGCCGTCTGTGGTTAAGCACAGATGCCCATTGCTGTTGTGCCTGTGGGTAGGGTGCACGGGGACATTGAAGACCTGCAAGAGCTTTCAGGGCTGGCCCCTTCCTTGTGGGAGAAGGAGCCGGACGTTTGCCTTTTCGGAAAGAGGCTCTGCTGAGAGCGAACGCAGTGAGATGCTGAGTCTCTGGGAAAGCACAGATGCCCATTGCTGTTGTGCCTGTGGATATGGTGCACGGGGACAGTGAAGACCAGCAAGAGCTTCCAGGGCTGGCCCCTTCCTTGTGGGAGAAGGAGCCGGACGTTTGCCTTTTCGGAAAGAGGCTCTGCCGAGAGCGAACGCAGTGAGATGCTGAGTCTCTGGGAAAGCACAGATGCCCATTGCTGTTGTGCCTGTGGGTAGGGTGCACGGGGACAGTGAAGACCAGCAAGAGCTTTCAGGGCTGGCCCCTTCCTTGTGGGAGAAGGAGCCGGACGTTTGCCTTTTCGGAAAGAGGCTCTGCCGAGAACGAGCGCTGTGAGATATGCCGTCTGTGGTTAAGCACAGATGCCCAGTGCTGTTGTGCCTGTGGGTAGGTTGCACGGGGACAGTGAAGACCAGCAAGAGCTTTCAGGGCTGGCCCCTTCCTTGTGGGAGAAGGAGCCGGACGTTTGCCTTTTCGGAAAGAGGCTCTGCTGAGAACAAGCGCCGTGAGATGCTGAGTCTCTGGGAAAGCACAGATGCCCAGTGCTGTTGTGCCTGTGGATAGGGTGCACGCGGACAGTGAAGACCAGCAAGAGCTTTCAGGGCTGGCCCCTTCCTTGTGGGAGAAGGAGCCGGACGTTTGCCTTTTCGGAAAGATTCTCTGCCGAGAACTAGTGCCGTGAGATGCTGAGTCTCTGGGAAAGCACAGATGCCCATTGCTGTTGTGCCTGTGGGTAGGGTGCACGGGGACAGTGAAGACCAGCAAGAGCTTTCAGGGCTGGCCCCTTCCTTGTGGGAGAAGGAGCCGGACGTTTGCCTTTTCGGAAAGAGGCTCTGCCGAGAGCGAACGCAGTGAGATGCTGAGTCTGTGGGAAAGCACAGATGCCCAGTGCTGTTGTGCCTGTGGGTAGGGTGCACGGGGACAGTGAAGACCAGCAAGAGCTTTCAGGGCTGGCCCCTTCCTTGTGGGAGAAGGAGCCGGACGTTTGCCTTTTCGGAAAGAGGCTCTGCCGAGAACGAGCGCCGTGAGATGCTGAGTCTGTGGGAAAGCACAGATGCCCAGTGCTGTTGTGCCTGTGGGTAGGGTGCACGGGGACAGTGAAGACCAGCAAGAGATTTCAGGGCTGGCCCCTTCCTTGTGGGAGAAGGAGCCGGACGTTTGCCTTTTCGGAAAGAGGCTCTGCTGTGAGCGAAGGCAGTGAGATGCTGAATCTGTGGGAAAGCACAGATGCCAATTGCTGTTGTGCCTGTGGATATTGTGCACGGGGACAGTGAAGACCAGCAAGATCTTTCAGGGTTGGCACCTTCCTTGTGGGAGAAGGAGCCGGACGTTTGCCTTTTCGGAAAGAGGCTCTGCTGAGAGCGAACGCAGTGAGATGCTGAGTCTCTGGGAAAGCACAGATGCCCATTGCTGTTGTGCCTGTGGGTAGGGTGCACGGGGACAGTGAAGACCAGCAAGAGCTTTCAGGGCTGGCCCCTTCCATGTGGCAGAAGGAGCCGGATGTTTGCCTTTTCGGAAAGAGGCTTTGCCGAGAACGAGCGCCGTGAGATGCTGAATCTGTGGTTAAGCACAGATGCCCAGTGCTGTTGTGCCTGTGGGTAGGTTGCACGGGGACAGTGAAGACCAGCAAGAGCTTTCAGGGCTGGCCCCTTCCTTGTGGGAGAAGGAGCCGGACGTTTGCCTTTTCGGAAAGAGGCTCTGCTGAGAACAAGCGCCGTGAGATGCTGAGTCTCTGGGAAAGCACAGATGCCCATTGCTGTTGTGCCTGTGGATAGGGTGCACGGTGCCAGTGAAGACCAGCAAGAGCTTTCAGGGCTGGCCCCTTCCATGTGGCAGAAGGAGCCGGACGTTTGCCTTTTCGGAAAGAGGCTCTGCCGAGAACGAGCGCCGTGAGATGCTGAATCTGTGGTTAAGCACAGATGCCCAGTGCTGTTGTGCCTGTGGGTAGGGTGCACGGGGACAAAGAAGACCAGCAAGAGCTTTCAGGGCTGGCCCCTTCCTTGTGGGAGAAGGAGCCGGACGTCTGCCTTTTCGGAAAGAGGCTCTGCCGAGAGCGAACGCAGTGAGATGCTGAGCCTCTGGGAAAGCACAGATGCCCAGAGCTGTTGTGCCTGTGTTTAGGGTGCACGGGGACAGTGAAGACCAGCAAGAGCTTTCAGGGCTGGCCCCTTCCTTGTGGCAGAAGGAGCCGGACGTTTGCCTTTTCGGAAAGAGGCTCTGCCGAGAACGAGCGCAGTGAGATGCTGAGTCTGTGCGAAAGCACAGATGCCCAGTGCTGTTGTGCCTTTGGGTAGGGTGCACGGGGACAAAGAAGACCAGCAAGAGCTTTCAGGGCTGGCCCCTTTCTTGTGGGAGAAGGAGCACGACGTTTGCCTTTTCGGAAAGAGGCTCAGCTGAGAGCAAACGCAGAGAGCTGCTGAGTCTGTGGGAAAGCACAGATGCCCAGTGCTGTTGTGCCTCTGGGTAGGGTGCATGGGGACAGTGAAGACCAGCAAGAGTTTTCAGGGCTGGCCCCTTCCTTGTGGGAGAAGGAGCCGGACGTTTGCCTTTTCGGAAAGAGGCTCTGCTGAGAACGAGCGCCGTGAGATATGCCGTCTGTGGTTAAGCACAGATGCCCATTGCTGTTGTGCCTGTGGGTAAGGTGCACGGGGACAGTGAAGACCAGCAAGAGCTTTCAGGGCTGGCCCCTTCCTTGGGGGGAAGGAGCCGGAAGTCTGCCTTTTCGGAAAGAGTCTCTGCCGAGAGCGAACGCAGTGAGATGCTGAGTCTCTGGGAAAGCACAGATGCCCATTGCTGTTGTGCCTGTGGGTAGGGTGCACGGGGACAGTGAAGACCAGCAAGAGCTTTCAGGGCTGGCCCCTTCCTTGTGGGAGAAGGAGCCGGACGTTTGCCTTTTCGGAAAGCGGCTCTGCCGAGAACGAGCGCCGTGAGATATAACATGTGTGGTTATGCACGTATGCCCATTGCTGTTGTGCCTGTGGGTAGGGTGCACGGGGACAGTGAAGACCAGCAAGAGCTTTCAGGGCTGGCCCCTTCCTTGGGGGGAAGGAGCCGGACGTTTGCCTTTTCGGAAAGAGGCTCTGCCGAGAGCGAACGCAGTGAGATGCTGAGTCTGTGGGAAAGCACAGATGCCCAGTGGTGTTGTGACTCTGGATAGGGTGCACGGGGACAGTGAAGACCAGCAAGAGCTTTCAGGGCTGGCCCCTTCCTTGTGGGAGAAGGAGCCGGACGTTTGCCTTTTCGGAGATCAGCTCTGCCGAGAACGAGCGCCGTGAGATATGCCGTCGGTGGTTAAGCACAGATGCCCAGTGCTGTTGTGCCTGTGGGTAGGGTGCACGGAGACAGTGAAGTCCAGCAAGAGCTTTCAGGGCTGGCCCCTTCCTTGTGGGAGAAGGAGCCGGACGTTTGCCTTTTCGGAAAGAGGCTCTGCCGAGAGCGAACGCAGTGAGATGCTGAGTCTGTGGGAAAGCACAGATGCCCAGTGCTGTTGTGCCTGTGGGTAGGGTGCACGGGGACAAAGAAGACCAGCAAGAGCTTTCAGGGCTGGCCCCTTCCTCGTGGGAGAAGGAGCCGGACGTTTGCCTTTTCGGAAAGAGGCTCTGCCGCGAGCGAGCTCTGTGAGATATGCCGTCGGTGGTTAAGCACAGATGCCCAGTGCTGTTGTGCCTGTGGGTAGGGTGCACGGGGACAGTGAAGACCAGCAAGAGCTTTCAGGGCTGGCCCCTTCCTTGTGGGAGAAGGAGCCGGACGTTTGCCTTTTCGGAAAGAGGCTCTGCCGAGAACAAGCGCCGTGAGATATGCCGTCTGTGGTTAAGCACAGATGCCCAGTGCTGTTGTGCCTGTGGGTAGGGTGCACGGGGCCAGTGAAGACCAGCAAGAGCTTTCAGGGCTGGCCCCTTCCTTGTGGGAGAAGGAGCCGGACGTTTGCCTTTTCGGAAAGAGGCTCTGCCGAGAACGAGCGACCTGAGATATGCCGTCTGTGGTTAAGCACAGATGCCCATTGCTGTTGTGCCTGTGGGTAGGGTGCACGGGGACAGTGAAGACCAGCAAGAGCTTTCAGGGCTGGCCCCTTCCTTGTGGGAGAAGGAGCCGGACGTTTGCCTTTTCGGTAAGAGGCTCTGCCGAGAGCAAACGCAGTGAGATGCTGAGTCTGTGGTTAAGCACAGATGCCCAGTGCTGTTGTGCCTGTGGGTAGGGTGCACGGGGCCAGTGAAGACCAGCAAGAGCTTTCAGGGCTGGCCCCTTCCTTGTGGGAGAAGGAGCCGGACGTTTGCCTTTTCGGAAAGAAGCGCTGCCGAGAGCGAACGCAGTGAGATGCTGAGTCTGTGGGAAAGCACAGATGCCCAGTGGTGTTGTGACTCTGGATAGGGGGCACGGGGACAGTGAAGACCAGCAAGAGCTTTCAGGGCTGGCCCCTTCCTTGTGGGAGAAGGAGCCGGACGTTTGCCTTTTCAGAAAGAGGCTCTGCCGAGAACGATCGCCGTGAAATATGCCGTCGGTGGTTAAGCACAGATGCCCAGTGCTGTTGTGCCTGTGGGTAGGGTGCACGGGGACAGTGAAGACCAGCAAGAGCTTTCAGGGCTGGCCCCTTCCTTGTGGGAGAAGGAGCCGGACGTTTGCCTTTTCGGAAAGCGGCTCTGCCGAGAACGAGCGCCGTGAGATATAACATGTGTGGTTATGCACGTATGCCCATTGCTGTTGTGCCTGTGGGTAGGGTGCACGGGGACAGTGAAGACCAGCAAGAGCTTTCAGGGCTGGCCCCTTCCTTGGGGGGAAGGAGCCGGACGTTTGCCTTTTCGGAAAGAGGCTCTGCCGAGAGCGAACGCAGTGAGATGCTGAGTCTGTGGGAAAGCACAGATGCCCAGTGGTGTTGTGACTCTGGATAGGGTGCACGGGGACAGTGAAGACCAGCAAGAGCTTTCAGGGCTGGCCCCTTCCTTGTGGGAGAAGGAGCCGGACGTTTGCCTTTTCGGAGATCAGCTCTGCCGAGAACGAGCGCCGTGAGATATGCCGTCGGTGGTTAAGCACAGATGCCCAGTGCTGTTGTGCCTGTGGGTAGGGTGCACGGAGACAGTGAAGTCCAGCAAGAGCTTTCAGGGCTGGCCCCTTCCTTGTGGGAGAAGGAGCCGGACGTTTGCCTTTTCGGAAAGAGGCTCTGCCGAGAGCGAACGCAGTGAGATGCTGAGTCTGTGGGAAAGCACAGATGCCCAGTGCTGTTGTGCCTGTGGGTAGGGTGCACGGGGACAAAGAAGACCAGCAAGAGCTTTCAGGGCTGGCCCCTTCCTCGTGGGAGAAGGAGCCGGACGTTTGCCTTTTCGGAAAGAGGCTCTGCCGCGAGCGAGCTCTGTGAGATATGCCGTCGGTGGTTAAGCACAGATGCCCAGTGCTGTTGTGCCTGTGGGTAGGGTGCACGGGGACAGTGAAGACCAGCAAGAGCTTTCAGGGCTGGCCCCTTCCTTGTGGGAGAAGGAGCCGGACGTTTGCCTTTTCGGAAAGAGGCTCTGCCGAGAACAAGCGCCGTGAGATATGCCGTCTGTGGTTAAGCACAGATGCCCAGTGCTGTTGTGCCTGTGGGTAGGGTGCACGGGGCCAGTGAAGACCAGCAAGAGCTTTCAGGGCTGGCCCCTTCCTTGTGGGAGAAGGAGCCGGACGTTTGCCTTTTCGGAAAGAGGCTCTGCCGAGAACGAGCGACCTGAGATATGCCGTCTGTGGTTAAGCACAGATGCCCATTGCTGTTGTGCCTGTGGGTAGGGTGCACGGGGACAGTGAAGACCAGCAAGAGCTTTCAGGGCTGGCCCCTTCCTTGTGGGAGAAGGAGCCGGACGTTTGCCTTTTCGGTAAGAGGCTCTGCCGAGAGCAAACGCAGTGAGATGCTGAGTCTGTGGTTAAGCACAGATGCCCAGTGCTGTTGTGCCTGTGGGTAGGGTGCACGGGGCCAGTGAAGACCAGCAAGAGCTTTCAGGGCTGGCCCCTTCCTTGTGGGAGAAGGAGCCGGACGTTTGCCTTTTCGGAAAGAAGCGCTGCCGAGAGCGAACGCAGTGAGATGCTGAGTCTGTGGGAAAGCACAGATGCCCAGTGGTGTTGTGACTCTGGATAGGGGGCACGGGGACAGTGAAGACCAGCAAGAGCTTTCAGGGCTGGCCCCTTCCTTGTGGGAGAAGGAGCCGGACGTTTGCCTTTTCAGAAAGAGGCTCTGCCGAGAACGATCGCCGTGAAATATGCCGTCGGTGGTTAAGCACAGATGCCCAGTGCTGTTGTGCCTGTGGGTAGGGTGCACGGGGACAGTGAAGACCAGCAAGAGCTTTCAGGGCTGGCCCCTTCCTTGTGGGAGAAGGAGCCGGACGTTTGCCTTTTCGGAAAGAGGCTCTGCCGAGAACAAGCGCCGTGAGATATGCCGTCTGTGGTTAAGCACAGATGCCCAGTGCTGTTGTGCCTGTGGGTAGGGTGCACGGGGACAGTGAAGACCAGCAAGAGCTTTCAGGGCTGGCCCCTTCCTTGTGGGAGAAGGAGCCGGACGTTTGCCTTTTCGGAAAGAGGCTCTGCCGAGAACGAGCGACCTGAGATATGCCGTCTGTGGTTAAGCACAGATGCCCATTGCTGTTGTGCCTGTGGGTAGGGTGCACGGGGACAGTGAAGACCAGCAAGAGCTTTCAGGGCTGGCCCCTTCCTTGTGGGAGAAGGAGCCGGACGTTTGCCTTTTCGGTAAGAGGCTCTGCCGAGAGCAAACGCAGTGAGATGCTGAGTCTGTGGTTAAGCACAGATGCCCAGTGCTGTTGTGCCTGTGGGTAGGGTGCACGGGGACAGTGAAGACCAGCAAGAGCTTTCAGGGCTGGCCCCTTCCTTGTGGGAGAAGGAGCCGGACGTTTGCCTTTTCGGAAAGAAGCGCTGCCGAGAGCGAACGCAGTGAGATGCTGAGTCTGTGGGAAAGCACAGATGCCCAGTGGTGTTGTGACTCTGGATAGGGTGCACGGGGACAGTGAAGACCAGCAAGTGCTTTCAGGGCTGGCCCCTTCCTTGTGGGAGAAGGAGCCGGACGTTTGCCTTTTCGGAAAGAGGCTCTGCTGAGAGCGAACGCAGTGAGATGCGCCGTCGGTGGATAAGCACAGATGCCCAGTGCTGTTGTGCCTGTGCGTAGGGTGCACGGGGACAAAGAAGACCAGCAAGAGCTTTCAGGGCTGGCCCCTTCCTTGTGGGAGAAGGAGCCGGACGTTTGCCTTTTTGGAAAGAGGCTCTGCCGAGAGCAAACGCAGTGAGCTGCTGAGTCTGTGGTTAAGCACAGATGCCCATTGCTGTTGTGCCTGTGGGTAGCTTGCACGGGGACAGTGAAGACCAGCAAGAGCGTTCAGGGCTGGCCCCTTCCTTGTGGGAGAAGGAGCCAGACGTTTGCCTTTTCGGAAAGCAGCTCTGCCGATAACGAGTTCCGTGAGATATGCCGTCGGTGGTTAAGCACAGATGCCCAGTGCTGTTGTGCCTGTGGGTAGGGTGCACGGAGACAGTGAAGTCCAGCAAGAGCTTTCAGGGCTGGCCCCTTCCTTGTGGGAGAAGGAGCCGGACGTTTGCCTTTTCGGAAAGAGGCTCTGCCGAGAGCGAACGCAGTGAGATGCTGAGTCTGTGGGAAAGCACAGATGCCCAGTGCTGTTGTGCCTGTGGGTAGGGTGCATGGGGACAGTGAAGACCAGCAAGAGCTTTCAGGGCTGGCCCCTTCCTTGTGGGAGAAGGAGCCGGACGTTTGCCTTTTCGGAAAGAGGCTCTGCCGAGAATGAGCGCAGTGAGATATGCCGTCTGTGGTTAAGCACAGATGCCCAGTGCTGTTGTGCCTGTGGGTAGGGTGCACGGGGACAGTGAAGACCAGCAAGAGCTTTCAGGGCTGGCCCCTTCCTTGTGGGAGAAGGAGCCGGACGTTTGCCTTTTCGGAAAGAGGCTCTGCCGAGAGCGAGCGCCGTGAGATATGCTGTCTGTGGTTAAGCACAGATGCCCAGTGCTGTTGTGCCTGTGGGTAGGGTGCACGGAGACAGTGAAGTCCAGCAAGAGCTTTCAGGGCTGGCCCCTTCCTTGGGGGGAAGGAGCCGGAAGTCTGCCTTTTCGGAAAGAGGCTCTGCCGAGAGCGAACGCAGTGAGATGCTGAGTCTGTGGGAAAGCACAGATGCCCAGTGGTGTTGTGACTCTGGATAGGGGGCACGGGGCCAGTGAAGACCAGCAAGAGCTTTCAGGGCTGGCCCCTTCCTTGTGGGAGAAGGAGCCGGACGTTTGCCTTTTCGGAAAGAGGCTCTGCCGAGAGCGAGCGCCGTGAGATATGCTGTCTGTGGTTAAGCACAGATGCCCAGTGCTGTTGTGCCTGTGGGTAGGGTGCACGGAGACAGTGAAGTCCAGCAAGAGCTTTCAGGGCTGGCCCCTTCCTTGGGGGGAAGGAGCCGGAAGTCTGCCTTTTCGGAAAGAGGCTCTGCCGAGAGCGAACGCAGTGAGATGCTGAGTCTGTGGGAAAGCACAGATGCCCAGTGGTGTTGTGACTCTGGATAGGGGGCACGGGGACAGTGAAGACCAGCAAGAGCTTTCAGGGCTGGCCCCTTCCTTGTGGGGAAGGAGCCGGACGTTTGCCTTTTCGGAAAGCGGCTCTGCCGAGAACGAGCGCCGTGAGATATAACATGTGTGGTTATGCACGTATGCCCAGTGCTGTTGTGCCTGTGGGTAGGGTGCACGGGGACAGTGGATACCAGCAAGTGCTTTCAGGGCTGGCCCCTTCCTTGTGGGAGAAGGAGCCGGACGTTTGCCTTTTCGGAAAGAGGCTCTGCCGAGAGCGAACGCAGTGAGATGCTGAGTCTGTGGGAAAGCACAGATGCCCAGTGCTGTTGTGCCTGTGGGTAGGGTGCACGGGGACAGTGAAGACCAGCAAGAGCTTTCAGGGCTGGCCCCTTCCTTGTGGGAGAAGGAGCCGGACGTTTGCCTTTTCGGAAAGAGGCTCTGCCGAGAGCGAACGCAGTGTGATGCTGAGTCTGTGGTTAAGCACAGATGCCCAGTGTTGTTGTGCCTGTGGGTAGGGTGCACGGGGACAGTGAAGAGCAGCAAGAGCGTTCAGGGCTGGCCCCTTCCTTGTGGGAGAAGGAGCCGGACGTTTGCCTTTTCGGAAAGCAGCTCTGCCGATAACGAGTGCCGTGAGATATGCCGTCGGTGGTTAAGCACAGATGCCCATTGCTGTTGTGCCTGTGTATAGGGTGCACGGGGACAGTGAAGACCAGCAAGAGCTTCCAGGGCTGGCCCCTTCCTTGTGGGAGAAGGAGCCGGACGTTTGCCTTTTCGGAAAGAGGCTCTGCCGAGAGCGAATGCAGTGAGATGCTGAGTCTGTGGTTAAGCACAGATGCCCAGTGCTGTTGTGCCTGTGGATAGGGTGCACGGGGACAGTGAAGACCAGCAAGAGCTTTCAGGGCTGGCCCCTTCCTTGTGGGAGAAGGAGCCGGACGTTTGCCTTTTCGGAAAGAGGCTCTGCCGAGAACGAGCGCCGTGAGATATGCCGTCTGTGGTTAAGCACAGATGCCCAGTGCTGTTGTGCCTGTGGGTAGGGTGCACGGGGACAGTGAAGACCAGCAAGAGCTTTCAGGGCTGGCCCCTTCCTTGTGGGAGAAGGAGCCGGACGTCTGCCTTTTCGGAAAGAGGCTCTGCCGAGAGCGAACACCGTGAGATGCTGAGCCTCTGGGAAAGCACAGATGCCCAGAGCTGTTGTGCCTGTGGGTAGAGTGCACGGGGACAGTGAAGACCAGCAAGAGCTTTCAGGGCTGGCCCCTTCCTTGTGGGAGAAGGAGCCGGACGTTTGCCTTTTCGGAAAGAGGCTCTGCCGAGAGCGAAGGCAGTGAGATGCTGAGTCTGTGGTTAAGCACAGATGCCCAGTGCTGTTGTGCCTGTGGGTAGGGTGCACGGAGACAGTGAAGAGCAGCAAGAGCTTTCAGGGCTGGCCCCTTCCTTGTGGGAGAAGGAGCCGGACATTTGCCTTTTCGGAAAGAGGCTCTGCCGAGAACGAGTGCCGTGAGATATGCCGTCTGTGGTTAAGCACAGATGCCCAGTGCTGTTGTGCCTGTGGGTAGGGTGCACGGGGACAGTGAAGACCAGCAAGAGCTTTCAGGGCTGGCCCCTTCCTTGTGGGAGAAGGAGCCGGACGTTTGCCTTTTCGGAAAGAGGCTCTGCCGAGAGCGAACGCCGTGAGATATGCCGTCTGTGGTTAAGCACAGATGCCCAGTGCTGTTGTGCCTGTGGGTAGGGTGCACGGGGACAGTGAAGACCAGCAAGAGCTTTCAGGGCTGGCCCCTTCCTTGTGGGAGAAGGAGCCGGACGTCTGCCTTTTCGGAAAGAGGCTCTGCCGAGAGCGAACACCGTGAGATGCTGAGCCTCTGGGAAAGCACAGATGCCCAGAGCTGTTGTGCCTGTGGGTAGAGTGCACGGGGACAGTGAAGACCAGCAAGAGCTTTCAGGGCTGGCCCCTTCCTTGTGGGAGAAGGAGCCGGACGTTTGCCTTTTCGGAAAAAGGCTCTGCCGAGAGCGAAGGCAGTGAGATGCTGAGTCTGTGGTTAAGCACAGATGCCCAGTGCTGTTGTGCCTGTGGGTAGGGTGCACGGGGACAGTGAAGACCAGCAAGAGCTTTCAGGGCTGGCCCCTTCCTTGTGGGAGAAGGAGCCGGACGTTTGCCTTTTCGGAAAGAGGCTCTGCCGAGAACGAGCGCCGTGAGATATGCCGTCTGTGGTTAAGCACAGATGCCCATTGCTGTTGTGCCTGTGTATAGGGTGCACGGGGACAGTGAAGACCAGCAAGAGCTTCCAGGGCTGGCCCCTTCCTTGTGGGAGAAGGAGCCGGACGTTTGCCTTTTCGTAAAGAGGCTCTAATGAGAGGAAACTCAGTGAGATGCTGAATCTGTGGTTAAGCACAGATGCCCAGTGCTGTTGTGCCTGTGGGTAGGGTGCACGGGGACAGTGAAGACCAGCAAGAGCTTTCAGGGCTGGCCCCTTCCTTGTGGGAGAAGGAGCCAGACGTTTGCCTTTTCGGAAAGAGGCTCTGCCGAGAACGAGCGCCGTGAGATATGCCGTCTGTGGTTAAGCACAGATGCCCAGTGCTGTTGTGCCTGTGGGTAGGGTGCACGGGGCCAGTGAAGACCAGCAAGAGCTTTCAGAGCTGGCCCCTTCCTTGTGGGAGAAGGAGCCGGACGTTTGCCTTTTCGGAAAGAGGCTCTGCCGAGAACGAGCGCCGTGAGATATAACGTGTGTGGTTATGCACCTATGCCCATTGCTGTTGTGCCTGTGGATAGGGTGCACGGGGACAGTGAAGACCAGCAAGAGCTTTCAGGGCTGGCCCCTTCCTTGTGGGAGAAGGAGCCGGACGTTTGCCTTTTCGGAAAGAGGCTCTGCCGAGAGCGAACGCAGTGAGATGCTGAGTCTCTGGGAAAGCACAGATGCCCAGTGCTGTTGTGCCTGTGGGTAGGGGGCACGGGGACAGTGAAGAGCAGCAAGAGCTTTCAGGGCTGGCCCCTTCCTTGTGGGAGAAGGAGCCGGACGTTTGCCTTTTCGGAAAGAGGCTCTGCCGAGAACGAGCGCCGTGAGATATGCCGTGTGTGGTTAAGCACAGATGCCCAGTGCTGTTGTGCCTGTGGGTAGGGTGCACGGGGACAGTGAAGACCAGCAAGAGCTTTCAGGGCTGGCCCCTTCCTTGTGGGAGAAGGAGCCGGACGTCTGCCTTTTCGGAAAGAGGCTCTGCCGAGAGCGAACGCAGTGAGATGATGAGCCTCTGGGAAAGCACAGATGCCCAGTGCTGTTGTGCCTGTGGGTAGATTGCACGGGGACAGTGAAGACCAGCAAGAGCTTTCAGGGCTGGCCCCTTCCTTGTGGGAGAAGGAGCCGGACGTTTGCCTTTTCGGAAAGAGGCTCTGCCGAGAGCGAACGCAGTGAGATGCTGAGTCTGTGGTTAAGCATAGATGCCCAGTGCTGTTGTGCCTGTGGGTAGGGTGCACGGGGACAGTGAAGACCAGCAAGAGCTTTCAGGGCTGGCCCCTTCCTTGTGGGAGAAGGAGCCGGACGTTTGCCTTTTCGGAAAGAGGCTCTGCCGAGAACGAGCGCCATGAGATATTCCGTCGGTGGTTAAGCACAGATGCCCAGTGCTGTTGTGCCTGTGGGTAGGGTGCACGGGGACAGTGAAGACCAGCAAGAGCTTTCAGGGCTGGCCCCTTCCTTGTGGGAGAAGGAGCCGGACGTTTGCCTTTTCGGAAAGCGGCTCTGCCGAGAACGAGTGCCGTGAGATATGCCGTCGGTGGTTAAGCACAGATGCCAAGTGCTGTTGTGCCTGTGGGTAGGGTGCACGGGGACAGTGAAGACCAGCAAGAGCTTTCAGGGCTGGCCCCTTCCTTGTGGGAGAAGGAGCCGGACGTTTGCCTTTTCGGAAAGAGGCTCTGCCGAGAACGAGCGCCATGAGATATTCCGTCGGTGGTTAAGCACAGATGCCCAGTGCTGTTGTGCCTGTGGATAGGGTGCACGGGGACAGTGAAGACCAGCAAGAGCTTTCAGGGCTGGCCCCTTCCTTGTGGGAGAAGGAGCCGGACGTTTGCCTTTTCGGAAAGCGGCTCTGCCGAGAACGAGTGCCGTGAGATATGCCGTCGGTGGTTAAGCACAGATGCCCAGTGCTGTTGTGCCTGTGGGTAGGGTGCACGGGGACAGTGAAGACCAGCAAGAGCTTTCAGGGCTGGCCCCTTCCTTGTGGGAGAAGGAGCCGGACGTTTGCCTTTTCGGAAAGAGGCTCTGCCGAGAACGAGCGCCGTGAGATATGCCGTCTGTGGTTAAGCACAGATGCCCAGTGCTGTTGTGCCTGTGGGTAGGGTGCACGGGGACAGTGAAGACCAGCAAGAGCTTTCAGGGCTGGCCCCTTCCTTGTGGGAGAAGGAGCCGGACGTCTGCCTTTTCGGAAAGAGGCTCTGCCGAGAGCGAACGCAGTGAGATGATGAGCCTCTGGGAAAGCACAGATGCCCAGTGCTGTTGTGCCTGTGGGTAGATTGCACGGGGCCAGTGAAGACCAGCAAGAGCTTTCAGGGCTGGCCCCTTCCTTGTGGGAGAAGGAGCCGGACGTTTGCCTTTTCGGAAAGAGGCTCTGCCGAGAGCGAACGCAGTGAGATGCTGAGTCTGTGGTTAAGCATAGATGCCCAGTGCTGTTGTGCCTGTGGGTAGGGTGCACGGGGACAGTGAAGACCAGCAAGAGCTTTCAGGGCTGGCCCCTTCCTTGTGGGAGAAGGAGCCGGACGTTTGCCTTTTCGGAAAGAGGCTCTGCCGAGAACGAGTGCCATGAGATATGCCGTCGGTGGTTAAGCACAGATGCCCAGTGCTGTTGTGCCTGTGGGTAGGGTGCACGGGGACAGTGAAGACCAGCAAGAGCTTTCAGGGCTGGCCCCTTCCTTGTGGGAGAAGGAGCCGGACGTTTGCCTTTTCGGAAAGCGGCTCTGCCGAGAACGAGTGCCGTGAGATATGCCGTCGGTGGTTAAGCACAGATGCCCAGTGCTGTTGTGCCTGTGGGTAGGGTGCACGGGGACAGTGAAGACCAGCAAGAGCTTTCAGGGCTGGCCCCTTCCTTGTGGGAGAAGGAGCCGGACGTTTGCCTTTTCGGAAAGAGGCTCTGCCGAGAACGAGCGCCGTGAGATATGCCGTCTGTGGTTAAGCACAGATGCCCAGTGCTGTTGTGCCTGCGGGTAGGGTGCACGGGGACAGTGAAGAGCAGCAAGTGCTTTCAGGGCTGGCCCCTTCCTTGTGGGAGAAGGAGCCGGACGTTTGCCTTTTCGGAAAGAGGCTCTGCCGAGAGCGAACGCAGTGAGATGCTGAGTCTGTGGGAAAGCACAGATGCCCATTGCTGTTGTGCCTGTGGGTAGGGTGCACGGGGACAAAGAAGACCAGCAAGAGCTTTCAGGGCTGGCCCCTTCCTTGTGGGAGAAGGAGCCGGACGTTTGCCTTTTCGGAAAGAGGCTCTGCCGAGAACGAATGCCGTGAGATATTCCGTCTGTGGATAAGCACAGATGCCCAGTGCTGTTGTGCCTGTGTTTAGGGTGCACGGGGACAGTGACGACCAGCAAGAGCTTTCAGGGCTGGCCCCTTCCTTGTGGGAGAAGGAGCCGGACGTTTGCCTTTTCGGAAAGAGGCTCTGCCGAGAGCGAACGCAGTGAGATGGTGAGTCTCTGGGAAAGCACAGATGCCCAGTGCTGTTGTGCCTGTGGGTAGGGTGCACGGGGACAGTGAAGACCAGCAAGAGCTTTCAGGGCTGGCCCCTTCCTTGTGGGAGAAGGAGCCGGACGTTTGCCTTTTCGGAAAGAGGCTCTGCCGAGAACGAGCGCCATGAGATATTCCGTCGGTGGTTAAGCACAGATGCCCAGTGCTGTTGTGCCTGTGGATAGGGTGCACGGGGACAGTGAAGACCAGCAAGAGCTTTCAGGGCTGGCCCCTTCCTTGTGGGAGAAGGAGCCGGACGTTTGCCTTTTCGGAAAGCGGCTCTGCCGAGAACGAGTGCCGTGAGATATGCCGTCGGTGGTTAAGCACAGATGCCCAGTGCTGTTGTGCCTGTGGGTAGGGTGCACGGGGACAGTGAAGACCAGCAAGAGCTTTCAGGGCTGGCCCCTTCCTTGTGGGAGAAGGAGCCGGACGTTTGCCTTTTCGGAAAGAGGCTCTGCCGAGAACGAGCGCCGTGAGATATGCCGTCTGTGGTTAAGCACAGATGCCCAGTGCTGTTGTGCCTGCGGGTAGGGTGCACGGGGACAGTGAAGAGCAGCAAGTGCTTTCAGGGCTGGCCCCTTCCATGTGGGAGAAGGAGCCGGACGTTTGCCTTTTCGGAAAGAGGCTCTGCCGAGAACGAGCGCCATGAGATATTCCGTCGGTGGTTAAGCACAGATGCCCAGTGCTGTTGTGCCTGTGGATAGGGTGCACGGGGACAGTGAAGACCAGCAAGAGCTTTCAGGGCTGGCCCCTTCCTTGTGGGAGAAGGAGCCGGACGTTTGCCTTTTCGGAAAGCGGCTCTGCCGAGAACGAGTGCCGTGAGATATGCCGTCGGTGGTTAAGCACAGATGCCCAGTGCTGTTGTGCCTGTGGGTAGGGTGCACGGGGACAGTGAAGACCAGCAAGAGCTTTCAGGGCTGGCCCCTTCCTTGTGGGAGAAGGAGCCGGACGTTTGCCTTTTCGGAAAGAGGCTCTGCCGAGAACGAGCGCCGTGAGATATGCCGTCTGTGGTTAAGCACAGATGCCCAGTGCTGTTGTGCCTGCGGGTAGGGTGCACGGGGACAGTGAAGAGCAGCAAGTGCTTTCAGGGCTGGCCCCTTCCATGTGGGAGAAGGAGCCGGACGTTTGCCTTTTCGGAAAGAGGCTCTGCTGAGAGCGAACGCAGTGAGATGCTGAGTCTGTGGGAAAGCACAGATGCCCATTGCTGTTGTGCCTGTGGGTAGGGTGCACGGGGACAGGGAAGAGCAGCAAGAGCTTTCAGGGCTGGCCCCTTCCTTGTGGGAGAAGGAGCCGGACGTTTGCCTTTTCGGAAAGAGGCTCTGCCGAGAACGAATGCCGTGAGATATTCCGTCTGTGGATAAGCACAGATGCCCAGTGCTGTTGTGCCTGTGGGTAGGGTGCACGGGGACAGTGACGACCAGCAAGAGCTTTCAGGGCTGGCCCCTTCCTTGTGGGAGAAGGAGCCGGACGTTTGCCTTTTCGGAAAGAGGCTCTGCCGAGAGCGAACGCAGTGAGATGGTGAGTCTCTGGGAAAGCACAGATGCCCAGTGCTGTTGTGCCTGTGGGTAGGGTGCACGGGGACAGTGAAGACCAGCAAGAGCTTTCAGGGCTGGCCCCTTCCTTGTGGGAGAAGGAGCCGGACGTTTGCCTTTTCGGAAAGAGGCTCTGCCGAGAAAGAACGCAGTGAGATGCTGAATCTGTGGTTAAGCAAAGATGCCCAGTGCTGTTGTGCCTGTGGGTAGGGTGCACGGGGACGGTGAAGACCAGCAAGAGCTTTCAGGGCTGGCCCCTTCCTTGTGGGAGAAGGAGCCGGACGTTTGCCTTTTCGGAAAGAGGCTCTGCCGAGAGCGAACGCAGTGAGATGCTGAGTCTCTGGTTAAGCACAGATGCCCAGTGCTGTTGTGCCTGTGGGTAGAGTGCACGGGGACAGTGAAGACCAGCAAGAGCGTTCAGGGCTGGCCCCTTCCTTGTGGGAGAAGGAGCCGGACGTTTGCCTTTTCGGAAAGCAGCTCTGCCGATAACGAGTGCCGTGAGATATGCCGTCGGTGGTTAAGCACAGATGCCCAGTGCTGTTGTGCCTGTGGGTAGGGTGCACGGGGACAGTGAAGACCAGCAAGAGCTTTCAGGGCTGGCCCCTTCCTTGTGGGAGAAGGAGCCGGACGTTTGCCTTTTCGGAAAGCGGCTCTGCCGAGAACGAGTGCCGTGAGATATGCCATCGGTGGTTAAGCACAGATGCCCAGTGCTGTTGTGCCTGTGGGTAGGGTGCACGGGGACAGTGAAGAGCAGCAAGAGCTTTCAGGGCTGGCCCCTTCCTTGTGGGAGAAGGAGCCGGACGTTTGCCTTTTCGGAAAGCGGCTCTGCCGAGAACGAGTGCCGTGAGATATGCCGTCGGTGGTTAAGCACAGATGCCCAGTGCTGTTGTGCCTGCGGGTAGGGTGCACGGGGACAGTGAAGACCAGCAAGTGCTTTCAGGGCTGGCCCCTTCCTTGTGGGAGAAGGAGCCGGACGTTTGCCTTTTCGGAAAGAGGCTCTGCTGAGAGCGAACGCAGTGAGATGCTGAGTCTGTGGGAAAGCACAGATGCCCATTGCTGTTGTGCCTGTGGGTAGGGTGCACGGGGACAGTGAAGAGCAGCAAGAGCTTTCAGGGCTGGCCCCTTCCTTGTGGGAGAAGGAGCCGGACGTTTGCCTTTTCGGAAAGAGGCTCTGCCGAGAACGAATGCCGTGAGATATTCCGTCTGTGGATAAGCACAGATGCCCATTGCTGTTGTGCCTGTGGGTAGGGTGCACGGGGACAGTGAAGACCAGCAAGAGCTTTCAGGGCTGGCCCCATCCTTGTGGGAGAAGGAGCCGGACGTTTGCCTTTTCGGAAAGAGGCTCTGCCGAGAGCGAACGCAGTGAGATGCTGAATCTGTGGTTAAGCAAAGATGCCCAGTGCTGTTGTGCCAGTGGGTAGAGTGCACGGGGACAGTGAAGACCAGCAAGAGCTTTCAGGGCTGGCCCCTTCCTTGTGGGAGAAGGAGCCGGACGTTTGCCTTTTCGGAAAGAGGCTCTGCCGAGAGCGAACGCAGTGAGATGCTGAGTCTCTGGGAAAGCACAGATGCCCAGTGCTGTTGTGCCTGTGGGTAGGGTGCACGGGGACAGTGAAGAGCAGCAAGAGCTTTCAGGGCTGGCCCCTTCCTTGTGGGAGAAGGAGCCGGACATTTGCCTTTTCGGAAAGAAGCGCTTCTGAGAACGAACGCAGTGAGATGCTGAATCTGTGGTTAAGCACAGATGCCCAGTGCTGTTGTGCCTGTGGGTAGAGTGCACGGGGACAGTGAAGACCAGCAAGAGCTTTCAGGGCTGGCCCCTTCCTTGTGGGAGAAGGAGCCGGACGTTTGCCTTTTCGGAAAGAGGCTCTGCCGAGAGCAAATGCAGTGAGATGCTGAGTCTGTGGTTAAGCACAGATGCCCAGTGCTGTTGTGCCTGTGGCTAGGGTGCACGGGGACAGTGAAGAGCAGCAAGAGCTTTCAGGGCTGGCCCCTTCCTTGTGGGAGAAGGAGCCGGACGTCTGCCTTTTCGGAAAGAGGCTCTGCCGAGAGCGAACGCAGTGAGATGCTGAGTCTCTGGGAAAGCACAGATGCCCAGTGCTGCTGTGCCTGTGGGTAGGGGGCACGGGGACAGTGAAGAGCAGCAAGAGCTTTCAGGGCTGGCCCCTTCCTTGTGGGAGAAGGAGCCGGACATTTGCCTTTTCGGAAAGGGGCTCTGCCGAGAACGAACGCAGTGAGATGCTGAATCTGTGGTTAAGCACAGATGCCCAGTGCTGTTGTGCCTGTGGGTAGGGTGCACGGGGACAGTGAAGAGCAGCAAGAGCTTTCAGGGCTGGCCCCTTCCTTGTGGGAGAAGGAGCCGGACGTTTGCCTTTTCGGAAAGAGGCTCTGCCGAGAACGAGCGCCGTGAGATATGCCGTCTGTGGTTAAGCACAGATGCCCATTGCTGTTGTGCCTGTGTATAGGGTGCACGGGGACAGTGAAGACCAGCAAGAGCTTCCAGGGCTGGCCCCTTCCTTGTGGGAGAAGGAGCCGGACGTTTGCCTTTTCGTAAAGATGCTCTAATGAGAGGAAACTCAGTGAGATGCTGAATCTGTGGTTAAGCACAGATGCCCAGTGCTGTTGTGCCTGTGGGTAGGGTGCACGGGGACAGTGAAGACCAGCAAGAGCTTTCAGGGCTGGCCCCTTCCTTGTGGGAGAAGGAGCCAGACGTTTGCCTTTTCGGAAAGAGGCTCTGCCGAGAACGAGCGCCGTGAGATATGCCGTCGGTGGTTAAGCACAGATGCCCAGTGCTGTTGTGCCTGTGGGTAGGGTGCACGGGGCCAGTGAAGACCAGCAAGAGCTTTCAGGGCTGGCCCCTTCCTTGTGGGAGAAGGAGCCGGACGTTTGCCTTTTCGGAAAGAGGCTCTGCCGAGAACGAGCGCCGTGAGATATAACGTGTGTGGTTATGCACCTATGCCCATTGCTGTTGTGCCTGTGGATAGGGTGCACGGGGACAGTGAAGACCAGCAAGAGCTTTCAGGGCTGGCCCCTTCCTTGTGGGAGAAGGAGCCGGACGTTTGCCTTTTCGGAAAGAGGCTCTGCCGAGAACGAGCGCCATGAGATATTCCGTCGGTGGTTAAGCACAGATGCCCAGTGCTGTTGTGCCTGTGGGTAGGGTGCACGGGGACAGTGAAGACCAGCAAGAGCTTTCAGGGCTGGCCCCTTCCTTGTGGGAGAAGGAGCCGGACGTTTGCCTTTTCGGAAAGCGGCTCTGCCGAGAACGAGTGCCGTGAGATATGCCGTCGGTGGTTAAGCACAGATGCCAAGTGCTGTTGTGCCTGTGGGTAGGGTGCACGGGGACAGTGAAGACCAGCAAGAGCTTTCAGGGCTGGCCCCTTCCTTGTGGGAGAAGGAGCCGGACGTTTGCCTTTTCGGAAAGAGGCTCTGCCGAGAACGAGCGCCATGAGATATTCCGTCGGTGGTTAAGCACAGATGCCCAGTGCTGTTGTGCCTGTGGATAGGGTGCACGGGGACAGTGAAGACCAGCAAGAGCTTTCAGGGCTGGCCCCTTCCTTGTGGGAGAAGGAGCCGGACGTTTGCCTTTTCGGAAAGCGGCTCTGCCGAGAACGAGTGCCGTGAGATATGCCGTCGGTGGTTAAGCACAGATGCCCAGTGCTGTTGTGCCTGTGGGTAGGGTGCACGGGGACAGTGAAGACCAGCAAGAGCTTTCAGGGCTGGCCCCTTCCTTGTGGGAGAAGGAGCCGGACGTTTGCCTTTTCGGAAAGAGGCTCTGCCGAGAACGAGCGCCATGAGATATGCCGTCGGTGGTTAAGCACAGATGCCCAGTGCTGTTGTGCCTGCGGGTAGGGTGCACGGGGACAGTGAAGACCAGCAAGTGCTTTCAGGGCTGGCCCCTTCCTTGTGGGAGAAGGAGCCGGACGTTTGCCTTTTCGGAAAGAGGCTCTGCTGAGAGCGAACGCAGTGAGATGCTGAGTCTGTGGGAAAGCACAGATGCCCATTGCTGTTGTGCCTGTGGGTAGGGTGCACGGGGACAGTGAAGACCAGCAAGAGCTTTCAGGGCTGGCCCCTTCCTTGTGGGAGAAGGAGCCGGACGTTTGCCTTTTCGGAAAGAGGCTCTGCCGAGAACGAATGCCGTGAGATATTCCGTCTGTGGATAAGCACAGATGCCCATTGCTGTTGTGCCTGTGGGTAGGGTGCACGGGGACAGTGAAGACCAGCAAGAGCTTTCAGGGCTGGCCCCTTCCTTGTGGGAGAAGGAGCCGGACGTTTGCCTTTTTGGAAATCGGCTCTGCCGAGAACGAACGCAGTGAGATGCTGAATCTGTGGTTAAGCAAAGATGCCCAGTGCTGTTGTGCCTGTGGGTAGAGTGCACGGGGACAGTGAAGACCAGCAAGAGCTTTCAGGGCTGGCCCCTTCCTTGTGGGAGAAGGAGCCGGACGTTTGCCTTTTCGGAAAGAGGCTCTGCCGAGAGCGAACGCAGTGAGATGCTGAGTCTCTGGGAAAGCACAGATGCCCAGTGCTGTTGTGCCTGTGGGTAGGGTGCACGGGGACAGTGAAGAGCAGCAAGAGCTTTCAGGGCTGGCCCCTTCCTTGTGGGAGAAGGAGCCGGACGTTTGCCTTTTCGGAAAGAGGCTCTGCCGAGAGCGAGCGCCGTGAGATATGCCGTCGGTGGTTAAGCACAGATGCCCAGTGCTGTTGTGCCTGTGGGTAGGGTGCACGGGGACAGTGAAGACCAGCAAGAGCTTTCAGGGCTGGCCCCTTCCTTGTGGGAGAAGGAGCCGGACGTTTGCCTTTTCGGAAAGAGGCTCTGCCGAGAACGAGTGCCGTGAGATATGCCGTCTGTGGTTAAGCACAGATGCCCAGTGCTGTTGTGCCTGTGGGTAGGGTGCACGGGGACAGTGAAGACCAGCAAGAGCTTTCAGGGCTGGCCCCTTCCTTGTGGGAGAAGGAGCCGGACGTTTGCCTTTTCGGAAAGAGGCTCTGCCGAGAACGAGAGCCATGAGATATTCCGTCGGTGGTTAAGCACAGATGCCCAGTGCTGTTGTGCCTGTGGATAGGGTGCACGGGGACAGTGAAGACCAGCAAGAGCTTTCAGGGCTGGCCCCTTCCTTGTGGGAGAAGGAGCCGGACGTTTGCCTTTTCGTAAAGAGGCTCTGCCGAGAACGAGTGCCGTGAGATATGCCGTCGGTGGTTAAGCACAGATGCCCAGTGCTGTTGTGCCTGTGGGTAGGGTGCACGGGGACAGTGAAGACCAGCAAGAGCTTTCAGGGCTGGCCCCTTCCTTGTGGGAGAAGGAGCCGGACGTTTGCCTTTTCGGAAAGCGGCTCTGCCGAGAACGAGTGCCGTGAGATATGCCGTCGGTGGTTAAGCACAGATGCCCAGTGCTGTTGTGCCTGTGTTTAGGGTGCACGGGGACAGTGAAGACCAGCAAGAGCTTTCAGGGCTGGCCCCTTCCTTGTGGGAGAAGGAGCCGGACGTTTGCCTTTTCGGAAAGAGGCTCTGCTGAGAACGAGCGCCATGAGATATTCCGTCGGTGGTTAAGCACAGATGCCCAGTGCTGTTGTGCCTGTGGATAGGGTGCACGGGGACAGTGAAGACCAGCAAGAGCTTTCAGGGCTGGCCCCTTCCTTGTGGGAGAAGGAGCCGGACGTTTGCCTTTTCGGAAAGCGGAGCTGCCGAGAACGAGTGCCGTGAGATATGCCGTCGGTGGTTAAGCACAGATGCCCAGTGCTGTTGTGCCTGTGGGTAGGGTGCACGGGGACAGTGAAGACCAGCAAGAGCTTTCAGGGCTGGCCCCTTCCTTGTGGGAGAAGGAGCCGGACGTTTGCCTTTTCGGAAAGAGGCTCTGCCGAGAACGAGCGCCATGAGATATGCTGTCGGTGGTTAAGCACAGATGCCCAGTGCTGTTGTGCCTGTGGATAGGGTGCACGGGGACAGTGAAGACCAGCAAGTGCTTTCAGGGCTGGCCCCTTCCTTGTGGGAGAAGGAGCCGGACGTTTGCCTTTTCGGAAAGAGGCTCTGCTGAGAGCGAACGCAGTGAGATGCTGAGTCTCTGGGAAAGCACAGATGCCCATTGCTGTTGTGCCTGTGGGTAGGGTGCACGGGGACAGTGAAGACCAGCAAGAGCTTTCAGGGCTGGCCCCTTCCTTGTGGGAGAAGGAGCCGGACGTTTGCCTTTTCGGAAAGAGGCTCTGCCGAGAACGAGCGCCATGAGATATGCTGTCGGTGGTTAAGCACAGATGCCCAGTGCTGTTGTGCCTGTGGATAGGGTGCACGGGGACAGTGAAGACCAGCAAGTGCTTTCAGGGCTGGCCCCTTCCTTGTGGGAGAAGGAGCCGGACGTTTGCCTTTTCGGAAAGAGGCTCTGCCGAGAAAGAACGCAGTGAGATGCTGAATCTGTGGTTAAGCAAAGACGCCCAGTGCTGTTGTGCCTGTGGGTAGGGTGCACGGGGACAGTGAAGACCAGCAAGAGCTTTCAGGGCTGGCCCCTTCCTTGTGGGAGAAGGAGCCGGACGTTTGCCTTTTCGGAAAGAGGCTCTGCCGAGAGCGAACGCAGTGAGATGCTGAGTCTGTGGTTAAGCACAGATGCCCAGTGCTGTTGTGCCTGTGGGTAGAGTGCACGGGGACAGTGAAGACCAGCAAGAGCTTTCAGGGCTGGCCCCTTCCTTGTGGGAGAAGGAGCCGGACGTTTGCCTTTTCGGAAAGAGGCTCTGCCGAGAGCGAGTGCCGTGAGATATGCCGTCTGTGGTTAAGCACAGATGCCCAGTGCTGTTGTGCCTGTGGGTAGGGTGCACGGGGACAGTGAAGACCAGCAAGAGCTTTCAGGGCTGGCCCCTTCCTTGTGGGAGAAGGACCCGGACGTTTGCCTTTTCGGAAAGAGGCTCTGCCGAGAACGAGCGCCATGAGATATTCCGTCGGTGGTTAAGCACAGATGCCCAGTGCTGTTGTGCCTGTGGGTAGGGTGCACGGGGACAGTGAAGACCAGCAAGAGCTTTCAGGGCTGGCCCCTTCCTTGTGGGAGAAGGAGCCGGACGTTTGCCTTTTCGGAAAGCGGCTCTGCCGAGAACGAGTGCCGTGAGATATGCCGTCGGTGGTTAAGCACAGATGCCCAGTGCTGTTGTGCCTGTGGGTAGGGTGCACGGGGACAGTGAAGACCAGCAAGAGCTTTCAGGGCTGGCCCCTTCCTTGTGGGAGAAGGAGCCGGATGTTTGCCTTTTCGGAAAGAGGCTCTGCCGAGAGCGAACGCAGTGAGATGCTGAGTCTCTGGGAAAGCACAGACGCCCAGTGCTGCTGTGCCTGTGGGTAGGGTGCACGGGGACAGTGAAGACCAGCAAGAGCTTTCAGGGCTGGCCCCTTCCTTGTGGGAGAAGGACCCGGACGTTTGCCTTTTCGGAAAGAGGCTCTGCCGAGAACGAGCGCCATGAGATATTCCGTCGGTGGTTAAGCACAGATGCCCAGTGCTGTTGTGCCTGTGGATAGGGTGCACGGGGACAGTGAAGACCAGCAAGAGCTTTCAGGGCTGGCCCCTTCCTTGTGGGAGAAGGAGCCGGACGTTTGCCTTTTCGGAAAGCGGCTCTGCCGAGAACGAGTGCCGTGAGATATGCCGTCGGTGGTTAAGCACAGATGCCCAGTGCTGTTGTGCCTGTGGGTAGGGTGCACGGGGACAGTGAAGACCAGCAAGAGCTTTCAGGGCTGGCCCCTTCCTTGTGGGAGAAGGAGCCGGACGTTTGCCTTTTCGGAAAGAGGCTCTGCCGAGAGCGAACGCAGTGAGATGCTGAGTCTCTGGGAAAGCACAGATGCCCAGTGCTGTTGTGCCTGTGGGTAGGGTGCACGGGGACAGTGAAGACCAGCAAGAGCTTTCAGGGCTGGCCCCTTCCTTGTGGGAGAAGGAGCCGGACATTTGCCTTTTCGGAAAGGGGCACTGCCGAGAACGAACGCAGTGAGATGCTGAATCTGTGGTTAAGCACAGATGCCCAGTGCTGTTGTGCCTGTGGGTAGAGTGCACGGGGCCAGTGAAGACCAGCAAGAGCTTTCAGGGCTGGCCCCTTCCTTGTGGGAGAAGGAGCCGGACGTTTGACTTTTCGGAAAGAGGCTCTGCCGAGAGCGAACGAAGTGAGATGCTGAGTCTGTGGGAAAGCACAGGTGCCCAGTGCTGTTGTGCCTGTGGGTAGGGTGCACGGGGACAGTGAAGACCAGCAAGAGCTTTCAGGGCTGGTGCCTGCCTTGTGCGAGAAGGATCCAGACGTTTGCCTTTTCGGAAAGAGGCTCTGCTGAGAGCGAACTCAGTGAGATGCTGAGTCTCTGGGAAAGCACAGATGCCCATTGCTGTTGTGCCTGTGGGTAGAGTGCACGGGGACAAAGAAGACCAGCAAGAGCTTTCAGGGCTGGCCCCTTCCTTGTGGGAGAAGGAGCCGGACGTTTGCCTTTTCGGAAAGAGGCTCTGCCGAGAGCGAACGCACTGAGATGCTGAGTCTCTGGGAAAGCACAGGTGCCCAGTGCTGTTGTGCCTGTGGGTAGGGTGCACGGGGACAGTGAAGACCAGCAAGAGCTTTCAGGGCTGGCCCCTTCCTTGTGGGAGAAGGAGCCGGACGTTTGCCTTTTCGGAAAGAGGCTCTGCCGAGAACGAGCACCGTGAGATATGCCGTCGGTGGTTAAGCACAGATGCCCATTGCTGTTGTGCCTGTGGGTAGGGTGCACGGGGACAGTGAAGACCAGCAAGAGCTTTCAGGGCTGGCCCCTTCCTTGTGGGAGAAGGAGCCGGACGTTTGCCTTTTCGGAAAGCGGCTCTGCCGAGAACGAATGCCGTGAGATATGCCGTCGGTGGTTAAGCACAGATGCCCAGTGCTGTTGTGCCTGTGGGTAGGGTGCACGGGGACAGTGAAGACCAGCAAGAGCTTTCAGGGCTGGCCCCTTCCTTGTGGGAGAAGGAGCCGGATGTTTGCCTTTTCGGAAAGAGGCTCTGCCGAGAGCGAACGCAGTGAGATGCTGAGTCTCTGGGAAAGCACAGACGCCCAGTGCTGCTGTGCCTGTGGGTAGGGTGCACGGGGACAGTGAAGACCAGCAAGAGCTTTCAGGGCTGGCCCCTTCCTTGTGGGAGAAGGAGCCGGACGTTTGCCTTTTCGGAAAGCGGCTCTGCCGAGAACGAGCGCCGTGAGATACGCCGTCTGTGGTTAAGCACAGATGCCCAGTGCTGTTGTGCCTGTGGGTAGGGTGCACGGGGACAGTGAAGACCAGCAAGAGCTTTCAGGGCTGGCCCCTTCCTTGTGGGAGAAGGAGCCGGACGTTTGCCTTTTCGGAAAGAGGCTCTGCCGAGAGCAAATGCAGTGAGATGCTGAGTCTCTGGTTAAGCACAGATGCCCAGTGCTGTTGTGCCTGTGGGTAGGGTGCACGGGGACAAAGAAGACCAGCAAGAGCTTTCAGGGCTGGCCCCTTCCTTGTGGGAGAAGGAGCTGGACGTTTGCCTTTTCGGAAAGCGGCTCTGCCGAGAGCGAACGCAGTGAGATGCTGAGTCTGTGGTTAAGCACAGATGCCCAGTGCTGTTGTGCCTGTGGATAGGGTGCATGGGGACAGTGAAGACCAGCAAGAGCTTTCAGGGCTGGCCCCTTCCTTGTGGGAGAAGGATCCAGACGTTTGCCTTTTCGGAAAGAGTCTCTGCTGAGAGCGAACGCAGTGAGATGCTGAGTCTCTGGGAAAGCACAGGTGCCCATTATTGTTGTGCCTGTGGATATGGTGCACGGGGACAGTGAAGACCAGCAAGAGCTTTCAGGGCTGGCCCCTTCCTTGTGGGAGAAGGAGCCGGACGTTTGCCTTTTCGGAAAGAGGCTCTGCCGAGAGCGAACGCAGTGAGCTGCTGAGTCTCTGGGAAAGCACAGATGCCCAGTGCTGTTGTGCCTGTGGGTAGAGTGCACGGGGATAAAGAAGACCAGCAAGAGCTTTCAGGGCTGGCCCCTTCCTTGTGGGAGAAGGAGCCGGACGTTTGCCTTTTCGGAAAGCGGCTTTGCCGAGAACGAGCACCGTGAGATACGCCGTCTGTGGTTAAGCACAGATGCCCAGTGCTGTTGTGCCTGTGGGTAGGGTGCATGGGGACAGTGAAGACCAGCAAGAGCTTTCAGGGCTGGCCCCTTCCTTGTGGGAGAAGGAGCCGGACGTTTGCCTTTTCGGAAAGGGGCTCTGCCGAGAACGAGTGCCGTGAGATGCTGAATCTGTGGTTAAGCACAGATGCCCAGTGCTGTTGTGCCTGTGGGTAGAGTGCACGGGGCCAGTGAAGACCAGCAAGAGCTTTCAGGGCTGGCCCCTTCCTTGTGGGAGAAGGAGCCGGACATTTGCCTTTTCGGAAAGAGGCTCTGCCGAGAGCGAACGCACTGAGGTGCTGAGTCTCTGGGAAAGCACAGATGCCCAGTGCTGTTGTGCCTGTGGATAGGGTGCACGGGGACAGTGAAGAGCAGCACGAGCTTTCAGAGCTGGCCCCTTCCTTGTGGGAGAAGGAGCCGGACGTTTGCCTTTTCGGAAAGAGGCTCTGCCGAGAGCGAACGCAGTGAGATGCTGAGTCTCTGGTTAAGCACAGATGCCCAGTGCTGTTGTGCCTGTGGGTAGGGTGCACGGGGACAGTGAAGACCAGCAAGAGCTTTCAGGGCTGGCCCCTTCCTTGTGGGAGAAGGAGCCAGATGTTTGCCTTTTTGGAAAGAGGTTCTGGTGAGAGCGAACGCAGTGAGATGCTGAGTCTCTGGGAAAGCACAGATGCGCATTGCTGTTGTGCCTGTGGGTAGGGTGCACGGGGACAGTGAAGACCAGCAAGAGTTTTCAGGGCTGGCCCCTTCCTTGTGGGAGAAGGAGCCGGACGTTTGCCTTTTCGGAAAGAGGCTCTGCCGAGAACGAGCGCCGTGAGATACGTCGTCTGTGGTTAAGCACATATGCCCATTGCTGTTGTGCCTGTGGGTAGGGTGCACGGGGACAGTGAAGACCAGCAAGAGCTTTCAGGGCTGGCCCCTTCTTTGTGGGAGAAGGAGCCGGACGTTTGCCTTTTCGGAAAGCGGCTCTGCCGAGAACGAGTGCCGTGAGATATGCCGTCGGTGGTTAAGCACAGATGCCCAGTGCTGTTGTGCCTGTGGGTAGGGTGCACGGGGACAGTGAAGACCAGCAAGAGCTTTCAGGCCTGGCACCTTCCTTGTGGGAGAAGGAGCCGGACGTTTGCCTTTTTGGAAAGAGGCTCTGCCGAGAGCGAACGCAGTGAGATGCTGAGTCTGTGGTTAAGCACAGATGCGCATTGCTGTTGTGCCTGTGGGTAGGGTGCACGGGGACAGTGAAGACCAGCAAGAGCTTTCAGGGCTGGCCCCTTCCTTGTGGGAGAAGGAGCCGGACGTTTGCCTTTTCAGAAAGCGGCTCTGCCGAGAGCGAACGCAGTGAGATGCTGAGTCTCTGGGAAAGCACAGATGCCCATTGCTGTTGTGCCTGTGGGTAGGGTGCACGGGGACAGTGAAGACCAGCAAGAGCTTTCAGGGCTGGCCCCTTCCTTGTGGGAGAAGGAGCCGGACGTTTGCCTTTTCGGAAAGAGGCTCTGCCGAGAACGAGCGCCGTGAGATATGCCGTCTGTGGTTAAGCACAGATGCCCATTGCTGTTGTGCCTGTGGGTAGGGTGCACGGGGACAGTGAAGACCAGCAAGAGCTTTCAGGGCTGGCCCCTTCCTTGTGGGAGAAGGAGCCGGACGTTTGCCTTTTCAGAAAGAGGCTCTGCCGAGAGCGAACGCAGTGAGATATGCCGTCTGCGGTTAAGCACAGATGCCCAGTGCTGTTGTGCCTGTGGGTAGGGTGCAGGGGACAGTGAAGACCAGCAAGAGCTTTCAGGGCTGGCCCCTTCCTTGTGGGAGAAGGAGCCGGACGTTTGCCTTTTCGGAAAGAGGCTCTGCCGAGAACAAGCGCCGTGAGATGCTGAGCCTCTGGGAAAGCACAGATGCCAATTGCTGTTGTGCCTGTGGGTAGGGTGCACGGGGACAGTGAAGACCAGCAAGAGCTTTCAGGGCTGGCCCCTTCCTTGTGGGAGAAGGAGCCGGACGTTTGCCTTTTCGGAAAGAGGCTCTGCCGAGAACGAGCGCCGTGAGATATGCCGTCTGTGGTTAAGCACAGATGCCCAGTGCTGTTGTGCCTGTGGATAGGGTGCACGGGGACAGTGAAGACCAGCAAGAGCTTTCAGGGCTGGCCCCTTCCTTGTGGGAGAAGGAGCCGGACATTTGCCTTTTCGGAAAGAGGCTCTGCTGAGAGCGAACGCAGTGAGATGATGAGTCTCTGGGAAGGCACAGATGCCCAGTGCTGTTGTGCCTGTGGATAGGGTGCACGGGGCCAGTGAAGACCAGCAAGAGCTTTCAGGGCTGGCCCCTTCCTTGTGGGAGAAGGAGCCAGACGTTTGCCTTTTCGGAAAGAGGCTCTGCCGAGAACGAACGCCGTGAGATATGCCGTCTGTGGTTAAGCACAGATGCCCAGTGCTGTTGTGCCTGTGGGTAGGGTGCACGGGGCCAGTGAAGACCAGCAAGAGCTTTCAGGGCTGGCCCCTTCCTTGTGGGAGAAGGAGCCGGACGTTTGCCTTTTCGGAAAGAGGCTCTGCCGAGAGCGAACGCACTGAGATGCTGAGTCTCTGGGAAGGCACAGATGCCCAGTGCTGTTGTTCCTGTGGATAGGGTGCACGGGGACAGTGAAGACCAGCAGGAGCTTTCAGGGCTGGCCCCTTCCTTGTGGGAGAAGGAGCCGGACGTTTGCCTTTTCGGAAAGAGGCTCTGCTGAGAACAAGCGCCGTGAGATATGCCGTCTGTGGTTAAGCACAGATGCCCAGTGCTGTTGTGCCTGTGGATAGGGTGCACGGGGACAGTGAAGACCAGCAAGAGCTTTCAGGGCTGGCCCCTTCCTTGTGGGAGAAGGAGCCGGACGTTTGCCTTTTCGGAAAGAGGCTCTGCTGAGAACAAGCGCCGTGAGATATGCCGTCTGTGGTTAAGCACAGATGCCAATTGCTGTTGTGCCTGTGGATAGGGTGCACGGGGACAGTGAAGACCAGCAAGAGCTTTCAGGGCTGGCCCCTTCCTTGTGGGAGAAGGAGCCGGACATTTGCCTTTTCGGAAAGAGGCTCTGCCGAGAGCGAACGCAGTGAGATGCTGAGTCTCTGGGAAGGCACAGATGCCCAGTGCTGTTGTGCCTGTGGATAGGGTGCACGGGGCCAGTGAAGACCAGCAAGAGCTTTCCGGGCTGGCCCCTTCCTTGTGGGAGAAGGAGCCAGACGTTTGCCTTTTCGGAAAGAGGCTCTGCCGAGAACAAGCGCCGTGAGATATGCCGTCTGTGGTTAAGCACAGATGCCCAGTGCTGTTGTGCCTGTGGATAGGGTGCACGGGGACAGTGAAGACCAGCAAGAGCTTTCAGGGCTGGCCCCTTCCTTGTGGGAGAAGGAGCCGGACGTTTGCCTTTTCGGAAAGAGGCTCTGCCGAGAACGAGCGCCGTGAGATATGCCGTCGGTGTTTAAGCACAGATGCCCAGTGCTGTTGTGCCTGTGGGTAGGGTGCAGGGGACAGTGAAGACCAGCAAGAGCTTTCAGGGCTGGCCCCTTCCTTGTGGGAGAAGGAGCCGGACGTTTGCCTTTTCGGAAAGAGGCTCTGCCGAGAACAAGCGCCGTGATATGCTGAGCCTCTGGGAAAGCACAGATGCCAATTGCTGTTGTGCCTGTGGGTAGGGTGCACGGGGACAGTGAAGACCAGCAAGAGCTTTCAGGGCTGGCCCCTTCCTTGTGGGAGAAGGAGCCGGACGTTTGCCTTTTCGGAAAGAGGCTCTGCCGAGAACGAGCGCCGTGAGATATGCCGTCTGTGGTTAAGCACAGATGCCCACTGCTGTTGTGCCTGTGGGTAGGGTGCAGGGGACAGTGAAGACCAGCAAGAGCTTTCAGGGCTGGCCCCTTCCTTGTGGGAGAAGGAGCCGGACGTTTGCCTTTTCGGAAAGAGGCTCTGCCGAGAACAAGCGCCGTGAGATGCTGAGCCTCTGGGAAAGCACAGATGCCAATTGCTGTTGTGCCTGTGAGTAGGGTGCACGGGGACAGTGAAGACCAGCAAGAGCTTTCAGGGCTGGCCCCTTCCTTGTGGGAGAAGGAGCCGGACGTTTGCCTTTTCGGAAAGAGGCTCTGCCGAGAACGAGCGCCGTGAGATATGCCGTCTGTGGTTAAGCACAGATGCCCAGTGCTGTTGTGCCTGTGGATAGGGTGCACGGGGACAGTGAAGACCAGCAAGAGCTTTCAGGGCTGGCCCCTTCCTTGTGGGAGAAGGAGCCGGACATTTGCCTTTTCGGAAAGAGGCTCTGCCGAGAGCGAACGCAGTGAGATGCTGAGTCTCTGGGAAGGCACAGATGCCCAGTGCTGTTGTGCCTGTGGATAGGGTGCACGGGGCCAGTGAAGACCAGCAAGAGCTTTCAGGGCTGGCCCCTTCCTTGTGGGAGAAGGAGCCAGACGTTTGCCTTTTCGGAAAGAGGCTCTGCCGAGAACGAACGCCGTGAGATATGCCGTCTGTGGTTAAGCACAGATGCCCAGTGCTGTTGTGCCTGTGGGTAGGGTGCACGGGGACAGTGAAGACCAGCAAGAGCTTTCAGGGCTGGCCCCTTCCTTGTGGGAGAAGGAGCCGGACGTTTGCCTTTTCGGAAAGAGGCTCTGCCGAGAGCGAACGCACTGAGATTCTGAGTCTCTGGGAAGGCACAGATGCCCAGTGCTGTTGTTCCTGTGGATAGGGTGCACGGGGACAGTGAAGACCAGCAGGAGCTTTCAGGGCTGGCCCCTTCCTTGTGGGAGAAGGAGCCGGACGTTTGCCTTTTCGGAAAGAGGCTCTGCTGAGAACAAGCGCCGTGAGATATGCCGTCTGTGGTTAAGCACAGATGCCCAGTGCTGTTGTGCCTGTGGGTAGGGTGCACGGGGACAGTGAAGACCAGCAAGAGCTTTCAGGGCTGGCCCCTTCCTTGTGGGAGAAGGAGCCGGACGTTTGCCTTTTCGGAAAGAGGCTCTGCTGAGAACAAGCGCCGTGAGATATGCCGTCTGTGGTTAAGCACAGATGCCCAGTGCTGTTGTGCCTGTGGATAGGGTGCACGGGGACAGTGAAGACCAGCAAGAGCTTTCAGGGCTGGCCCCTTCCTTGTGGGAGAAGGAGCCGGACATTTGCCTTTTCGGAAAGAGGCTCTGCCGAGAGCGAACGCAGTGAGATGCTGAGTCTCTGGGAAGGCACAGATGCCCAGTGCTGTTGTGCCTATTCATAGGGTGCACGGGGCCAGTGAAGACCAGCAAGAGCTTTCCGGGCTGGCCCCTTCCTTGTGGGAGAAGGAGCCAGACGTTTGCCTTTTCGGAAAGAGGCTCTGCCGAGAACAAGCGCCGTGAGATATGCCGTCTGTGGTTAAGCACAGATGCCCAGTGCTGTTGTGCCTGTGGATAGGGTGCACGGGGACAGTGAAGACCAGCAAGAGCTTTCAGGGCTGGCCCCTTCCTTGTGGGAGAAGGAGCCGGACGTTTGCCTTTTCGGAAAGAGGCTCTGCCGAGAACGAGCGCCGTGAGATATGCCGTCGGTGTTTAAGCACAGATGCCCAGTGCTGTTGTGCCTGTGGGTAGGGTGCAGGGGACAGTGAAGACCAGCAAGAGCTTTCAGGGCTGGCCCCTTCCTTGTGGGAGAAGGAGCCGGACGTTTGCCTTTTCGGAAAGAGGCTCTGCCGAGAACAAGCGCCGTGATATGCTGAGCCTCTGGGAAAGCACAGATGCCAATTGCTGTTGTGCCTGTGGGTAGGGTGCACGGGGACAGTGAAGACCAGCAAGAGCTTTCAGGGCTGGCCCCTTCCTTGTGGGAGAAGGAGCCGGACGTTTGCCTTTTCGGAAAGAGGCTCTGCCGAGAACGAGCGCCGTGAGATATGCCGTCTGTGGTTAAGCACAGATGCCCACTGCTGTTGTGCCTGTGGGTAGGGTGCAGGGGACAGTGAAGACCAGCAAGAGCTTTCAGGGCTGGCCCCTTCCTTGTGGGAGAAGGAGCCGGACGTTTGCCTTTTCGGAAAGAGGCTCTGCCGAGAACAAGCGCCGTGAGATGCTGAGCCTCTGGGAAAGCACAGATGCCAATTGCTGTTGTGCCTGTGAGTAGGGTGCACGGGGACAGTGAAGACCAGCAAGAGCTTTCAGGGCTGGCCCCTTCCTTGTGGGAGAAGGAGCCGGACGTTTGCCTTTTCGGAAAGAGGCTCTGCCGAGAACGAGCGCCGTGAGATATGCCGTCTGTGGTTAAGCACAGATGCCCAGTGCTGTTGTGCCTGTGGATAGGGTGCACGGGGACAGTGAAGACCAGCAAGAGCTTTCAGGGCTGGCCCCTTCCTTGTGGGAGAAGGAGCCGGACATTTGCCTTTTCGGAAAGAGGCTCTGCCGAGAGCGAACGCAGTGAGATGCTGAGTCTCTGGGAAGGCACAGATGCCCAGTGCTGTTGTGCCTGTGGATAGGGTGCACGGGGCCAGTGAAGACCAGCAAGAGCTTTCAGGGCTGGCCCCTTCCTTGTGGGAGAAGGAGCCAGACGTTTGCCTTTTCGGAAAGAGGCTCTGCCGAGAACGAACGCCGTGAGATATGCCGTCTGTGGTTAAGCACAGATGCCCAGTGCTGTTGTGCCTGTGGGTAGGGTGCACGGGGACAGTGAAGACCAGCAAGAGCTTTCAGGGCTGGCCCCTTCCTTGTGGGAGAAGGAGCCGGACGTTTGCCTTTTCGGAAAGAGGCTCTGCCGAGAGCGAACGCACTGAGATGCTGAGTCTCTGGGAAGGCACAGATGCCCAGTGCTGTTGTTCCTGTGGATAGGGTGCACGGGGACAGTGAAGACCAGCAGGAGCTTTCAGGGCTGGCCCCTTCCTTGTGGGAGAAGGAGCCGGACGTTTGCCTTTTCGGAAAGAGGCTCTGCTGAGAACAAGCGCCGTGAGATATGCCGTCTGTGGTTAAGCACAGATGCCCAGTGCTGTTGTGCCTGTGGATAGGGTGCACGGGGACAGTGAAGACCAGCAAGAGCTTTCAGGGCTGGCCCCTTCCTTGTGGGAGAAGGAGCCGGACGTTTGCCTTTTCGGAAAGAGGCTCTGCTGAGAACAAGCGCCGTGAGATATGCCGTCTGTGGTTAAGCACAGATGCCCAGTGCTGTTGTGCCTGTGGATAGGGTGCACGGGGACAGTGAAGACCAGCAAGAGCTTTCAGGGCTGGCCCCTTCCTTGTGGGAGAAGGAGCCGGACATTTGCCTTTTCGGAAAGAGGCTCTGCCGAGAGCGAACGCAGTGAGATGCTGAGTCTCTGGGAAGGCACAGATGCCCAGTGCTGTTGTGCCTATTCATAGGGTGCACGGGGCCAGTGAAGACCAGCAAGAGCTTTCAGGGCTGGCCCCTTCCTTGTGGGAGAAGGAGCCAGACGTTTGCCTTGTCGGAAAGAGGCTCTGCCGAGAACGAGCGCCGTGAGATATGCCGTCTGTGGTTAAGCACAGATGCCCAGTGCTGTTGTGCCTGTGGGTAGGGTGCACGGGGACAGTGAAGACCAGCAAGAGCTTTCAGGGCTGGCCCCTTCCTTGTGGGAGAAGGAGCCGGACGTTTGCCTTTTCAGAAAGAGGCTCTGCCGAGAACGAGCGCCGTGAGATGCTGAATCTGTGGGAAAGCACAGATGCCCAGTGCTGTTGTGCCTGTGGATAGGGTGCACGGGGACAGTGAAGACCAGCAAGAGCTTTCAGGGCTGGCCCCTTCCTTGTGGGAGAAGGAGCCGGATGTTTGCCTTTTCGGAAAGAGGCTCTGCCGAGAGCGAACGCAGTGAGATATGCCGTCTGTGGTTAAGCACAGATGCCCAGTGCTGTTGTGCCTGTGGGTAGGGTGCACGGGGACAGTGAAGACCAGCAAGAGCTTTCAGGGCTGGCCCCTTCCTTGTGGGAGAAGGAGCCGGACTTTTGCCTTTTCAGAAAGAGGCTCTGCCAAGAGCGAACGCAGTGAGATGCTGAGTCTCTGGGAAAGCACAGATGCCCAGTGCTGTTGTGCCTGTGGATAGGGTGCACGGGGACAGTGAAGAGCAGCAAGAGCTTTCAGGGCTGGCCCCTTCCTTGTGGGAGAAGGAGCCGGACGTTTGCCTTTTCGGAAAGAGGCTCTGCTGAGAACAAGCGCCGTGAGATATGCCGTCTGTGGTTAAGCACAGATGCCCAGTGCTGTTGTGCCTGTGGATAGGGTGCACGGGGACAGTGAAGACCAGCAAGAGCTTTCAGGGCTGGCCCCTTCCTTGTGGGAGAAGGAGCCGGACATTTGCCTTTTCGGAAAGAGGCTCTGCCGAGAGCGAACGCAGTGAGATGCTGAGTCTCTGGGAAGGCACAGATGCCCAGTGCTGTTGTGCCTATTCATAGGGTGCACGGGGCCAGTGAAGACCAGCAAGAGCTTTCAGGGCTGGCCCCTTCCTTGTGGGAGAAGGAGCCAGACGTTTGCCTTGTCGGAAAGAGGCTCTGCCGAGAACGAGCGCCGTGAGATATGCCGTCTGTGGTTAAGCACAGATGCCCAGTGCTGTTGTGCCTGTGGATAGGGTGCACGGGGACAGTGAAGACCAGCAAGAGCTTTCAGGGCTGGCCCCTTCCTTGTGGGAGAAGGAGCCGGACGTTTGCCTTTTCAGAAAGAGGCTCTGCCGAGAACGAGCGCCGTGAGATGCTGAATCTGTGGGAAAGCACAGATGCCCAGTGCTGTTGTGCCTGTGGATAGGGTGCACGGGGACAGTGAAGACCAGCAAGAGCTTTCAGGGCTGGCCCCTTCCTTGTGGGAGAAGGAGCCGGATGTTTGCCTTTTCGGAAAGAGGCTCTGCCGAGAGCGAACGCCGTGAGATATGCCGTCTGTGGTTAAGCACAGATGCCAATTGCTGTTGTGCCTGTGGATAGGGTGCACGGGGACAGTGAAGACCAGCAAGAGCTTTCAGGGCTGGCCCCTTCCTTGTGGGAGAAGGAGCCGGACATTTGCCTTTTCGGAAAGAGGCTCTGCCGAGAGCGAACGCCGTGAGATGCTGAGTCTCTGGGAAGGCACAGATGCCCAGTGCTGTTGTGCCTGTGGATAGGGTGCACGGGGCCAGTGAAGACCAGCAAGAGCTTTCAGGGCTGGCCCCTTCCTTGTGGGAGAAGGAGCCAGACGTTTGCCTTTTCGGAAAGAGGCTCTGCCGAGAACGAACGCCGTGAGATATGCCGTCTGTGGTTAAGCACAGATGCCCAGTGCTGTTGTGCCTGTGGGTAGGGTGCACGGGGACAGTGAAGACCAGCAAGAGCTTTCAGGGCTGGCCCCTTCCTTGTGGGAGAAGGAGCCGGACGTTTGCCTTTTCGGAAAGAGGCTCTGCCGAGAGCGAACGCACTGAGATGCTGAGTCTCTGGGAAGGCACAGATGCCCAGTGCTGTTGTTCCTGTGGATAGGGTGCACGGGGACAGTGAAGACCAGCAGGAGCTTTCAGGGCTGGCCCCTTCCTTGTGGGAGAAGGAGCCGGACGTTTGCCTTTTCGGAAAGAGGCTCTGCTGAGAACAAGCGCCGTGAGATATGCCGTCTGTGGTTAAGCACAGATGCCCAGTGCTGTTGTGCCTGTGGATAGGGTGCACGGGGACAGTGAAGACCAGCAAGAGCTTTCAGGGCTGGCCCCTTCCTTGTGGGAGAAGGAGCCGGACGTTTGCCTTTTCGGAAAGAGGCTCTGCTGAGAACAAGCGCCGTGAGATATGCCGTCTGTGGTTAAGCACAGATGCCCAGTGCTGTTGTGCCTGTGGATAGGGTGCACGGGGACAGTGAAGACCAGCAAGAGCTTTCAGGGCTGGCCCCTTCCTTGTGGGAGAAGGAGCCGGACATTTGCCTTTTCGGAAAGAGGCTCTGCCGAGAGCGAACGCAGTGAGATGCTGAGTCTCTGGGAAGGCACAGATGCCCAGTGCTGTTGTGCCTGTGGATAGGGTGCACGGGGCCAGTGAAGACCAGCAAGAGCTTTCAGGGCTGGCCCCTTCCTTGTGGGAGAAGGAGCCAGACGTTTGCCTTGTCGGAAAGAGGCTCTGCCGAGAACGAGCGCCGTGAGATATGCCGTCTGTGGTTAAGCACAGATGCCCAGTGCTGTTGTGCCTGTGGATAGGGTGCACGGGGACAGTGAAGACCAGCAAGAGCTTTCAGGGCTGGCCCCTTCCTTGTGGGAGAAGGAGCCGGACGTTTGCCTTTTCAGAAAGAGGCTCTGCCGAGAACGAGCGCCGTGAGATGCTGAATCTGTGGGAAAGCACAGATGCCCAGTGCTGTTGTGCCTGTGGATAGGGTGCACGGGGACAGTGAAGACCAGCAAGAGCTTTCAGGGCTGGCCCCTTCCTTGTGGGAGAAGGAGCCGGATGTTTGCCTTTTCGGAAAGAGGCTCTGCCGAGAGCGAACGCAGTGAGATATGCCGTCTGTGGTTAAGCACAGATGCCCAGTGCTGTTGTGCCTGTGGGTAGGGTGCACGGGGACAGTGAAGACCAGCAAGAGCTTTCAGGGCTGGCCCCTTCCTTGTGGGAGAAGGAGCCGGACTTTTGCCTTTTCAGAAAGAGGCTCTGCCAAGAGCGAACGCAGTGAGATGCTGAGTCTCTGGGAAAGCACAGATGCCCAGTGCTGTTGTGCCTGTGGATAGGGTGCACGGGGACAGTGAAGAGCAGCAAGAGCTTTCAGGGCTGGCCCCTTCCTTGTGGGAGAAGGAGCCGGACGTTTGCCTTTTCGGAAAGAGGCTCTGCTGAGAACAAGCGCCGTGAGATATGCCGTCTGTGGTTAAGCACAGATGCCCAGTGCTGTTGTGCCTGTGGATAGGGTGCACGGGGACAGTGAAGACCAGCAAGAGCTTTCAGGGCTGGCCCCTTCCTTGTGGGAGAAGGAGCCGGACATTTGCCTTTTCGGAAAGAGGCTCTGCCGAGAGCGAACGCACTGAGATGCTGAGTCTCTGGGAAGGCACAGATGCCCAGTGCTGTTGTGCCTATTCATAGGGTGCACGGGGCCAGTGAAGACCAGCAAGAGCTTTCAGGGCTGGCCCCTTCCTTGTGGGAGAAGGAGCCAGACGTTTGCCTTGTCGGAAAGAGGCTCTGCCGAGAACGAGCGCCGTGAGATATGCCGTCTGTGGTTAAGCACAGATGCCCAGTGCTGTTGTGCCTGTGGATAGGGTGCACGGGGACAGTGAAGACCAGCAAGAGCTTTCAGGGCTGGCCCCTTCCTTGTGGGAGAAGGAGCCGGACGTTTGCCTTTTCAGAAAGAGGCTCTGCCGAGAACGAGCGCCGTGAGATGCTGAATCTGTGGGAAAGCACAGATGCCCAGTGCTGTTGTGCCTGTGGATAGGGTGCACGGGGCCAGTGAAGACCAGCAAGAGCTTTCAGGGCTGGCCCCTTCCTTGTGGGAGAAGGAGCCGGATGTTTGCCTTTTCGGAAAGAGGCTCTGCCGAGAGCGAACGCCGTGAGATATGCCGTCTGTGGTTAAGCACAGATGCCAATTGCTGTTGTGCCTGTGGATAGGGTGCACGGGGACAGTGAAGACCAGCAAGAGCTTTCAGGGCTGGCCCCTTCCTTGTGGGAGAAGGAGCCGGACATTTGCCTTTTCGGAAAGAGGCTCTGCCGAGAGCGAACGCAGTGAGATGCTGAGTCTCTGGGAAGGCACAGATGCCCAGTGCTGTTGTGCCTGTGGATAGGGTGCACGGGGCCAGTGAAGACCAGCAAGAGCTTTCCGGGCTGGCCCCTTCCTTGTGGGAGAAGGAGCCAGACGTTTGCCTTTTCGGAAAGAGGCTCTGCCGAGAACAAGCGCCGTGAGATATGCCGTCTGTGGTTAAGCACAGATGCCCAGTGCTGTTGTGCCTGTGGATAGGGTGCACGGGGACAGTGAAGACCAGCAAGAGCTTTCAGGGCTGGCCCCTTCCTTGTGGGAGAAGGAGCCGGACGTTTGCCTTTTCGGAAAGAGGCTCTGCTGAGAACAAGCGCCGTGAGATATGCCGTCTGTGGTTAAGCACAGATGCCCAGTGCTGTTGTGCCTGTGGATAGGGTGCACGGGGACAGTGAAGACCAGCAAGAGCTTTCAGGGCTGGCCCCTTCCTTGTGGGAGAAGGAGCCGGACATTTGCCTTTTCGGAAAGAGGCTCTGCCGAGAGCGAACGCAGTGAGATGCTGAGTCTCTGGGAAGGCACAGATGCCCAGTGCTGTTGTGCCTATTCATAGGGTGCACGGGGCCAGTGAAGACCAGCAAGAGCTTTCAGGGCTGGCCCCTTCCTTGTGGGAGAAGGAGCCAGACGTTTGCCTTGTCGGAAAGAGGCTCTGCCGAGAACGAGCGCCGTGAGATATGCCGTCTGTGGTTAAGCACAGATGCCCAGTGCTGTTGTGCCTGTGGATAGGGTGCACGGGGACAGTGAAGACCAGCAAGAGCTTTCAGGGCTGGCCCCTTCCTTGTGGGAGAAGGAGCCGGACGTTTGCCTTTTCAGAAAGAGGCTCTGCCGAGAACGAGCGCCGTGAGATGCTGAATCTGTGGGAAAGCACAGATGCCCAGTGCTGTTGTGCCTGTGGATAGGGTGCACGGGGACAGTGAAGACCAGCAAGAGCTTTCAGGGCTGGCCCCTTCCTTGTGGGAGAAGGAGCCGGATGTTTGCCTTTTCGGAAAGAGGCTCTGCCGAGAGCGAACGCAGTGAGATATGCCGTCTGTGGTTAAGCACAGATGCCCAGTGCTGTTGTGCCTGTGGGTAGGGTGCACGGGGACAGTGAAGACCAGCAAGAGCTTTCAGGGCTGGCCCCTTCCTTGTGGGAGAAGGAGCCGGACTTTTGCCTTTTCAGAAAGAGGCTCTGCCAAGAGCGAACGCAGTGAGATGCTGAGTCTCTGGGAAAGCACAGATGCCCAGTGCTGTTGTGCCTGTGGATAGGGTGCACGGGGACAGTGAAGAGCAGCAAGAGCTTTCAGGGCTGGCCCCTTCCTTGTGGGAGAAGGAGCCGGACGTTTGCCTTTTCGGAAAGAGGCTCTGCTGAGAACAAGCGCCGTGAGATATGCCGTCTGTGGTTAAGCACAGATGCCCAGTGCTGTTGTGCCTGTGGATAGGGTGCACGGGGACAGTGAAGACCAGCAAGAGCTTTCAGGGCTGGCCCCTTCCTTGTGGGAGAAGGAGCCGGACATTTGCCTTTTCGGAAAGAGGCTCTGCCGAGAGCGAACGCACTGAGATGCTGAGTCTCTGGGAAGGCACAGATGCCCAGTGCTGTTGTGCCTATTCATAGGGTGCACGGGGCCAGTGAAGACCAGCAAGAGCTTTCAGGGCTGGCCCCTTCCTTGTGGGAGAAGGAGCCAGACGTTTGCCTTGTCGGAAAGAGGCTCTGCCGAGAACGAGCGCCGTGAGATATGCCGTCTGTGGTTAAGCACAGATGCCCAGTGCTGTTGTGCCTGTGGATAGGGTGCACGGGGACAGTGAAGACCAGCAAGAGCTTTCAGGGCTGGCCCCTTCCTTGTGGGAGAAGGAGCCGGACGTTTGCCTTTTCAGAAAGAGGCTCTGCCGAGAACGAGCGCCGTGAGATGCTGAATCTGTGGGAAAGCACAGATGCCCAGTGCTGTTGTGCCTGTGGATAGGGTGCACGGGGCCAGTGAAGACCAGCAAGAGCTTTCAGGGCTGGCCCCTTCCTTGTGGGAGAAGGAGCCGGATGTTTGCCTTTTCGGAAAGAGGCTCTGCCGAGAGCGAACGCCGTGAGATATGCCGTCTGTGGTTAAGCACAGATGCCAATTGCTGTTGTGCCTGTGGATAGGGTGCACGGGGACAGTGAAGACCAGCAAGAGCTTTCAGGGCTGGCCCCTTCCTTGTGGGAGAAGGAGCCGGACATTTGCCTTTTCGGAAAGAGGCTCTGCCGAGAGCGAACGCAGTGAGATGCTGAGTCTCTGGGAAGGCACAGATGCCCAGTGCTGTTGTGCCTGTGGATAGGGTGCACGGGGCCAGTGAAGACCAGCAAGAGCTTTCCGGGCTGGCCCCTTCCTTGTGGGAGAAGGAGCCAGACGTTTGCCTTTTCGGAAAGAGGCTCTGCCGAGAACAAGCGCCGTGAGATATGCCGTCTGTGGTTAAGCACAGATGCCCAGTGCTGTTGTGCCTGTGGATAGGGTGCACGGGGACAGTGAAGACCAGCAAGAGCTTTCAGGGCTGGCCCCTTCCTTGTGGGAGAAGGAGCCGGACGTTTGCCTTTTCGGAAAGAGGCTCTGCCGAGAACGAGCGCCGTGAGATATGCCGTCGGTGTTTAAGCACAGATGCCCAGTGCTGTTGTGCCTGTGGGTAGGGTGCAGGGGACAGTGAAGACCAGCAAGAGCTTTCAGGGCTGGCCCCTTCCTTGTGGGAGAAGGAGCCGGACGTTTGCCTTTTCGGAAAGAGGCTCTGCCGAGAACAAGCGCCGTGATATGCTGAGTCTCTGGGAAAGCACAGATGCCAATTGCTGTTGTGCCTGTGGGTAGGGTGCACGGGGACAGTGAAGACCAGCAAGAGCTTTCAGGGCTGGCCCCTTCCTTGTGGGAGAAGGAGCCGGACGTTTGCCTTTTCGGAAAGAGGCTCTGCCGAGAGCGAGCGCCGTGAGATATGCCGTCTGTGGTTAAGCACAGATGCCCAGTGCTGTTGTGCCTGTGGGTAGGGTGCAGGGGACAGTGAAGACCAGCAAGAGTTTTCAGGGCTGGCCCCTTCCTTGTGGGAGAAGGAGCCGGACGTTTGCCTTTTCGGAAAGAGGCTCTGCCGAGAACAAGCGCCGTGAGATGCTGAGCCTCTGGGAAAGCACAGATGCCAATTGCTGTTGTGCCTGTGGGTAGGGTGCACGGGGACAGTGAAGACCAGCAAGAGCTTTCAGGGCTGGCCCCTTCCTTGTGGGAGAAGGAGCCGGACGTTTGCCTTTTCGGAAAGAGGCTCTGCCGAGAACGAGCGCCGTGAGATATGCCGTCTGTGGTTAAGCACAGATGCCCAGTGCTGTTGTGCCTGTGGATAGGGTGCACGGGGACAGTGAAGACCAGCAAGAGCTTTCAGGGCTGGCCCCTTCCTTGTGGGAGAAGGAGCCGGACATTTGCCTTTTCGGAAAGAGGCTCTGCCGAGAGCGAACGCAGTGAGATGCTGAGTCTCTGGGAAGGCACAGATGCCCAGTGCTGTTGTGCCTGTGGATAGGGTGCACGGGGACAGTGAAGACCAGCAAGAGCTTTCAGGGCTGGCCCCTTCCTTGTGGGAGAAGGAGCCGGACGTTTGCCTTTTCGGAAAGAGGCTCTGCCGAGAGCGAACGCACTGAGATGCTGAGTCTCTGGGAAGGCACAGATGCCCAGTGCTGTTGTTCCTGTGGATAGGGTGCACGGGGACAGTGAAGACCAGCAGGAGCTTTCAGGGCTGGCCCCTTCCTTGTGGGAGAAGGAGCCGGACGTTTGCCTTTTCGGAAAGAGGCTCTGCTGAGAACAAGCGCCGTGAGATATGCCGTCTGTGGTTAAGCACAGATGCCCAGTGCTGTTGTGCCTGTGGATAGGGTGCACGGGGCCAGTGAAGACCAGCAAGAGCTTTCAGGGCTGGCCCCTTCCTTGTGGGAGAAGGAGCCAGACGTTTGCCTTTTCGGAAAGAGGCTCTGCTGAGAACAAGCGCCGTGAGATATGCCGTCTGTGGTTAAGCACAGATGCCCAGTGCTGTTGTGCCTGTGGATAGGGTGCACGGGGACAGTGAAGACCAGCAAGAGCTTTCAGGGCTGGCCCCTTCCTTGTGGGAGAAGGAGCCGGACATTTGCCTTTTCGGAAAGAGGCTCTGCCGAGAGCGAACGCAGTGAGATGCTGAGTCTCTGGGAAGGCACAGATGCCCAGTGCTGTTGTGCCTATTCATAGGGTGCACGGGGCCAGTGAAGACCAGCAAGAGCTTTCAGGGCTGGCCCCTTCCTTGTGGGAGAAGGAGCCAGACGTTTGCCTTGTCGGAAAGAGGCTCTGCCGAGAACGAGCGCCGTGAGATATGCCGTCTGTGGTTAAGCACAGATGCCCAGTGCTGTTGTGCCTGTGGATAGGGTGCACGGGGATAGTGAAGACCAGCAAGAGCTTTCAGGGCTGGCCCCTTCCTTGTGGGAGAAGGAGCCGGACGTTTGCCTTTTCAGAAAGAGGCTCTGCCGAGAACGAGCGCCGTGAGATGCTGAATCTGTGGGAAAGCACAGATGCCCAGTGCTGTTGTGCCTGTGGATAGGGTGCACGGGGACAGTGAAGACCAGCAAGAGCTTTCAGGGCTGGCCCCTTCCTTGTGGGAGAAGGAGCCGGATGTTTGCCTTTTCGGAAAGAGGCTCTGCCGAGAGCGAACGCAGTGAGATATGCCGTCTGTGGTTAAGCACAGATGCCCAGTGCTGTTGTGCCTGTGGGTAGGGTGCACGGGGACAGTGAAGACCAGCAAGAGCTTTCAGGGCTGGCCCCTTCCTTGTGGGAGAAGGAGCCGGACTTTTGCCTTTTCAGAAAGAGGCTCTGCCGAGAACAAGCGTCGTGAGATGCTGAGCCTCTGGGAAAGCACAGATGCCCAGTGCTGTTGTGCCTGTGGGTAGGGTGCACGGGGACAGTGAAGACCAGCAAGAGCTTTCAGGGCTGGCCCCTTCCTTGTGGGAGAAGGAGCCGGACGTTTGCCTTTTCGGAAAGAGTCTCTGCCGAGAACGAGCGCCGTGAGATGCTGAGTCTCTGGGAAAGCACAGATGCCCATTGCTGTTGTGCCTGTGGGTAGGGTGCACGAGGACAGTGAAGACCAGCAAGAGCTTTCAGGGCTGGCCCCTTCCTTGTGGGAGAAGGAGCCGGACGTTTGCCTTTTCGGAAAGAGGCTCTGCCGAGAACGAGCGCCGTGAGATATGCCGTCTGTGGTTAAGCACAGATGCCCAGTGCTGTTGTGCCTGTGGGTAGGGTGCACGGGGACAGTGAAGACCAGCAAGAGCTTTCAGGGCTGGCCCCTTCCTTGTGGGAGAAGGAGCCGGACGTTTGCCTTTTCGGAAAGAGGCTCTGCCGAGAGCGAACGCAGTGAGATGCTGAGTCTCTGGGAAGGCACAGATGCCCAGTGCTGTTGTGCCTGTGGATAGGGTGCACGGGGACAGTGAAGACCAGCAAGAGCTTTCAGGGCTGGCCCCTTCCTTGTGGGAGAAGGAGCCGGACGTTTGCCTTTTCGGAAGGAGGCTCTGCCGAGAACGAGCGCCGTGAGATATGCCGTCAGTGGTTAAGCACAGATGCCCAGTGCTGTTGTGCCTGTGGGTAGGGTGCACGGGGACAGTGAAGACCAGCAGGAGCTTTCAGGGCTGGCCCCTTCCTTGTGGGAGAAGGAGCCGGATGTTTGCCTTTTCGGAAAGAGGCTCTGCCGAGAACGACCGCCGTGAGATATGCCGTCAGTGGTTAAGCACAGATGCCCATTGCTGTTGTGCCTATGCATAGGATGCACGGGGCCAGTGAAGACCAGCAAGAGCTTTCAGGGCTGGCCCCTTCCTTATGGGAGAAGGAGCCGGACATTTGCCTTTTCAGAAAGAGGCTCTGCCGAGAACGAGCGCAGTGAGATGCTGAGTCTGTGGTTAAGCACAGATGCCCAGTGCTGTTGTGCCTGTGGATAGGGTGCACGGGGCCAGTGAAGACCAGCAAGAGCTTTCAGGGCTGGCCCCTTCCTTGTGGGAGAAGGAGCCGGACGTTTGCCTTTTCGGAAAGAGGCTCTGCCGAGAGCGAACGCAGTGAGATGCTGAGTCTCTGGGAAAGGCACAGATGCCCATTGCTGTTGTGCTTATTCATAGGGTGCACGGGGCCAGTGAAGACCAGCAAGAGCTTTCAGGGCTGGCCCCTTCCTTATGGCAGAAGGAGCCGGACGTTTGCCTTTCCGGAAAGAGGCTCTGCCGAGAACGAGCGCCGTGAGATATGCCGTCTGTGGTTAAGCACAGATGCCCACTGCTGTTGTGCCTGTGGGTAGGGTGCACGGGGACAGTGAAGACCAGCAAGAGCTTTCAGGGCTGGCCCCTTCCTTGTGGGAGAAGGAGCCGGACGTTTGCCTTTTCGGAAGGAGGCTCTGCCGAGAACGAGCGCCGTGAGATATGCCGTCAGTGGTTAAGCACAGATGCCCAGTGCTGTTGTGCCTATGCATAGGTTGCACGGGGACAGTGAAGACCAGCAAGAGCTTTCAGGGCTGGCCCCTTCCTTGTGGGAGAAGGAGCCGGATGTTTGCCTTTTCGGAAAGAGGCTCTGCTGAGAGCAAACACCGTGAGATATGCTGTCTGTGGTTAAGCACAGATGCCCAGTGCTGTTGTGCCTGTGGGTAGGGTGCACGGGGCCAGTGAAGACCAGCAAGAGCTTTCAGGGCTGGCCCCTTCCTTGTGGGAGAAGGAGCTGGACGTTTGCCTTTTCGGAAAGAGGCTCTGCCGAGAACGAGCGCTGTGAGATGCTGAGTCTCTGGGAAAGCACAGATGCCCAGTGCTGTTGTGCCTGTGGATAGGGTGCACGGGGACAGTGAAGACCAGCAAGAGCTTTCAGGGCTGGCCCCTTCCTTGTGGGAGAAGGAGCCGGACGTTTGCCTTTTCGGAATGAGGCTCTGCCGAGAACGAGCGCCGTGAGATGCTGAGCCTCTGAAAAAGGCACAGATGCCCATTGCTGTTGTGCCTATTCATAGGGTGCACGGGGACAGTGAAGACCAGCAAGAGCTTTCAGGGCTGGCCCCTTCCTTGTGGGAGAAGGAGCCGGACGTTTGCCTTTTCGGAAAGAGGCTCTGCCGAGAACGAGCGCCGTGAGATATGCCGTCTGTGGTTAAGCACAGATGCCCAGTGCTGTTGTGCCTGTGGATAGGGTGCACGGGGACAGTGAAGAGCAGCAAGAGCTTTCAGGGCTGGCCCCTTCCTTGTGGGAGAAGGAGCCGGACGTTTGCCTTTTCGGAAAGAGGCTCTGCCGAGAACGAGCGCCGTGAGATATGCCGTCTGTGGTTAAGCACAGATGCCCAGTGCTGTTGTGCCTGTGGGTAGGTTGCAGGGGACAGTGAAGACCAGCAAGAGCTTTCAGGGCTGGCCCCTTCCTTGTGGGAGAAGGAGCCGGACGTTTGCCTTTTCGGAAAGAGGCTCTGCCGAGAACAAGCGTCGTGAGATGCTGAGCCTCTGGGAAAGCACAGATGCCCAGTGCTGTTGTGCCTGTGGGTAGGGTGCACGGGGACAGTGAAGACCAGCAAGAGCTTTCAGGGCTGGCCCCTTCCTTGTGGGAGAAGGAGCCGGACGTTTGCCTTTTCGGAAAGAGTCTCTGCCGAGAACGAGCGCCGTGAGATGCTGAGTCTCTGGGAAAGCACAGATGCCCATTGCTGTTGTGCCTGTGGGTAGGGTGCACGAGGACAGTGAAGACCAGCAAGAGCTTTCAGGGCTGGCCCCTTCCTTGTGGGAGAAGGAGCCGGACGTTTGCCTTTTCGGAAAGAGGCTCTGCCGAGAACGAGCGCCGTGAGATATGCCGTCTGTGGTTAAGCACAGATGCCCAGTGCTGTTGTGCCTGTGGGTAGGGTGCACGGGGACAGTGAAGACCAGCAAGAGCTTTCAGGGCTGGCCCCTTCCTTGTGGGAGAAGGAGCCGGACGTTTGCCTTTTCGGAAAGAGGCTCTGCCGAGAGCGAACGCAGTGAGATGCTGAGTCTCTGGGAAGGCACAGATGCCCAGTGCTGTTGTGCCTGTGGATAGGGTGCACGGGGACAGTGAAGACCAGCAAGAGCTTTCAGGGCTGGCCCCTTCCTTGTGGGAGAAGGAGCCGGACGTTTGCCTTTTCGGAAAGAGGCTCTGCCGAGAACGAGCGCCGTGAGATATGCCGTCAGTGGTTAAGCACAGATGCCCAGTGCTGTTGTGCCTGTGGGTAGGGTGCACGGGGACAGTGAAGACCAGCAGGAGCTTTCAGGGCTGGCCCCTTCCTTGTGGGAGAAGGAGCCGGACGTTTGCCTTTTCGGAAAGAGGCTCTGCCGAGAACGACCGCCGTGAGATATGCCGTCAGTGGTTAAGCACAGATGCCCATTGCTGTTGTGCCTATGCATAGGATGCACGGGGCCAGTGAAGACCAGCAAGAGCTTTCAGGGCTGGCCCCTTCCTTATGGGAGAAGGAGCCGGACATTTGCCTTTTCAGAAAGAGGCTCTGCCGAGAACGAGCGCAGTGAGATGCTGAGTCTGTGGTTAAGCACAGATGCCCAGTGCTGTTGTGCCTGTGGATAGGGTGCACGGGGCCAGTGAAGACCAGCAAGAGCTTTCAGGGCTGGCCCCTTCCTTGTGGGAGAAGGAGCCGGACGTTTGCCTTTTCGGAAAGAGGCTCTGCCGAGAGCGAACGCAGTGAGATGCTGAGTCTCTGGGAAAGGCACAGATGCCCATTGCTGTTGTGCTTATTCATAGGGTGCACGGGGCCAGTGAAGACCAGCAAGAGCTTTCAGGGCTGGCCCCTTCCTTATGGCAGAAGGAGCCGGACGTTTGCCTTTCCGGAAAGAGGCTCTGCCGAGAACGAGCGCCGTGAGATATGCCGTCTGTGGTTAAGCACAGATGCCCACTGCTGTTGTGCCTGTGGGTAGGGTGCACGGGGCCAGTGAAGACCAGCAAGAGCTTTCAGGGCTGGCCCCTTCCTTGTGGGAGAAGGAGCCGGACGTTTGCCTTTTCGGAAGGAGGCTCTGCCGAGAACGAGCGCCGTGAGATATGCCGTCAGTGGTTAAGCACAGATGCCCAGTGCTGTTGTGCCTGTGGGTAGGGTGCACGGGGACAGTGAAGACTAGCAGGAGCTTTCAGGGCTGGCCCCTTCCTTGTGGGAGAAGGAGCCGGACGTTTGCCTTTTCGGAAAGAGGCTCTGCCGAGAACGAGCGCCGTGAGATATGCCGTCAGTGGTTAAGCACAGATGCCCAGTGCTGTTGTGCCTGTGGATAGGGTGCACGGGGACAGTGAAGACCAGCAAGAGCTTTCAGGGCTGGCCCCTTCCTTGTGGGAGAAGGAGCCGGACGTTTGCCTTTTCGGAATGAGGCTCTGCCGAGAACGAGCGCCGTGAGATGCTGAGCCTCTGAAAAAGGCACAGATGCCCATTGCTGTTGTGCCTATTCATAGGGTGCACGGGGACAGTGAAGACCAGCAAGAGCTTTCAGGGCTGGCCCCTTCCTTGTGGGAGAAGGAGCCGGACGTTTGCCTTTTCGGAAAGAGGCTCTGCCGAGAACGAGCGCCGTGAGATATGCCGTCTGTGGTTAAGCACAGATGCCCAGTGCTGTTGTGCCTGTGGATAGGGTGCACGGGGCCAGTGAAGACCAGCAAGAGCTTTCAGGGCTGGCCCCTTCCTTATGGCAGAAGGAGCCGGACGTTTGCCTTTCCGGAAAGAGGCTCTGCCGAGAACGAGCGCCGTGAGATATGCCGTCTGTGGTTAAGCACAGATGCCCAGTGCTGTTGTGCCTGTGGATAGGGTGCACGGGGCCAGTGAAGACCAGCAAGAGCTTTCAGGGCTGGCCCCTTCCTTATGGCAGAAGGAGCCGGACGTTTGCCTTTCCGGAAAGAGGCTCTGCCGAGAACGAGCGCCGTGAGATATGCCGTCTGTGGTTAAGCACAGATGCCCAGTGCTGTTGTGCTTGTGGATAGGGTGCCGGGGACAGTGAAGACCAGCAAGAGCTTTCAGGGCTGGCCCCTTCCTTGTGGGAGAAGGAGCCGGACGTTTGCCTTTTCGGAAAGAGGCTCTGCCGAGAACGAGCGCCGTGAGATATGCCGTCTGTGGTTAAGCACAGATGCCCAGTGCTGTTGTGCCTGTGGGTAGGGTGCACGGGGCCAGTGAAGACCAGCAAGAGCTTTCAGGGCTGGCCCCTTCCTTGTGGGAGAAGGAGCCGGACGTTTGCCTTTTCGGAAAGAGGCTCTGCCGAGAACGAGCGCCGTGAGATGCTGAGTCTCTGAAAAAGCACAGATGCCCATTGCTGTTGTGCCTGTGGATAGGGTGCACGGGGCCAGTGAAGACCAGCAAGAGCTTTCAGGGCTGGCCCCTTCCTTGTGGGAGAAGGAGCCGGACGTTTGCCTTTTCAGAAAGAGGCTCTGGCGATAGCGAACGCCGTGAGATATGCCGTCTGTGGTTAAGCACAGATGCCCAGTGCTGTTGTGCCTGTGGGTAGGGTGCACGGGGACAGTGAAGACCAGCAAGAGCTTTCAGGGCTGGCCCCTTCCTTGTGGGAGAAGGAGCCGGACGTTTGCCTTTTCGGAAAGAGGCTCTGCCGAGAACGAGCGCCGTGAGATATGCCGTCTGTGGTTAAGCACAGATGCCCAGTGCTGTTATGCCTATGCATAGGTTGCACGGGGCCAGTGAAGACCAGCAAGAGCTTTCAGGGCTGGCCCCTTCCTTGTGGGAGAAGGAGCCGGACGTTTGCCTTTTCAGAAAGAGGCTCTGCTGAGAGGAAACACCGTCAGATATGCTGTCTGTGGTTAAGCACAGATGCCCAGTGCTGTTGTGCCTGTGGGTAGGGTGCACGGGGCCAGTGAAGACCAGCAAGAGCTTTCAGGGCTGGCCCCTTCCTTGTGGGAGAAGGAGCCGGACGTTTGCCTTTTCGGAAAGAGGCTCTGCCGAGAACGAGCGCCGTGAGATGCTGAGTCTCTGAAAAAGGCACAGATTCCCATTGCTGTTGTGCCTATTCATAGGGTGCACGGGGCCAGTGAAGACCAGCAAGAGCTTTCAGGGCTGGCCCCTTCCTTGTGGGAGAAGGAGCCGGACGTTTGCCTTTTCGGAAAGAGGCTCTGCCGAGAACGAGCGCCGTGAGATATACCGTCTGTGGTTAAGCACAGATGCCCAGTGCTGTTGTGCCTGTGGATAGGGTGCACGGGGCCAGTGAAGACCAGCAAGAGCTTTCAGGGCTGGCCCCTTCCTTATGGCAGAAGGAGCCGGATGTTTGCCTTTCCGGAAAGAGGCTCTGCCGAGAACGAGCGCCGTGAGATATGCCGTCTGTGGTTAAGCACAGATGCCCAGTGCTGTTGTGCCTGTGGGTAGGGTGCACGGGGCCAGTGAAGACCAGCAAGAGCTTTCAGGGCTGGCCCCTTCCTTGTGGGAGAAGGAGCCGGACGTTTGCCTTTTCGGAAAGAGGCTCTGCCGAGAGCGAACGCAGTGAGATGCTGAGTCTCTGGGAAGGCACAGATGCCAATTGCTGTTGTGCCTGTGGGTAGGGTGCACGGGGACAGTGAAGACCAGCAAGAGCTTTCAGGGCTGGCCCCTTCCTTGTGGGAGAAGGAGCCGGACGTTTGCCTTTTCGGAAAGAGGCTCTGCCGAGAACGAGCGCCGTGAGATATGCCGTCTGTGGTTAAGCACAGATGCCCAGTGCTGTTGTGCCTGTGGATAGGGTGCACGGGGACAGTGAAGACCAGCAAGAGCTTTCAGGGCTGGCCCCTTCCTTGTGGGAGAAGGAGCCGGACATTTGCCTTTTCGGAAAGAGGCTCTGCCGAGAGCGAACGCAGTGAGATGCTGAGTCTCTGGGAAGGCACAGATGCCCAGTGCTGTTGTGCCTGTGGATAGGGTGCACGGGGCCAGTGAAGACCAGCAAGAGCTTTCAGGGCTGGCCCCTTCCTTGTGGGAGAAGGAGCCAGACGTTTGCCTTTTCGGAAAGAGGCTCTGCCGAGAACGAACGCCGTGAGATATGCCGTCTGTGGTTAAGCACAGATGCCCAGTGCTGTTGTGCCTGTGGGTAGGGTGCACGGGGACAGTGAAGACCAGCAAGAGCTTTCAGGGCTGGCCCCTTCCTTGTGGGAGAAGGAGCCGGACGTTTGCCTTTTCGGAAAGAGGCTCTGCCGAGAGCGAACGCACTGAGATGCTGAGTCTCTGGGAAGGCACAGATGCCCAGTGCTGTTGTTCCTGTGGATAGGGTGCACGGGGACAGTGAAGACCAGCAGGAGCTTTCAGGGCTGGCCCCTTCCTTGTGGGAGAAGGAGCCGGACGTTTGCCTTTTCGGAAAGAGGCTCTGCTGAGAACAAGCGCCGTGAGATATGCCGTCTGTGGTTAAGCACAGATGCCCAGTGCTGTTGTGCCTGTGGATAGGGTGCACGGGGCCAGTGAAGACCAGCAAGAGCTTTCAGGGCTGGCCCCTTCCTTGTGGGAGAAGGAGCCGGACGTTTGCCTTTTCGGAAAGAGGCTCTGCTGAGAACAAGCGCCGTGAGATATGCCGTCTGTGGTTAAGCACAGATGCCCAGTGCTGTTGTGCCTGTGGATAGGGTGCACGGGGACAGTGAAGACCAGCAAGAGCTTTCAGGGCTGGCCCCTTCCTTGTGGGAGAAGGAGCCGGACATTTGCCTTTTCGGAAAGAGGCTCTGCCGAGAGCGAACGCAGTGAGATGCTGAGTCTCTGGGAAGGCACAGATGCCCAGTGCTGTTGTGCCTATTCATAGGGTGCACGGGGCCAGTGAAGACCAGCAAGAGCTTTCAGGGCTGGCCCCTTCCTTGTGGGAGAAGGAGCCAGACGTTTGCCTTGTCGGAAAGAGGCTCTGCCGAGAACGAGCGCCGTGAGATATGCCGTCTGTGGTTAAGCACAGATGCCCAGTGCTGTTGTGCCTGTGGATAGGGTGCACGGGGATAGTGAAGACCAGCAAGAGCTTTCAGGGCTGGCCCCTTCCTTGTGGGAGAAGGAGCCGGACGTTTGCCTTTTCAGAAAGAGGCTCTGCCGAGAACGAGCGCCGTGAGATGCTGAATCTGTGGGAAAGCACAGATGCCCAGTGCTGTTGTGCCTGTGGATAGGGTGCACGGGGACAGTGAAGACCAGCAAGAGCTTTCAGGGCTGGCCCCTTCCTTGTGGGAGAAGGAGCCGGATGTTTGCCTTTTCGGAAAGAGGCTCTGCCGAGAGCGAACGCAGTGAGATATGCCGTCTGTGGTTAAGCACAGATGCCCAGTGCTGTTGTGCCTGTGGGTAGGGTGCACGGGGACAGTGAAGACCAGCAAGAGCTTTCAGGGCTGGCCCCTTCCTTGTGGGAGAAGGAGCCGGACTTTTGCCTTTTCAGAAAGAGGCTCTGCCGAGAACAAGCGTCGTGAGATGCTGAGCCTCTGGGAAAGCACAGATGCCCAGTGCTGTTGTGCCTGTGGGTAGGGTGCACGGGGACAGTGAAGACCAGCAAGAGCTTTCAGGGCTGGCCCCTTCCTTGTGGGAGAAGGAGCCGGACGTTTGCCTTTTCGGAAAGAGTCTCTGCCGAGAACGAGCGCCGTGAGATGCTGAGTCTCTGGGAAAGCACAGATGCCCATTGCTGTTGTGCCTGTGGGTAGGGTGCACGAGGACAGTGAAGACCAGCAAGAGCTTTCAGGGCTGGCCCCTTCCTTGTGGGAGAAGGAGCCGGACGTTTGCCTTTTCGGAAAGAGGCTCTGCCGAGAACGAGCGCCGTGAGATATGCCGTCTGTGGTTAAGCACAGATGCCCAGTGCTGTTGTGCCTGTGGGTAGGGTGCACGGGGACAGTGAAGACCAGCAAGAGCTTTCAGGGCTGGCCCCTTCCTTGTGGGAGAAGGAGCCGGACGTTTGCCTTTTCGGAAAGAGGCTCTGCCGAGAGCGAACGCAGTGAGATGCTGAGTCTCTGGGAAGGCACAGATGCCCAGTGCTGTTGTGCCTGTGGATAGGGTGCACGGGGACAGTGAAGACCAGCAAGAGCTTTCAGGGCTGGCCCCTTCCTTGTGGGAGAAGGAGCCGGACGTTTGCCTTTTCGGAAGGAGGCTCTGCCGAGAACGAGCGCCGTGAGATATGCCGTCAGTGGTTAAGCACAGATGCCCAGTGCTGTTGTGCCTGTGGGTAGGGTGCACGGGGACAGTGAAGACCAGCAGGAGCTTTCAGGGCTGGCCCCTTCCTTGTGGGAGAAGGAGCCGGATGTTTGCCTTTTCGGAAAGAGGCTCTGCCGAGAACGACCGCCGTGAGATATGCCGTCAGTGGTTAAGCACAGATGCCCATTGCTGTTGTGCCTATGCATAGGATGCACGGGGCCAGTGAAGACCAGCAAGAGCTTTCAGGGCTGGCCCCTTCCTTATGGGAGAAGGAGCCGGACATTTGCCTTTTCAGAAAGAGGCTCTGCCGAGAACGAGCGCAGTGAGATGCTGAGTCTGTGGTTAAGCACAGATGCCCAGTGCTGTTGTGCCTGTGGATAGGGTGCACGGGGCCAGTGAAGACCAGCAAGAGCTTTCAGGGCTGGCCCCTTCCTTGTGGGAGAAGGAGCCGGACGTTTGCCTTTTCGGAAAGAGGCTCTGCCGAGAGCGAACGCAGTGAGATGCTGAGTCTCTGGGAAAGGCACAGATGCCCATTGCTGTTGTGCTTATTCATAGGGTGCACGGGGCCAGTGAAGACCAGCAAGAGCTTTCAGGGCTGGCCCCTTCCTTATGGCAGAAGGAGCCGGACGTTTGCCTTTCCGGAAAGAGGCTCTGCCGAGAACGAGCGCCGTGAGATATGCCGTCTGTGGTTAAGCACAGATGCCCACTGCTGTTGTGCCTGTGGGTAGGGTGCACGGGGACAGTGAAGACCAGCAAGAGCTTTCAGGGCTGGCCCCTTCCTTGTGGGAGAAGGAGCCGGACGTTTGCCTTTTCGGAAGGAGGCTCTGCCGAGAACGAGCGCCGTGAGATATGCCGTCAGTGGTTAAGCACAGATGCCCAGTGCTGTTGTGCCTGTGGGTAGGGTGCACGGGGACAGTGAAGACTAGCAGGAGCTTTCAGGGCTGGCCCCTTCCTTGTGGGAGAAGGAGCCGGACGTTTGCCTTTTCGGAAAGAGGCTCTGCCGAGAACGAGCGCCGTGAGATATGCCGTCAGTGGTTAAGCACAGATGCCCATTGCTGTTATGCCTATGCATAGGATGCACGGGGCCAGTGAAGACCAGCAAGAGCTTTCAGGGCTGGCCCCTTCCTTATGGGAGAAGGAGCCGGATGTTTGCCTTTTCGGAAAGAGGCTCTGCCGAGAACGAGCGCCGTGAGATATGCCGTCTGTGGTTAAGCACAGATGCCCAGTGCTGTTGTGCCTGTGGGTAGGGTGCACGGGGACAGTGAAGACCAGCAAGAGCTTTCAGGGCTGGCCCCTTCCTTGTGGGAGAAGGAGCCGGACGTTTGCCTTTTCGGAAGGAGGCTCTGCCGAGAACGAGCGCCGTGAGATATGCCGTCAGTGGTTAAGCACAGATGCCCAGTGCTGTTGTGCCTATGCATAGGTTGCACGGGGACAGTGAAGACCAGCAAGAGCTTTCAGGGCTGGCCCCTTCCTTGTGGGAGAAGGAGCCGGATGTTTGCCTTTTCGGAAAGAGGCTCTGCTGAGAGCAAACACCGTGAGATATGCTGTCTGTGGTTAAGCACAGATGCCCAGTGCTGTTGTGCCTGTGGGTAGGGTGCACGGGGCCAGTGAAGACCAGCAAGAGCTTTCAGGGCTGGCCCCTTCCTTGTGGGAGAAGGAGCTGGACGTTTGCCTTTTCGGAAAGAGGCTCTGCCGAGAACGAGCGCTGTGAGATGCTGAGTCTCTGGGAAAGCACAGATGCCCAGTGCTGTTGTGCCTGTGGATAGGGTGCACGGGGACAGTGAAGACCAGCAAGAGCTTTCAGGGCTGGCCCCTTCCTTGTGGGAGAAGGAGCCGGACGTTTGCCTTTTCGGAATGAGGCTCTGCCGAGAACGAGCGCCGTGAGATGCTGAGCCTCTGAAAAAGGCACAGATGCCCATTGCTGTTGTGCCTATTCATAGGGTGCACGGGGACAGTGAAGACCAGCAAGAGCTTTCAGGGCTGGCCCCTTCCTTGTGGGAGAAGGAGCCGGACGTTTGCCTTTTCGGAAAGAGGCTCTGCCGAGAACGAGCGCCGTGAGATATGCCGTCTGTGGTTAAGCACAGATGCCCAGTGCTGTTGTGCCTGTGGATAGGGTGCACGGGGACAGTGAAGAGCAGCAAGAGCTTTCAGGGCTGGCCCCTTCCTTGTGGGAGAAGGAGCCGGACGTTTGCCTTTTCGGAAAGAGGCTCTGCCGAGAACGAGCGCCGTGAGATATGCCGTCTGTGGTTAAGCACAGATGCCCAGTGCTGTTGTGCCTGTGGGTAGGTTGCAGGGGACAGTGAAGACCAGCAAGAGCTTTCAGGGCTGGCCCCTTCCTTGTGGGAGAAGGAGCCGGACGTTTGCCTTTTCGGAAAGAGGCTCTGCCGAGAACAAGCGTCGTGAGATGCTGAGCCTCTGGGAAAGCACAGATGCCCAGTGCTGTTGTGCCTGTGGGTAGGGTGCACGGGGACAGTGAAGACCAGCAAGAGCTTTCAGGGCTGGCCCCTTCCTTGTGGGAGAAGGAGCCGGACGTTTGCCTTTTCGGAAAGAGTCTCTGCCGAGAACGAGCGCCGTGAGATGCTGAGTCTCTGGGAAAGCACAGATGCCCATTGCTGTTGTGCCTGTGGGTAGGGTGCACGAGGACAGTGAAGACCAGCAAGAGCTTTCAGGGCTGGCCCCTTCCTTGTGGGAGAAGGAGCCGGACGTTTGCCTTTTCGGAAAGAGGCTCTGCCGAGAACGAGCGCCGTGAGATATGCCGTCTGTGGTTAAGCACAGATGCCCAGTGCTGTTGTGCCTGTGGGTAGGGTGCACGGGGACAGTGAAGACCAGCAAGAGCTTTCAGGGCTGGCCCCTTCCTTGTGGGAGAAGGAGCCGGACGTTTGCCTTTTCGGAAAGAGGCTCTGCCGAGAGCGAACGCAGTGAGATGCTGAGTCTCTGGGAAGGCACAGATGCCCAGTGCTGTTGTGCCTGTGGATAGGGTGCACGGGGACAGTGAAGACCAGCAAGAGCTTTCAGGGCTGGCCCCTTCCTTGTGGGAGAAGGAGCCGGACGTTTGCCTTTTCGGAAAGAGGCTCTGCCGAGAACGAGCGCCGTGAGATATGCCGTCAGTGGTTAAGCACAGATGCCCAGTGCTGTTGTGCCTGTGGGTAGGGTGCACGGGGACAGTGAAGACCAGCAGGAGCTTTCAGGGCTGGCCCCTTCCTTGTGGGAGAAGGAGCCGGACGTTTGCCTTTTCGGAAAGAGGCTCTGCCGAGAACGACCGCCGTGAGATATGCCGTCAGTGGTTAAGCACAGATGCCCATTGCTGTTGTGCCTATGCATAGGATGCACGGGGCCAGTGAAGACCAGCAAGAGCTTTCAGGGCTGGCCCCTTCCTTATGGGAGAAGGAGCCGGACATTTGCCTTTTCAGAAAGAGGCTCTGCCGAGAACGAGCGCAGTGAGATGCTGAGTCTGTGGTTAAGCACAGATGCCCAGTGCTGTTGTGCCTGTGGATAGGGTGCACGGGGCCAGTGAAGACCAGCAAGAGCTTTCAGGGCTGGCCCCTTCCTTGTGGGAGAAGGAGCCGGACGTTTGCCTTTTCGGAAAGAGGCTCTGCCGAGAGCGAACGCAGTGAGATGCTGAGTCTCTGGGAAAGGCACAGATGCCCATTGCTGTTGTGCTTATTCATAGGGTGCACGGGGCCAGTGAAGACCAGCAAGAGCTTTCAGGGCTGGCCCCTTCCTTATGGCAGAAGGAGCCGGACGTTTGCCTTTCCGGAAAGAGGCTCTGCCGAGAACGAGCGCCGTGAGATATGCCGTCTGTGGTTAAGCACAGATGCCCAGTGCTGTTGTGCCTGTGGGTAGGGTGCACGGGGCCAGTGAAGACCAGCAAGAGCTTTCAGGGCTGGCCCCTTCCTTATGGCAGAAGGAGCCGGACGTTTGCCTTTCCGGAAAGAGGCTCTGCCGAGAACGAGCGCCGTGAGATATGCCGTCTGTGGTTAAGCACAGATGCCCAGTGCTGTTGTGCCTGTGGGTAGGGTGCACGGGGACAGTGAAGACTAGCAGGAGCTTTCAGGGCTGGCCCCTTCCTTGTGGGAGAAGGAGCCGGACGTTTGCCTTTTCGGAAAGAGGCTCTGCCGAGAACGAGCGCCGTGAGATATGCCGTCAGTGGTTAAGCACAGATGCCCAGTGCTGTTGTGCCTGTGGATAGGGTGCACGGGGACAGTGAAGACCAGCAAGAGCTTTCAGGGCTGGCCCCTTCCTTGTGGGAGAAGGAGCCGGACGTTTGCCTTTTCGGAATGAGGCTCTGCCGAGAACGAGCGCCGTGAGATGCTGAGCCTCTGAAAAAGGCACAGATGCCCATTGCTGTTGTGCCTATTCATAGGGTGCACGGGGACAGTGAAGACCAGCAAGAGCTTTCAGGGCTGGCCCCTTCCTTGTGGGAGAAGGAGCCGGACGTTTGCCTTTTCGGAAAGAGGCTCTGCCGAGAACGAGCGCCGTGAGATATGCCGTCTGTGGTTAAGCACAGATGCCCAGTGCTGTTGTGCCTGTGGATAGGGTGCACGGGGCCAGTGAAGACCAGCAAGAGCTTTCAGGGCTGGCCCCTTCCTTATGGCAGAAGGAGCCGGACGTTTGCCTTTCCGGAAAGAGGCTCTGCCGAGAACGAGCGCCGTGAGATATGCCGTCTGTGGTTAAGCACAGATGCCCAGTGCTGTTGTGCCTGTGGATAGGGTGCACGGGGCCAGTGAAGACCAGCAAGAGCTTTCAGGGCTGGCCCCTTCCTTATGGCAGAAGGAGCCGGACGTTTGCCTTTCCGGAAAGAGGCTCTGCCGAGAACGAGCGCCGTGAGATATGCCGTCTGTGGTTAAGCACAGATGCCCAGTGCTGTTGTGCTTGTGGATAGGGTGCCGGGGACAGTGAAGACCAGCAAGAGCTTTCAGGGCTGGCCCCTTCCTTGTGGGAGAAGGAGCCGGACGTTTGCCTTTTCGGAAAGAGGCTCTGCCGAGAACGAGCGCCGTGAGATATGCCGTCTGTGGTTAAGCACAGATGCCCAGTGCTGTTGTGCCTGTGGGTAGGGTGCACGGGGCCAGTGAAGACCAGCAAGAGCTTTCAGGGCTGGCCCCTTCCTTGTGGGAGAAGGAGCCGGACGTTTGCCTTTTCGGAAAGAGGCTCTGCCGAGAACGAGCGCCGTGAGATGCTGAGTCTCTGAAAAAGCACAGATGCCCATTGCTGTTGTGCCTGTGGATAGGGTGCACGGGGCCAGTGAAGACCAGCAAGAGCTTTCAGGGCTGGCCCCTTCCTTGTGGGAGAAGGAGCCGGACGTTTGCCTTTTCAGAAAGAGGCTCTGGCGATAGCGAACGCCGTGAGATATGCCGTCTGTGGTTAAGCACAGATGCCCAGTGCTGTTGTGCCTGTGGGTAGGGTGCACGGGGACAGTGAAGACCAGCAAGAGCTTTCAGGGCTGGCCCCTTCCTTGTGGGAGAAGGAGCCGGACGTTTGCCTTTTCGGAAAGAGGCTCTGCCGAGAACGAGCGCCGTGAGATATGCCGTCTGTGGTTAAGCACAGATGCCCAGTGCTGTTGTGCCTGTGGATAGGGTGCACGGGGACAGTGAAGAGCAGCAAGAGCTTTCAGGGCTGGCCCCTTCCTTGTGGGAGAAGGAGCCGGACGTTTGCCTTTTCAGAAAGAGGCTCTGCTGAGAGGAAACACCGTCAGATATGCTGTCTGTGGTTAAGCACAGATGCCCAGTGCTGTTGTGCCTGTGGGTAGGGTGCACGGGGCCAGTGAAGACCAGCAAGAGCTTTCAGGGCTGGCCCCTTCCTTGTGGGAGAAGGAGCCGGACGTTTGCCTTTTCGGAAAGAGGCTCTGCCGAGAACGAGCGCCGTGAGATGCTGAGTCTCTGAAAAAGGCACAGATTCCCATTGCTGTTGTGCCTATTCATAGGGTGCACGGGGCCAGTGAAGACCAGCAAGAGCTTTCAGGGCTGGCCCCTTCCTTGTGGGAGAAGGAGCCGGACGTTTGCCTTTTCGGAAAGAGGCTCTGCCGAGAACGAGCGCCGTGAGATATACCGTCTGTGGTTAAGCACAGATGCCCAGTGCTGTTGTGCCTGTGGATAGGGTGCACGGGGCCAGTGAAGACCAGCAAGAGCTTTCAGGGCTGGCCCCTTCCTTATGGCAGAAGGAGCCGGATGTTTGCCTTTCCGGAAAGAGGCTCTGCCGAGAACGAGCGCCGTGAGATATGCCGTCTGTGGTTAAGCACAGATGCCCAGTGCTGTTGTGCCTGTGGGTAGGGTGCACGGGGCCAGTGAAGACCAGCAAGAGCTTTCAGGGCTGGCCCCTTCCTTGTGGGAGAAGGAGCCGGACGTCTGCCTTTTCGGAAGGAGGCTCTGCCGAGAACAAGCGCCGTGAGATGCTGAGTCTCTGGGAAAGCACAGATGCCCAGTGCTGTTGTGCCTGTGGATAGGGTGCCGGGGACAGTGAAGACCAGCAAGAGCTTTCAGGGCTGGCCCCTTCCTTGTGGGAGAAGGAGCCAGACGTTTGCCTTTTCGGAAAGAGGCTCTGCCGAGAACGAGCGCCGTGAGATATGCCGTCTGTGGTTAAGCACAGATGCCCAGTGCTGTTGTGCCTGTGGGTAGGGTGCACGGGGACAGTGAAGACCAGCAAGAGCTTTCAGGGCTGGCCCCTTCCTTGTGGGAGAAGGAGCCGGACGTTTGCCTTTTCGGAAAGAGGCTCTGCTGAGAAAGAGCGCACTGAGATGCTGAGTCTCTGGGAAAGCACAGATGCCCAGTGCTGTTGTGCCTGTGGATAGGGTGCACGGGGACAGTGAAGACCAGCAAGAGCTTTCAGGGCTGGCCCCTTCCTTGTGGGAGAAGGAGCCGGACGTTTGCCTTTTCGGAAAGAGGCTCTGCCGAGAACGAGCGCCGTGAGATGCTGAGTCTCTGGGAAAGCACAGATGCCCATTGCTGTTGTGCCTATTCATAGGGTGCACGGGGCCAGTGAAGACCAGCAAGAGCTTTCAGGGCTGGCCCCTTCCTTGTGGGAGAAGGAGCCGGACGTTTGCCTTTTCGGAAAGAGGCTCTGCCGAGAACGAGCGCCGTGAGATATGCCGTCTGTGGTTAAGCACAGATGCCCAGTGCTGTTGTGCCTGTGGGTAGGGTGCACGGGGCCAGTGAAGACCAGCAAGAGCTTTCACGGCTGGCCCCTTCCTTGTGGGAGAAGGAGCCGGATGTTTGCCTTTTCGGAAAGAGGCTCTGCCGAGAACGAGCGCCGTGAGATATGCCGTCAGTGGTTAAGCACAGATGCCCAGTGCTGTTATGCCTATGCATAGGATGCACGGGGCCAGTGAAGACCAGCAAGAGCTTTCAGGGCTGGCCCCTTCCTTATGGGAGAAGGAGCCGGACGTTTGCCTTTTCGGAAAGAGGCTCTGCCGAGAACGAGCGCCGTGAGATATGCCGTCTGTGGTTAAGCACAGATGCCCAGTGCTGTTGTGCCTGTGGGTAGGGTGCACGGGGCCAGTGAAGACCAGCAAGAGCTTTCAGGGCTGGCCCCTTCCTTGTGGGAGAAGGAGCCGGACGTTTGCCTTTTCGGAAAGAGGCTCTGCCGAGAACGAGCGCCGTGAGATGCTGAGTCTCTGGGAAAGCACAGATGCCCAGTGCTGTTGTGCCTGTGGATAGGGTGCACGGGGACAGTGAAGACCAGCAAGAGCTTTCAGGGCTGGCCCCTTCCATGTGGGAGAAGGAGCCGGACGTCTGCCTTTTCGGAAGGAGGCTCTGCCGAGAACGAGCGCCGTGAGATGCTGTGCCTCTGAAAAAGGCACAGATGCCCATTGCTGTTGTGCCTGTGGATAGGGTGCACGGGGACAGTGAAGACCAGCAAGAGCTTTCAGGGCTGGCCCCTTCCTTGTGGGAGAAGGAGCCGGATGTTTGCCTTTTCGGAAAGAGGCTCTGCCGAGAACGAGCGCCGTGAGATATGCCGTCTGTGGTTAAGCACAGATGCCCAGTGCTGTTGTGCCTGTGGATAGGGTGCACGGGGACAGTGAAGACCAGCAAGAGCTTTCAGGGCTGGCCCCTTCCTTGTGGGAGAAGGAGCCGGACGTTTGCCTTTCCGGAAAGAGGCTCTGCCGAGAACGAGCGCCGTGAGATATGCCGTCTGTGGTTAAGCACAGATGCCCAGTGCTGTTGTGCCTGTGGGTAGGGTGCACGGGGCCAGTGAAGACCAGCAAGAGCTTTCAGGGCTGGCCCCTTCCTTGTGGGAGAAGGAGCCGGACGTTTGCCTTTTCGGAAAGAGGCTCTGCCGAGAATGAGCGCCGTGAGATGCTGAGTCTCTGAAAAAGCACAGATGCCCATTGCTGTTGTGCCTGTGGATAGGGTGCACGGGGACAGTGAAGACCAGCAAGAGCTTTCAGGGCTGGCCCCTTCCTTGTGGGAGAAGGAGCCGGACGTTTGCCTTTTCAGAAAGAGGCTCTGCCGAGAATGAGCGCCGTGAGATGCTGAATCTGTGGTTAAGCACAGATGCCCATTGCTGTTGTGCCTGTGGGTAGGGTGCACGGGGCCAGTGAAGACCAGCAAGAGCTTTCAGGGCTGGCCCCTTCCTTGTGGGAGAAGGAGACGGACGTTTGCCTTTTCAGAAAGAGGCTCTGCCGATAGCGAACGCCGTGAGATATGCCGTCTGTGGTTAAGCACAGATGCCCAGTGCTGTTGTGCCTATGCATAGGGTGCACGGGGACAGTGAAGACCAGCAAGAGCTTTCAGGGCTGGCCCCTTCCTTATGGCAGAAGGAGCCGGACGTTTGCCTTTTCGGAAAGAGGCTCTGCCGAGAACGAGCGCCGTGAGATATGCCGTCTGTGGTTAAGCACAGATGCCCAGTGCTGTTGTGCCTGTGGTTAGGGTGCACGGGGCCAGTGAAGACCAGCAAGAGCTTTCAGGGCTGGCCCCTTCCTTGTGGGAGAAGGAGCCGGACGTTTGCCTTTTCGGAAAGAGGCTCTGCCGAGAACGAGCGCCGTGAGATATGCCGTCAGTGGTTAAGCACAGATGCCCAGTGCTGTTATGCCTATGCATAGGTTGCACGGGGCCAGTGAAGACCAGCAAGAGCTTTCAGGGCTGGCCCCTTCCTTGTGGGAGAAGGAGCCGGACGTTTGCCTTTTCGGAAAGAGGCTCTTGTGAGAGCAAAGTCCGTGAGATATGCTGTCTGTGGTTAAGCACAGATGCCCAGTACTGTTGTGCCTGTGGCTAGGGTGCACGGGGCCAGTGAAGACCAGCAAGAGCTTTCAGGGCTGGCCCCTTCCTTGTGGCAGAAGGAGCCGGACGTTTGCCTTTACGTAAGGAGGCTCTGCCGAGAACGAGCGCCGTGAGATGCTGAGTCTCTGGGAAAGCACAGATGCCCATTGCTGTTGTGCCTGTGGGTAGGTTGCACGGGGACAGTGAAGACCAGCAAGAGCTTTCAGGGCTGGCCCCTTCCTTGTGGGAGAAGGAGCCGGACGTTTGCCTTTTCGGAAAGAGGCTCTGCCGAGAACGAGCGCCGTGAGATGCTGAGCCTCTGAAAAAGGCACAGATGCCCATTGCTGTTGTGCCTATTCATAGGGTGCACGGGGCCAGTGAAGACCAGCAAGAGCTTTCAGGGCTGGCCCCTTTCTTGTGCGAGAAGGAGCCGGACGTTTGCCTTTTCGGAAAGAGGCTCTGCCGAGAACGAGCGCCATGAGATATGCCATCAGTGGTTAAGCACAGGTGCCCAGTGCTGTTGTGCCTGTGGATAGGGTGCACGGGGACAGTGAAGACCAGCAAGAGCTTTCAGGGCTGGCCCCTTCCTTGTGGCAGAAGGAGCCGGACGTTTGCCTTTTCGGAAAGAGGCTCTGCCGAGAACGAGCGCCGTGAAATATGCCGTCTGTGGTTAAGCACAGGTGCCCAGTGCTGTTGTGCCTGTGGATAGGGTGCACGGGGACAGTGAAGACCAGCAAGAGCTTTCAGGGCTGGCCCCTTCCTTATGGCAGAAGGAGCCGGACGTTTGCCTTTCCGGAAAGAGGCTCTGCCGAGAACGAGCGCCGTGAGATATGCCGTCTGTGGTTAAGCACAGATGCCCAGTGCTGTTGTGCCTGTGGGTAGGGTGCACGGGGCCAGTGAAGACCAGCAAGAGCTTTCAGGGCTGGCCCCTTCCTTGTGGGAGAAGGAGCCGGACGTTTGCCTTTTCGGAAAGAGGCTCTGCCGAGAATGAGCGCCGTGAGATGCTGAGTCTCTGAAAAAGCACAGATGCCCATTGCTGTTGTGCCTGTGGATAGGGTGCACGGGGACAGTGAAGACCAGCAAGAGCTTTCAGGGCTGGCCCCTTCCTTGTGGGAGAAGGAGCCGGACGTTTGCCTTTTCAGAAAGAGGCTCTGCCGAGAATGAGCGCCGTGAGATGCTGAATCTGTGGTTAAGCACAGATGCCCATTGCTGTTGTGCCTGTGGGTAGGGTGCACGGGGCCAGTGAAGACCAGCAAGAGCTTTCAGGGCTGGCCCCTTCCTTGTGGGAGAAGGAGACGGACGTTTGCCTTTTCAGAAAGAGGCTCTGCCGATAGCGAACGCCGTGAGATATGCCGTCTGTGGTTAAGCACAGATGCCCAGTGCTGTTGTGCCTATGCATAGGGTGCACGGGGACAGTGAAGACCAGCAAGAGCTTTCAGGGCTGGCCCCTTCCTTATGGCAGAAGGAGCCGGACGTTTGCCTTTTCGGAAAGAGGCTCTGCCGAGAACGAGCGCCGTGAGATATGCCGTCTGTGGTTAAGCACAGATGCCCAGTGCTGTTGTGCCTGTGGTTAGGGTGCACGGGGCCAGTGAAGACCAGCAAGAGCTTTCAGGGCTGGCCCCTTCCTTGTGGGAGAAGGAGCCGGACGTTTGCCTTTTCGGAAAGAGGCTCTGCCGAGAACGAGCGCCGTGAGATATGCCGTCAGTGGTTAAGCACAGATGCCCAGTGCTGTTATGCCTATGCATAGGTTGCACGGGGCCAGTGAAGACCAGCAAGAGCTTTCAGGGCTGGCCCCTTCCTTGTGGGAGAAGGAGCCGGACGTTTGCCTTTTCGGAAAGAGGCTCTTGTGAGAGCAAAGTCCGTGAGATATGCTGTCTGTGGTTAAGCACAGATGCCCAGTACTGTTGTGCCTGTGGCTAGGGTGCACGGGGCCAGTGAAGACCAGCAAGAGCTTTCAGGGCTGGCCCCTTCCTTGTGGCAGAAGGAGCCGGACGTTTGCCTTTACGTAAGGAGGCTCTGCCGAGAACGAGCGCCGTGAGATGCTGAGTCTCTGGGAAAGCACAGATGCCCATTGCTGTTGTGCCTGTGGGTAGGTTGCACGGGGACAGTGAAGACCAGCAAGAGCTTTCAGGGCTGGCCCCTTCCTTGTGGGAGAAGGAGCCGGACGTTTGCCTTTTCGGAAAGAGGCTCTGCCGAGAACGAGCGCCGTGAGATGCTGAGCCTCTGAAAAAGGCACAGATGCCCATTGCTGTTGTGCCTATTCATAGGGTGCACGGGGCCAGTGAAGACCAGCAAGAGCTTTCAGGGCTGGCCCCTTTCTTGTGCGAGAAGGAGCCGGACGTTTGCCTTTTCGGAAAGAGGCTCTGCCGAGAACGAGCGCCATGAGATATGCCATCAGTGGTTAAGCACAGGTGCCCAGTGCTGTTGTGCCTGTGGATAGGGTGCACGGGGACAGTGAAGACCAGCAAGAGCTTTCAGGGCTGGCCCCTTCCTTGTGGCAGAAGGAGCCGGACGTTTGCCTTTTCGGAAAGAGGCTCTGCCGAGAACGAGCGCCGTGAAATATGCCGTCTGTGGTTAAGCACAGGTGCCCAGTGCTGTTGTGCCTGTGGATAGGGTGCACGGGGACAGTGAAGACCAGCAAGAGCTTTCAGGGCTGGCCCCTTCCTTGTGGGAGAAGGAGCCGGACGTTTGCCTTTTCGGAAAGAGGCTCTGCCGAGAACGAGCGCCGTGAGATATGCCGTCTGTGGTTAAGCACAGATGCCCAGTGCTGTTGTGCCTGTGGGTAGGGTGCACGGGGCCAGTGAAGACCAGCAAGAGCTTTCAGGACTGGCCCCTTCCTTGTGGGAGAAGGAGCCGGACGTTTGCCTTTTCGGAAAGAGGCTCTGCCGAGAGCGAACGCACTGAGATGCTGAGTCTCTGGGAAGGCACAGATGCCCAGTGCTGTTGTGCCTGTGGGTAGGGTGCACGGGGACAGTGAAGACCAGCAGGAGCTTTCAGGGCTGGCCCCTTCCTTGTGGGAGAAGGAGCCGGACGTTTGCCTTTTCGGAAAGAGGCTCTGCCGAGAGCGAACGCACTGAGATGCTGAGTCTCTGGGAAGGCACAGATGCCCAGTGCTGTTGTTCCTGTGGATAGGGTGCACGGGGACAGTGAAGACCAGCAGGAGCTTTCAGGGCTGGCCCCTTCCTTGTGGGAGAAGGAGCCGGACGTTTGCCTTTTCGGAAAGAGGCTCTGCTGAGAACAAGCGCCGTGAGATATGCCGTCTGTGGTTAAGCACAGATGCCCAGTGCTGTTGTGCCTGTGGGTAGGGTGCACGGGGACAGTGAAGATCAGCAAGAGCTTTCAGGGCTGGCCCCTTCCTTGTGGGAGAAGGAGCCGGACGTTTGCCTTTTCGGAAAGAGGCTCTGCCGAGAGCGAACGCAGTGAGATGCTGAGTCTCTGGGAAGGCACAGATGCCCAGTGCTGTTGTGCCTGTGGATAGGGTGCACGGGGACAGTGAAGACCAGCAAGAGCTTTCAGGGCTGGCCCCTTCCTTGTGGGAGAAGGAGCCGGACGTTTGCCTTTTCGGAATGAGGCTCTGCCGAGAACGAGCGCCGTGAGATGCTGAGCCTCTGAAAAAGGCACAGATGCCCATTGCTGTTGTGCCTATTCATAGGGTGCACGGGGACAGTGAAGACCAGCAAGAGCTTTCAGGGCTGGCCCCTTCCTTGTGGGAGAAGGAGCCGGACGTTTGCCTTTTCGGAAAGAGGCTCTGCCGAGAACGAGCGTCGTGAGATATGCCGTCTGTGGTTAAGCACAGATGCCCAGTGCTGTTGTGCCTGTGGATAGGGTGCACGGGGCCAGTGAAGACCAGCAAGAGCTTTCAGGGCTGGCCCCTTCCTTATGGCAGAAGGAGCCGGACGTTTGCCTTTCCGGAAAGAGGCTCTGCCGAGAACGAGCGCCGTGAGATATGCCGTCTGTGGTTAAGCACAGATGCCCAGTGCTGTTGTGCCTGTGGATAGGGTGCACGGGGCCAGTGAAGACCAGCAAGAGCTTTCAGGGCTGGCCCCTTCCTTATGGCTGAAGGAGCCGGACGTTTGCCTTTCCGGAAAGAGGCTCTGCCGAGAACGAGCGCCGTGAGATATGCCGTCTGTGGTTAAGCACAGATGCCCAGTGCTGTTGTGCTTGTGGATAGGGTGCCGGGGACAGTGAAGACCAGCAAGAGCTTTCAGGGCTGGCCCCTTCCTTGTGGGAGAAGGAGCCGGACGTTTGCCTTTTCGGAAAGAGGCTCTGCCGAGAACGAGCGCCGTGAGATATGCCGTCTGTGGTTAAGCACAGATGCCCAGTGCTGTTGTGCTTGTGGATAGGGTGCCGGGGACAGTGAAGACCAGCAAGAGCTTTCAGGGCTGGCCCCTTCCTTGTGGGAGAAGGAGCCGGACGTTTGCCTTTTCGGAAAGAGGCTCTGCCGAGAACGAGCGCCGTGAGATATGCCGTCTGTGGTTAAGCACAGATGCCCAGTGCTGTTGTGCCTGTGGGTAGGGTGCACGGGGCCAGTGAAGACCAGCAAGAGCTTTCAGGGCTGGCCCCTTCCTTGTGGGAGAAGGAGCCGGACGTTTGCCTTTTCGGAAAGAGGCTCTGCCGAGAACGAGCGCCGTGAGATGCTGAGTCTCTGAAAAAGCACAGATGCCCATTGCTGTTGTGCCTGTGGATAGGGTGCACGGGGCCAGTGAAGACCAGCAAGAGCTTTCAGGGCTGGCCCCTTCCTTGTGGGAGAAGGAGCCGGACGTTTGCCTTTTCAGAAAGAGGCTCTGGCGATAGCGAACGCCGTGAGATATGCCGTCTGTGGTTAAGCACAGATGCCCAGTGCTGTTGTGCCTGTGGGTAGGGTGCACGGGGACAGTGAAGACCAGCAAGAGCTTTCAGGGCTGGCCCCTTCCTTGTGGGAGAAGGAGCCGGACGTTTGCCTTTTCGGAAAGAGGCTCTGCCGAGAACGAGCGCCGTGAGATATGCCGTCTGTGGTTAAGCACAGATGCCCAGTGCTGTTATGCCTATGCATAGGTTGCACGGGGCCAGTGAAGACCAGCAAGAGCTTTCAGGGCTGGCCCCTTCCTTGTGGGAGAAGGAGCCGGACGTTTGCCTTTTCAGAAAGAGGCTCTGCTGAGAGGAAACACCGTCAGATATGCTGTCTGTGGTTAAGCACAGATGCCCAGTGCTGTTGTGCCTGTGGGTAGGGTGCACGGGGCCAGTGAAGACCAGCAAGAGCTTTCAGGGCTGGCCCCTTCCTTGTGGGAGAAGGAGCCGGACGTTTGCCTTTTCGGAAAGAGGCTCTGCCGAGAACGAGCGCCGTGAGATGCTGAGTCTCTGAAAAAGGCACAGATGCCCATTGCTGTTGTGCCTATTCATAGGGTGCACGGGGCCAGTGAAGACCAGCAAGAGCTTTCAGGGCTGGCCCCTTCCTTGTGGGAGAAGGAGCCGGACGTTTGCCTTTTCGGAAAGAGGCTCTGCCGAGAACGAGCGCCGTGAGATATACCGTCTGTGGTTAAGCACAGATGCCCAGTGCTGTTGTGCCTGTGGATAGGGTGCACGGGGCCAGTGAAGACCAGCAAGAGCTTTCAGGGCTGGCCCCTTCCTTATGGCAGAAGGAGCCGGATGTTTGCCTTTCCGGAAAGAGGCTCTGCCGAGAACGAGCGCCGTGAGATATGCCGTCTGTGGTTAAGCACAGATGCCCAGTGCTGTTGTGCCTGTGGGTAGGGTGCACGGGGCCAGTGAAGACCAGCAAGAGCTTTCAGGGCTGGCCCCTTCCTTGTGGGAGAAGGAGCCGGACGTCTGCCTTTTCGGAAGGAGGCTCTGCCGAGAACAAGCGCCGTGAGATGCTGAGTCTCTGGGAAAGCACAGATGCCCAGTGCTGTTGTGCCTGTGGATAGGGTGCCGGGGACAGTGAAGACCAGCAAGAGCTTTCAGGGCTGGCCCCTTCCTTGTGGGAGAAGGAGCCAGACGTTTGCCTTTTCGGAAAGAGGCTCTGCCGAGAACGAGCGCCGTGAGATATGCCGTCTGTGGTTAAGCACAGATGCCCAGTGCTGTTGTGCCTGTGGGTAGGGTGCACGGGGACAGTGAAGACCAGCAAGAGCTTTCAGGGCTGGCCCCTTCCTTGTGGGAGAAGGAGCCGGACGTTTGCCTTTTCGGAAAGAGGCTCTGCTGAGAAAGAGCGCACTGAGATACTGAGTCTCTGGGAAAGCACAGATGCCCAGTGCTGTTGTGCCTGTGGATAGGGTGCACGGGGACAGTGAAGACCAGCAAGAGCTTTCAGGGCTGGCCCCTTCCTTGTGGGAGAAGGAGCCGGACATTTGCCTTTTCGGAAAGAGGCTCTGCCGAGAACGAGCGCCGTGAGATGCTGAGTCTCTGGGAAAGCACAGATGCCCATTGCTGTTGTGCCTATTCATAGGGTGCACGGGGCCAGTGAAGACCAGCAAGAGCTTTCAGGGCTGGCCCCTTCCTTGTGGGAGAAGGAGCCGGACGTTTGCCTTTTCGGAAAGAGGCTCTGCCGAGAACGAGCGCCGTGAGATATGCCGTCTGTGGTTAAGCACAGATGCCCAGTGCTGTTGTGCCTGTGGGTAGGGTGCACGGGGCCAGTGAAGACCAGCAAGAGCTTTCACGGCTGGCCCCTTCCTTGTGGGAGAAGGAGCCGGATGTTTGCCTTTTCGGAAAGAGGCTCTGCCGAGAACGAGCGCCGTGAGATATGCCGTCAGTGGTTAAGCACAGATGCCCAGTGCTGTTATGCCTATGCATAGGATGCACGGGGCCAGTGAAGACCAGCAAGAGCTTTCAGGGCTGGCCCCTTCCTTATGGGAGAAGGAGCCGGACGTTTGCCTTTTCGGAAAGAGGCTCTGCCGAGAACGAGCGCCGTGAGATATGCCGTCTGTGGTTAAGCACAGATGCCCAGTGCTGTTGTGCCTGTGGGTAGGGTGCACGGGGCCAGTGAAGACCAGCAAGAGCTTTCAGGGCTGGCCCCTTCCTTGTGGGAGAAGGAGCCGGACGTTTGCCTTTTCGGAAAGAGGCTCTGCCGAGAACGAGCGCCGTGAGATGCTGAGTCTCTGGGAAAGCACAGATGCCCAGTGCTGTTGTGCCTGTGGATAGGGTGCACGGGGACAGTGAAGACCAGCAAGAGCTTTCAGGGCTGGCCCCTTCCATGTGGGAGAAGGAGCCGGACGTCTGCCTTTTCGGAAGGAGGCTCTGCCGAGAACGAGCGCCGTGAGATGCTGTGCCTCTGAAAAAGGCACAGATGCCCATTGCTGTTGTGCCTGTGGATAGGGTGCACGGGGACAGTGAAGACCAGCAAGAGCTTTCAGGGCTGGCCCCTTCCTTGTGGGAGAAGGAGCCGGATGTTTGCCTTTTCGGAAAGAGGCTCTGCCGAGAACGAGCGCCGTGAGATATGCCGTCTGTGGTTAAGCACAGATGCCCAGTGCTGTTGTGCCTGTGGATAGGGTGCACGGGGACAGTGAAGACCAGCAAGAGCTTTCAGGGCTGGCCCCTTCCTTATGGCAGAAGGAGCCGGACGTTTGCCTTTCCGGAAAGAGGCTCTGCCGAGAACGAGCGCCGTGAGATATGCCGTCTGTGGTTAAGCACAGATGCCCAGTGCTGTTGTGCCTGTGGGTAGGGTGCACGGGGCCAGTGAAGACCAGCAAGAGCTTTCAGGGCTGGCCCCTTCCTTGTGGGAGAAGGAGCCGGACGTTTGCCTTTTCGGAAAGAGGCTCTGCCGAGAATGAGCGCCGTGAGATGCTGAGTCTCTGAAAAAGCACAGATGCCCATTGCTGTTGTGCCTGTGGATAGGGTGCACGGGGACAGTGAAGACCAGCAAGAGCTTTCAGGGCTGGCCCCTTCCTTGTGGGAGAAGGAGCCGGACGTTTGCCTTTTCGGAAAGAGGCTCTGCCGAGAACGAGCGCCGTGAGATATGCCGTCAGTGGTTAAGCACAGATGCCCAGTGCTGTTATGCCTATGCATAGGTTGCACGGGGCCAGTGAAGACCAGCAAGAGCTTTCAGGGCTGGCCCCTTCCTTGTGGGAGAAGGAGCCGGACGTTTGCCTTTTCGGAAAGAGGCTCTTGTGAGAGCAAAGTCCGTGAGATATGCTGTCTGTGGTTAAGCACAGATGCCCAGTACTGTTGTGCCTGTGGGTAGGGTGCACGGGGCCAGTGAAGACCAGCAAGAGCTTTCAGGGCTGGCCCCTTCCTTGTGGCAGAAGGAGCCGGACGTTTGCCTTTACGTAAGGAGGCTCTGCCGAGAACGAGCGCCGTGAGATGCTGAGTCTCTGGGAAAGCACAGATGCCCATTGCTGTTGTGCCTGTGGGTAGGTTGCACGGGGACAGTGAAGACCAGCAAGAGCTTTCAGGGCTGGCCCCTTCCTTGTGGGAGAAGGAGCCGGACGTTTGCCTTTTCGGAAAGAGGCTCTGCCGAGAACGAGCGCCGTGAGATGCTGAGCCTCTGAAAAAGGCACAGATGCCCATTGCTGTTGTGCCTATTCATAGGGTGCACGGGGCCAGTGAAGACCAGCAAGAGCTTTCAGGGCTGGCCCCTTTCTTGTGCGAGAAGGAGCCGGACGTTTGCCTTTTCGGAAAGAGGCTCTGCCGAGAACGAGCGCCATGAGATATGCCATCAGTGGTTAAGCACAGGTGCCCAGTGCTGTTGTGCCTGTGGATAGGGTGCACGGGGACAGTGAAGACCAGCAAGAGCTTTCAGGGCTGGCCCCTTCCTTGTGGGAGAAGGAGCCGGACGTTTGCCTTTTCGGAAAGAGGCTCTGCCGAGAACGAGCGCCGTGAAATATGCCGTCTGTGGTTAAGCACAGGTGCCCAGTGCTGTTGTGCCTGTGGATAGGGTGCACGGGGACAGTGAAGACCAGCAAGAGCTTTCAGGGCTGGCCCCTTCCTTGTGGGAGAAGGAGCCGGACGTTTGCCTTTTCGGAAAGAGGCTCTGCCGAGAACGAGCGCCGTGAGATATGCCGTCTGTGGTTAAGCACAGATGCCCAGTGCTGTTGTGCCTGTGGGTAGGGTGCACGGGGACAGTGAAGACCAGCAAGAGCTTTCAGGACTGGCCCCTTCCTTGTGGGAGAAGGAGCCGGACGTTTGCCTTTTCGGAAAGAGGCTCTGCCGAGAGCGAACGCAGTGAGATGCTGAGTCTCTGGGAAGGCACAGATGCCCAGTGCTGTTGTGCCTGTGGGTAGGGTGCACGGGGACAGTGAAGACCAGCAGGAGCTTTCAGGGCTGGCCCCTTCCTTGTGGGAGAAGGAGCCGGACGTTTGCCTTTTCGGAAAGAGGCTCTGCCGAGAGCGAACGCACTGAGATGCTGAGTCTCTGAGAAGGCACAGATGCCCAGTGCTGTTGTTCCTGTGGATAGGGTGCACGGGGACAGTGAAGACCAGCAGGAGCTTTCAGGGCTGGCCCCTTCCTTGTGGGAGAAGGAGCCGGACGTTTGCCTTTTCGGAAAGAGGCTCTGCTGAGAACAAGCGCCGTGAGATATGCCGTCTGTGGTTAAGCACAGATGCCCAGTGCTGTTGTGCCTGTGGGTAGGGTGCACGGGGACAGTGAAGATCAGCAAGAGCTTTCAGGGCTGGCCCCTTCCTTGTGGGAGAAGGAGCCGGACGTTTGCCTTTTCGGAAAGAGGCTCTGCCGAGAGCGAACGCAGTGAGATGCTGAGTCTCTGGGAAGGCACAGATGCCCAGTGCTGTTGTGCCTGTGGGTAGGGTGCACGGGGACAGTGAAGACCAGCAGGAGCTTTCAGGGCTGGCCCCTTCCTTGTGGGAGAAGGAGCCGGACGTTTGTCTTTTCGGAAAGAGGCTCTGCTGAGAACAAGCGCCGTGAGATATGCCGTCTGTGGTTAAGCACAGATGCCCAGTGCTGTTGTGCCTGTGGATAGGGTGCACGGGGACAGTGAAGACCAGCAAGAGCTTTCAGGGCTGGCCCCTTCCTTGTGGGAGAAGGAGCCGGACGTTTGCCTTTTCGGAAAGAGGCTCTGCTGAGAACAAGCACCGTGAGATATGCCGTCTGTGGTTAAGCAAAGATGCCCAGTGCTGTTGTGCCTGTGGGTAGGGTGCACGGGGACAGTGAAGACCAGCAAGAGCTTTCAGGGCTGGCCCCTTCCTTGTGGGAGAAGGAGCCGGACGTTTGCCTTTTCGGAAAGAGGCTCTGCCGAGAACGAGCGCACTGAGATGCTGAGTCTCTGGGAAAGCACAGATGCCCAGTGCTGTTGTGCCTGTGGGTAGGTTGCACGGGGACAGTGAAGACCAGCAAGAGCTTTCAGGGCTGGCCCCTTCCTTGTGGGAGAAGGAGCCGGACGTTTGCCTTTTCGGAAAGAGGCTCTGCCGAGAACGAGCGCCGTGAGATATGCCATCAGTGGTTAAGCACAGATGCCCAGTGCTGTTGTGCCTGTGGGTAGGGTGCACGGGGACAGTGAAGACCAGCAAGAGCTTTCAGGGCTGGCCCCTTCCTTGTGGGAGAAGGAGCCGGACGTTTGCCTTTTCGGAAAGAGGCTCTGCCGAGAGCGAACGCCGTGAGATATGCCATCAGTGGTTAAGCACAGGTGCCCAGTGCTGTTGTGCCTGTGGATAGGGTGCACGGGGACAGTGAAGACCAGCAAGAGCTTTCAGGGCTGGCCCCTTCCTTGTGGGAGAAGGAGCCGGATCTTTGTCTTTTCGGAAAGAGGCTCTGCCGAGAACGAGCGCCGTGAAATATGCCGTCTGTGGTTAAGCACAGGTGCCCAGTGCTGTTGTGCCTGTGGGTAGGGTGCACGGGGACAGTGAAGACCAGCAAGAGCTTTCAGGGCTGGCCCCTTCCTTGTGGGAGAAGGAGCCGGACGTTTGCCTTTTCGGAAAGAGGCTCTGCCGAGAGCGAACGCAGTGAGATGCTGAGTCTCTGGGAAGGCACAGATTCCCAGTGCTGTTGTGCCTGTGGTTAGGGTGCACGGGGACAGTGAAGACCAGCAGGAGCTTTCAGGGCTGGCCCCTTCCTTGTGGGAGAAGGAGCCGGACGTTTGCCTTTTCGGAAAGAGGCTCTGCCGAGAGCGAACGCACTGAGATGCTGAGTCTCTGGGAAGGCACAGATGCCCAGTGCTGTTGTTCCTGTGGATAGGGTGCACGGGGACAGTGAAGACCAGCAGGAGCTTTCAGGGCTGGCCCCTTCCTTGTGGGAGAAGGAGCCGGACGTTTGCCTTTTCGGAAAGAGGCTCTGCCGAGAATGAGCGCCGTGAGATGCTGAGTCTCTGAAAAAGCACAGATGCCCATTGCTGTTGTGCCTGTGGATAGGGTGCACGGGGACAGTGAAGACCAGCAAGAGCTTTCAGGGCTGGCCCCTTCCTTGTGGGAGAAGGAGCCGGACGTTTGCCTTTTCGGAAAGAGGCTCTGCCGAGAACGAGCGCCGTGAGATATGCCGTCAGTGGTTAAGCACAGATGCCCAGTGCTGTTATGCCTATGCATAGGTTGCACGGGGCCAGTGAAGACCAGCAAGAGCTTTCAGGGCTGGCCCCTTCCTTGTGGGAGAAGGAGCCGGACGTTTGCCTTTTCGGAAAGAGGCTCTTGTGAGAGCAAAGTCCGTGAGATATGCTGTCTGTGGTTAAGCACAGATGCCCAGTACTGTTGTGCCTGTGGGTAGGGTGCACGGGGCCAGTGAAGACCAGCAAGAGCTTTCAGGGCTGGCCCCTTCCTTGTGGCAGAAGGAGCCGGACGTTTGCCTTTACGTAAGGAGGCTCTGCCGAGAACGAGCGCCGTGAGATGCTGAGTCTCTGGGAAAGCACAGATGCCCATTGCTGTTGTGCCTGTGGGTAGGTTGCACGGGGACAGTGAAGACCAGCAAGAGCTTTCAGGGCTGGCCCCTTCCTTGTGGGAGAAGGAGCCGGACGTTTGCCTTTTCGGAAAGAGGCTCTGCCGAGAACGAGCGCCGTGAGATGCTGAGCCTCTGAAAAAGGCACAGATGCCCATTGCTGTTGTGCCTATTCATAGGGTGCACGGGGCCAGTGAAGACCAGCAAGAGCTTTCAGGGCTGGCCCCTTTCTTGTGCGAGAAGGAGCCGGACGTTTGCCTTTTCGGAAAGAGGCTCTGCCGAGAACGAGCGCCATGAGATATGCCATCAGTGGTTAAGCACAGGTGCCCAGTGCTGTTGTGCCTGTGGATAGGGTGCACGGGGACAGTGAAGACCAGCAAGAGCTTTCAGGGCTGGCCCCTTCCTTGTGGGAGAAGGAGCCGGACGTTTGCCTTTTCGGAAAGAGGCTCTGCCGAGAACGAGCGCCGTGAAATATGCCGTCTGTGGTTAAGCACAGGTGCCCAGTGCTGTTGTGCCTGTGGATAGGGTGCACGGGGACAGTGAAGACCAGCAAGAGCTTTCAGGGCTGGCCCCTTCCTTGTGGGAGAAGGAGCCGGACGTTTGCCTTTTCGGAAAGAGGCTCTGCCGAGAACGAGCGCCGTGAGATATGCCGTCTGTGGTTAAGCACAGATGCCCAGTGCTGTTGTGCCTGTGGGTAGGGTGCACGGGGACAGTGAAGACCAGCAAGAGCTTTCAGGACTGGCCCCTTCCTTGTGGGAGAAGGAGCCGGACGTTTGCCTTTTCGGAAAGAGGCTCTGCCGAGAGCGAACGCAGTGAGATGCTGAGTCTCTGGGAAGGCACAGATGCCCAGTGCTGTTGTGCCTGTGGGTAGGGTGCACGGGGACAGTGAAGACCAGCAGGAGCTTTCAGGGCTGGCCCCTTCCTTGTGGGAGAAGGAGCCGGACGTTTGCCTTTTCGGAAAGAGGCTCTGCCGAGAGCGAACGCACTGAGATGCTGAGTCTCTGAGAAGGCACAGATGCCCAGTGCTGTTGTTCCTGTGGATAGGGTGCACGGGGACAGTGAAGACCAGCAGGAGCTTTCAGGGCTGGCCCCTTCCTTGTGGGAGAAGGAGCCGGACGTTTGCCTTTTCGGAAAGAGGCTCTGCTGAGAACAAGCGCCGTGAGATATGCCGTCTGTGGTTAAGCACAGATGCCCAGTGCTGTTGTGCCTGTGGGTAGGGTGCACGGGGACAGTGAAGATCAGCAAGAGCTTTCAGGGCTGGCCCCTTCCTTGTGGGAGAAGGAGCCGGACGTTTGCCTTTTCGGAAAGAGGCTCTGCCGAGAGCGAACGCAGTGAGATGCTGAGTCTCTGGGAAGGCACAGATGCCCAGTGCTGTTGTGCCTGTGGGTAGGGTGCACGGGGACAGTGAAGACCAGCAGGAGCTTTCAGGGCTGGCCCCTTCCTTGTGGGAGAAGGAGCCGGACGTTTGTCTTTTCGGAAAGAGGCTCTGCTGAGAACAAGCGCCGTGAGATATGCCGTCTGTGGTTAAGCACAGATGCCCAGTGCTGTTGTGCCTGTGGATAGGGTGCACGGGGACAGTGAAGACCAGCAAGAGCTTTCAGGGCTGGCCCCTTCCTTGTGGGAGAAGGAGCCGGACGTTTGCCTTTTCGGAAAGAGGCTCTGCTGAGAACAAGCACCGTGAGATATGCCGTCTGTGGTTAAGCAAAGATGCCCAGTGCTGTTGTGCCTGTGGGTAGGGTGCACGGGGACAGTGAAGACCAGCAAGAGCTTTCAGGGCTGGCCCCTTCCTTGTGGGAGAAGGAGCCGGACGTTTGCCTTTTCGGAAAGAGGCTCTGCCGAGAACGAGCGCACTGAGATGCTGAGTCTCTGGGAAAGCACAGATGCCCAGTGCTGTTGTGCCTGTGGGTAGGTTGCACGGGGACAGTGAAGACCAGCAAGAGCTTTCAGGGCTGGCCCCTTCCTTGTGGGAGAAGGAGCCGGACGTTTGCCTTTTCGGAAAGAGGCTCTGCCGAGAACGAGCGCCGTGAGATATGCCATCAGTGGTTAAGCACAGATGCCCAGTGCTGTTGTGCCTGTGGGTAGGGTGCACGGGGACAGTGAAGACCAGCAAGAGCTTTCAGGGCTGGCCCCTTCCTTGTGGGAGAAGGAGCCGGACGTTTGCCTTTTCGGAAAGAGGCTCTGCCGAGAGCGAACGCCGTGAGATATGCCATCAGTGGTTAAGCACAGGTGCCCAGTGCTGTTGTGCCTGTGGATAGGGTGCACGGGGACAGTGAAGACCAGCAGGAGCTTTCAGGGCTGGCCCCTTCCTTGTGGGAGAAGGAGCCGGACGTTTGCCTTTTCGGAAAGAGGCTCTGCCGAGAGCGAACGCAGTGAGATGCTGAGTCTCTGGGAAGGCACAGATGCCCAGTGCTGTTGTGCCTGTGGGTAGGGTGCACGGGGACAGTGAAGACCAGCAGGAGCTTTCAGGGCTGGCCCCTTCCTTGTGGGAGAAGGAGCCGGACGTTTGTCTTTTCGGAAAGAGGCTCTGCTGAGAACAAGCGCCGTGAGATATGCCGTCTGTGGTTAATCACAGATGCCCAGTGCTGTTGTGCCTGTGGATAGGGTGCACGGGGACAGTGAAGACCAGCAAGAGCTTTCAGGGCTGGCCCCTTCCTTGTGGGAGAAGGAGCCGGACGTTTGCCTTTTCGGAAAGAGGCTCTGCCGAGAACGAGCGCCGTGAGATGCTGAGCCTCTGAAAAAGGCACAGATGCCCATTGCTGTTGTGCCTATTCATAGGGTGCACGGGGCCAGTGAAGACCAGCAAGAGCTTTCAGGGCTGGCCCCTTTCTTGTGCGAGAAGGAGCCGGATGTTTGCCTTTTCGGAAAGAGGCTCTGCCGAGAACGAGCGCCATGAGATATGCCATCAGTGGTTAAGCACAGGTGCCCAGTGCTGTTGTGCCTGTGGATAGGGTGCACGGGGACAGTGAAGACCAGCAAGAGCTTTCAGGGCTGGCCCCTTCCTTGTGGGAGAAGGAGCCGGATGTTTGTCTTTTCGGAAAGAGGCTCTGCCGAGAACGAGCGCCGTGAAATATGCCGTCTGTGGTTAAGCACAGGTGCCCAGTGCTGTTGTGCCTGTGGATAGGGTGCACGGGGACAGTGAAGACCAGCAAGAGCTTTCAGGGCTGGCCCCTTCCTTGTGGGAGAAGGAGCCGGACGTTTGCCTTTTCGGAAAGAGGCTCTGCCGAGAACGAGCGCCGTGAGATATGCCGTCTGTGGTTAAGCACAGATGCCCAGTGCTGTTGTGCCTGTGGTTAGGGTGCACGGGGCCAGTGA